>NW_027590353.1:0-300000 GCF_964213995.1 Mustelus asterias | reverse complement strand
TGTCCCTCTCTCTGTCCCTCTCTGTGTCCCTCTCTGTGTCCCACTCTCTGTCCCACTCTCTGTCCCACTCTCTGTCCTTCTCTCTGTCCCTCTCTCTGTCCCACTCTCTTTCCTTCTCTCTGTCCCTCTCTGTGTCCACCTCTCTGTCCCTCCCTGTGTCCCTCTCTCTGTCCCTCTCTCTGTCCCTCTCTCTGTCCCTCTCTCTGTCCCTCTCTGTGTCCCTCTCTCTGTCCCTCTCTGTGCCCCTCTCTCTGTCCCTCTCTCTGTCCCGCTCTCTGTCCCTCTCTGTGTCCCACTCTCTGTCCCTCTCTCTGTCCCTTTCTCTGTCCCTCTCTCTGTCCCTCTCTGTGTCCCTCTCTGTGTCCCTCTCTCTGTCCCTCTCTCTGTCCCTCTCTCTGTCCCTCTCTGTGTCCCTCTCTGTGTCCCAATCTCTGTCCCACTCTCTGTCCCTCTCTCTGTCCCTCTCGCTGTCTCTATCTCTCTGTCCCTCTCTCTGTCCTTCTGTGTCCCACACTCTGTCCAACTCTCTGTCCCTCTCTCTGTCCCTCTCTCTGTCCCTCTCTCTGTCCCACTCTCTGTCCCTCTCTCTGTCCCTCTCTGTGTCCCTCTCTCTGTCCCTCTCTGTGTCCCTCTCTGTGTCCCACTCTCTGTCCCACTCTCTGTCCCACTCTCTGTCCCTCTCTCTGTCCCACTCTCTTTCCCTCTCTCTGTCCCTCTCTGTGTCCCTCTCTCTGTCCCTCCCTGTGTCCCTCTCTCTGTCCCTCTCTCTGTCCCTCTCTGTGTCCCTCTCTCTGTCCCTCTCTCTATCTCTCCCTCTGTCCCTCTCTGTGTCCCACTCTCTGTCCCTCTCTCTGTCCCTCTCTGTGTCCCACTCTCTGTCCCTCTCTCTGTCCCTCTCTGTGTCCCTCTCTCTGTCCCTCTCTCTTTCCCTCCCTCTGTCCCACTCTCTGTCCCTCTCTGTGTCCCTCTCTGTGTCCCTCTCTCTGTCCCTCTCTCTGTCCCTCTCTCTGTCCCTCTCGCTGTCCCTGTCTGTGTCCCTCTCTGTGTCCCACTCTCTGTCCCACTCTCTGTCCCTCTCTCTGTCCCTCTCGCTGTCTCTATCTCTCTGTCCCTCTCTCTGTCCCTCTCTGTGTCCCACTCTCTGTCCCACTCTCCGTCCCTCTCTCTGTCCCTCTCTCTGTCCCTCTCTCTGTCCCTCTCTCTGTCCCTCTCTGTGTCCCTCTCTGTGTCCCTCTCTCTGTCCCTCTCTCTGTCCCTCTCTCTGTCCCTCTCTGTGTCCCACTCTCTGTCCCTCTCTCTGTCCCTCTCTCTATCCCTCTCTCTGTCCCTCTCTCTGTCCCTCTCTCTGTCCCACTCTCTGTCCCTCTCTCTGTCCCTCTCTGTGTCCCTCTCTGTGTCCCTCTCTGTGTCCCTCTCTCTGTCCCTCTCTGTGTCCCACTCTCTGTCCCACTCTCTGTCCCTCTCTCTGTCCCTCTCTCTGTCCCTCTCTCTGTCCCACTCTCTGTCCCTCTCTCTGTCCCTCTCTGTGTCCCACTCTCTGTCCCTCTCTGTGTCCCACTCTCTGTCCCTCTCTCTGTCCCACTCTGTGTCCCACTCTCTGTCCCTCTCTGTGTCCCACTCTCTGTCCCTCTCTCTGTCCCTCTCTCTGTCCCACTCTCTTTCCCTCCCTCTGTCCCTCTCTGTGTCCCTCTCTCTGTCCCTCTCTCTGTCCCTCTCTCTGTCCCTCTCTCTGTCCCTCTCTGTGTCCCCCTCTCTGTCCCTCTCTCTATCCCTCTCTCTGTCCCTCTCTGTGTCCCACTCTCTGTCCCTCTCTCTGTCCCTCTCTGTGTCCCACTCTCTGTCCCTCTCTCTGTCCCTCTCTGTGTCCCACTCTCTGTCCCTCTCTCTGTCCCTCTCTCTGTCCCACTCTCTGTCCCTCTCTCTGTCCCTCTCTGTGTCCCTCTCTCTGTCCCTCTCTCTGTCCCTCTCTCTGTCCCTCTCTCTGTCCCTCTCTGTGTCCCTCTCTCTGTCCCTCTCTGTGTCCCTCTCTCTGTCCCTCTCTCTATCCCTCTCTCTGTCCCTCTCTGTGTCCCACTCTCTGTCCCTCTCTGTGTCCCTCTCTCTGTCCCTCTCTCTGTCCCTCTCTCTGTCCCTCTCTCTGTCCCTCTCTGTGTCCCACTCTGTGTCCCTCTCTGTGTCCCTCTCTGTGTCCCACTCTCTGTCCCTCTCTCTGTCCCTCTCTCTGTCCCTCTCTGTGTCCCACTCTCTGTCCCTCTCTGTGTCCCTCTCTGTGTCCCTCTCTCTGTCCCTCTCTCTGTCCCTCTCTCTGTCCCTCTCTGTGTCCCACTCTCTGTCCCTCTCTCTGTCCCTCTCTCTGTCCCACTCTCTGTCCCTCTCTCTGTCCCTCTCTGTGTCCCTCTCTCTGTCCCTCTCTGTGTCCCTCTCTCTGTCCCTCTCTCTGTCCCACTCTCTGTCCCACTGTCTGTCCCTCTCTCTGTCCCTCTCTCTGTCCCAGTCTCTGTCCCTCTCTCTGTCCCTCTCTGTCTCCCTCTCTCTGTCCCTCTCTGTGTCCCTCTCTCTGTCCCTCTCTCTGTCCCTCTCTCTTTCCCTCTCTGTGTCCCTCTCTGTGACCCAATCTCTGTCCCACTCTCTGTCCCTCTCTCTGTCCCTCTCGCTGTCTCTATCTCTCTGTCCCTCTCTCTGTCCTTCTGTGTCCCACACTCTGTCCAACTCTCTGTCCCTCTCTCTGTCCCTCTCTCTGTCCCTCTCTCTGTCCCACTCTCTGTCCCTCTCTCTGTCCCTCTCTGTGTCCCTCTCTCTGTCCCTCTCTGTGTCCCTCTCTGTGTCCGACTCTCTGTCCCACTCTCTGTCCCACTCTCTGTCCCTCTCTCTGTCCCACTCTCTTTCCCTCTCTCTGTCCCTCTCTGTGTCCCTCTCTCTGTCCCTCCCTGTGTCCCTCTCTCTGTCCCTCTCTCTGTCCCTCTCTGTGTCCCTCTCTCTGTCCCTCTCTCTATCCCTCTCTCTGTCCCTCTCTGTGTCCCACTCTCTGTCCCTCTCTCTGTCCCTCTCTGTGTCCCACTCTCTGTCCCTCTCTCTGTCCCTCTCTGTGTCTCTCTCTCTGTCCCTCTCTCTTTCCCTCCCTCTGTCCCACTCTCTGTCCCCCTCTGTGTCCCTCTCTGTGTCCCTCTCTCTGTCCCTCTTTCTGTCCCTCTCTCTGTCCCTCTCGCTGTCCCTCTCTGTGTCCCTCCCTGTGTCCCACTCTCTGTCCCACTCTCTGTCCCTCTCTCTGTCCCTCTCGCTGTCTCTATCTCTCTGTCCCTCTCTCTGTCCCTCTCTGTGTCCCACTCTCTGTCCCACTCTCTGTCCCTCTCTCTGTCCCTCTCTCTGTCCCTCTCTGTGTCCCTCTCTCTGTCCCTCTCTGTGTCACTCTCTCTGTCCCACTCTCTGTCCCTCTCTCTGTCCCTCTCTCTGTCCCTCTATGTGTCACTCTCTCTGTCCCACTCTCTGTCCCTCTCTCTGTCACTCTCTCTGTCCCTCTCTCTGTCCCTCTCTCTGTCCCTCTCTCTGTCCCACTCTCTGTCCCTCTCTCTGTCCCTCTCTGTGTCCCTCTCTCTGTCCCTCTCTCTGTCCCTCTCTCTGTCCCTCTCTCTGTCCCTCTCGCTGTCCCTCTCTGTGTCCCACTCTCTGTCCCTCTCTCTGTCCCTCTCTGTGTCCCACTCTCTGTCCCTCTCTCTGTCCCTCTCTCTGTCCCACTCTCTGTCCCTCTCTCTGTCCCTCTCTGTGTCCCTCTCTCTGTCCCTCTCTGTGTCCCTCTCTGTGTCCCACTCTCTGTCCCACTCTCTGTCCCACTCTCTGTCCTTCTCTCTGTCCCTCTCTCTGTCCCACTCTCTTTCCTTCTCTCTGTCCCTCTCTGTGTCCACCTCTCTGTCCCTCCCTGTGTCCCTCTCTCTGTCCCTCTCTCTGTCCCTCTCTCTGTCCCTCTCTCTGTCCCTCTCTGTGTCCCTCTCTCTGTCCCTCTCTGTGTCCCTCTCTCTGTCCCTCTCTCTGTCCCTCTCTCTGTCCCTCTCTGTGTCCCACTCTCTGTCCCTCTCTCTGTCCCTTTCTCTGTCCCTCTCTCTGTCCCTCTCTGTGTCCCTCTCTGTGTCCCTCTCTCTGTCCCTCTCTCTGTCCCTCTCTCTGTCCCTCTCTGTGTCCCTCTCTCTGTCCCTCTCTGTGTCCCTCTCTCTGTCCCTCTCTCTGTCCCTCTCTCTGTCCCTCTCTGTGTCCCACTCTCTGTCCCTCTCTCTGTCCCTTTCTCTGTCCCTCTCTCTGTCCCTCTCTGTGTCCCTCTCTGTGTCCCTCTCTCTGTCCCTCTCTCTGTCCCTCTCTCTGTCCCACTCTTTGTCCCTCTCTCTGTCCCTCTCTCTGTCCCTCTCTCTGTCCCTCTCTGTGTCCCACTCTCTGTCCCTCTCTCTGTCCCTCTCTCTGTCCCTCTCTCTGTCCCTCTCTGTGTCCCTCTCTGTGTCCCTCTCTCTGTCCCTCTCTCTGTCCCTCTCTCTGTCCCTCTCTGTGTCCCACTCTCTGTCCCTCTCTCTGTCCCTCTCTCTGTCCCTCTCTCTGTCCCTCTCTCTGTCCCACTCTCTGTCCCTCTCTCTGTCCCTCTCTGTGTCCCTCTATGTGTCCCTCTCCGTGTCCCTCTCTCAGTCCCTCTCTGTGTCCCACTCTCTGTCCCACTCTCTGTCCCTCTCTCTGTCCCTCTCTCTGTCCCTCTCTCTGTCCCACTCTCTGTCCCTCTCTCTGTCCCTCTCTGTGTCCCACTCTCTGTCCCTCTCTGTGTCCCTCTCTCTGTCCCTCTCTGTGTCCCCCTCTCTGTCCCTCTCTCTATCCCTCTCTCTGTCCCTCTCTGTGTCCCACTCTCTGTCCCTCTCTCTGTCCCTCTCTGTGTCCCACTCACTGTCCCTCTCTCTGTCCCTCTCTGTGTCCCACTCTCTGTCACCTCTCTCTGTCCCTTTCTCTGTCCCACTCTCTGTCCCTCTCTCTGTCCCTCTCTGTGTCCCTCTCTCTGTCCCTCTCTCTGTCCCTCTCTCTGTCCCTCTCTGTGTCCCTCTCTGTGTCCCTCTCTCTGTCCCTCTCTGTGTCCCTCTCCCTGTCCCTCTCTCTGTCCCTCTCTCTGTCCCACTCTCTGTCCCTCTCTCTGTCCCTCTCTGTGTCCCACTCTCTGTCCCTCTCTCTGTCCCTCTCTCTGTCCCTCTCTGTGTCCCTCTCTGTGTCCCACTCTCTGTCCCACTCTCTGTCCCTCTCTCTGTCCCTCTCGCTGTCTCTATCTCTCTGTCCCTCTCTCTGTCCCTCTCTGTGTCCCTCTCTCTGTCCCTCTCTCTGTCCCTCTCTATGTCCCTCTCTCTGTCCCTCTCTCTGTCCCTCTCTCTGTCCCTCACGCTGTCCCTCTCTGTGTCCCACTCTCTGTCCCTCTCTCTGTCCCTCTGTGTCCCACTCTCTGTCCCTCTATCTGTCCCTCTATCTGTCCCTCTCTGTGTCCCACTCTCTGACCCTCTCTCTGTCCCTCTCTGTGTCCCTCTCTCTGTCCCTCTCTCTGTCCCTCTCTCTGTCCCTCTCCCTGTCCCTCTCTCTGTCCCTCTCTGTGTCCCACTCTCTGTCCCTCTCTCTGTCCCTCTCTGTGTCCCACTCTCTGTCCCTCTCTCTGTCCCTCTCTCTGTCCCACTCTCTGTCCCTCTCTCTGTCCCTCTCTGTGTCCCTCTCTCTGTCCCTCTCTGTGTCCCTCTCTGTGTCCCACTCTCTGTCCCACACTCTGTCCCAATCTCTGTCCCTCTCTCTGTCCCTCTCTCTGTCCCACTCTCTTTCCTTCTCTCTGTCCCTCTCTGTGTCCACCTCTCTGTCCCTCCCTGTGTCCCTCTCTCTGTCCCTCTCTCTGTCCCTCTCTCTGTCCTTCTCTCTGTCCCTCTCTGTGTCCCTCTCTCTGTCCCTCTCTCTGTCCCTCTCTGTGTCCCACTCTCTGTCCCTCTCTCTGTCCCTCTCTCTGTCCCTCTCTGTGTCCCGCTCTGTGTCCCTCTCTGTGTCCCTCTCTCTGTCCCTCTCTCTGTCCCTCTCTCTGTCCCTCTCTGTGTCCCACTCTCTGTCCCTCTCTCTGTCCCTCTCCCTGTCCCTCTCTCTTTCCCTCTCTCTGTCCCACTCTCTGTCCCTCTCTCTGTCCCTCTCTGTGTCCCTCTCTGTGTCCCTCTCTCTTTCCCTCTCTGTGTCCCACTCTCTGTCCCACTCTCTGTCCCTCTCTCTGTCCCTCTCTCTGTCCCTCTCTCTGTCCCACTCTCTGTCCCTCTCTCTGTCCCTCTCTGTGTCCCACTCTCTGTCCCTCTCTGTGTCCCACTCTCTGTCCCTCTCTCTGTCCCACTCTGTGTCCCACTCTCTGTCCCTCTCTGTGTCCCACTCTCTGTCCCTCTCTCTGTCCCTCTCTCTGTCCCACTCTCTGTCCCTCCCTCTGTCCCTCTCTGTGTCCCTCTCACTGTCCCTCTCTCTGTCCCTCTCTCTGTCCCTCTCTCTGTCCCTCTCGGTGTCCCTCTCTCTGTCCCTCTCTGTGTCCCCCTCTCTGTCCCTCTCTCTATCCCTCTCTCTGTCCCTCTCTGTGTCCCACTCTCTGTCCCTCTCTCTGTCCCTCTCTGTGTCCCACTCTCTGTCCCTCTCTCTGTCCCTCTCTGTGTCCCACTCTCTGTCCCTCTCTCTGTCCCTCTCTCTGTCCCACTCTCTGTCCCTCTCTCTGTCCCTCTCTGTGTCCCTCTCTCTGTCCCTCTCTCTGTCCCTCTCTCTGTCCCTCTCTGTGTCCCACTCTCTGTCCCTCTCTCTGTCCCTCTCTCTGTCCCACTCTCTGTCCCTCTCTCTGTCCCTCTCTGTGTCCCTCTCTCTGTCCCTCTCTCTGTCCCTCTCTCTGTCCCTCTCTGTGTCCCTCTCTCTGTCCCTCTCTCTATCCCTCTCTCTGTCCCACTCTCTGTCCCTCTCTCTGTCCCTCTCTGTGTCCCTCTCTCTGTCCCTCTCTCTGTCCCTCTCTGTGTCCCTCTCTCTGTCCCTCTCTCTGTCCCACTCTCTGTCCCACTGTCTGTCCCTCTCTCTGTCCCTCTCTCTGTCCCAGTCTCTGTCCCTCTCTCTGTCCCTCTCTGTGTCCCTCTCTCTGTCCCTCTCTCTGTCCCTCTCTCTGTCCCTCTCTCTGTCCCTCTCTGTGTCCCTCTCTGTGTCCCTCTCTGTGTCCCAATCTCTGTCCCACTCTCTGTCCCTCTCTCTGTCCCTCTCGCTGTCTCTATCTCTCTGTCCCTCTCTCTGTCCTTCTGTGTCCCACACTCTGTCCCACTCTCTGTCCCTCTCTCTGTCCCTCTCTCTGTCCCTCTCTCTGTCCCACTCTCTGTCCCTCTCTCTGTCCCTCTCTGTGTCCCTCTCTCTGTCCCTCTCTGTGTCCCTCTCTGTGTCCCACTCTCTGTCCCACTCTCTGTCCCACTCTCTGTCCCTTTCTCTGTCCCACTCTCTGTCCCTCTCTGTGTCCCTCTCTGTGTCCCTCTCTCTGTCCCTCTCTCTGTCCCTCTCCCTGTCCCTCTCGCTGTCCCTCTCTGTGTCCCTCTCTGTGTCCCACTCTCTGTCCCACTCTCTGTCCCTCTCTCTGTCCCTCTCGCTGTCTCTATCTCTCTGTCCCTCTCTCTGTCCCCTCTGTGTCCCACTCTCTGTCCCACTCTCTGTCCCTCTCTCTGTCCCTCTCTCTGTCCCTCTCTGTGTCCCTCTCTCTGTCCCTCTCTGTGTCACTCTCTCTGTCCCACTCCCTGTCCCTCTCTCTGTCCCTCTCTCTGTCCCTCTATGTGTCACTCTCTCTGTCCCACTCTCTGTCCCTCTCTCTGTCACTCTCTCTGTCCCTCTCTCTGTCCCTCTCTCTGTCCCTCTCTCTGTCCCACTCTCTGTCCCTCTCTCTGTCCCTCTCTGTGTCCCTCTCTCTGTCCCTCTCTGTGTCCCACTCTCTGTCCCTCTCTCTGTCCCTCTCTCTGTCCCTCTCTGTGTCCCTCTCTGTGTCCCACTCTCTGTCCCACTCTCTGTCCCTCTCTCTGTCCCTCTCGCTGTCTCTATGTCTCTGTCCCTCTCTCTGTCCCTCTCTGTGTCCCTCTCTCTGTCCCTCTCTCTGTCCCTCTCTATGTCCCTCTCTCTGTCCCTCTCTCTGTCCCTCTCTCTGTCCCTCTCTCTGTCCCTCTCTGTGTCCCACTCTCTGTCCCTCTCTCTGTCCCTCTGTGTCCGACTCTCTGTCCCTCTATCTGTCCCTCTATCTGTCCCTCTCTGTGTCCCACTCTCTGACCCTCTCTCTGTCCCTCTCTGTGTCCCTCTCTCTGTCCCTCTCTCTGTCCCTCTCTCTGTCCCTCTCTCTGTCCCTCTCGCTGTCCCTCTCTGTGTCCCACTCTCTGTCCCTCTCTCTGTCCCTCTCTGTGTCCCACTCTCTGTCCCTCTCTCTGCCCCTCTCTCTGTCCCACTCTCTATCCCTCTCTCTGTCCCTCTCTGTGTCCCACTCTCTGACCCTCTCTCTGTCCCTCTCTGTGTCCCTCTCTCTGTCCCTCTCTCTGTCCCTCTCTCTGTCCCTCTCTCTGTCCCTCTCGCTGTCCCTCTCTGTGTCCCACTCTCTGTCCCTCTCTCTGTCCCTCTCTGTGTCCCACTCTCTGTCCCTCTCTCTGCCCCTCTCTCTGTCCCACTCTCTATCCCTCTCTGTGTCCACCTCTCTGTCCCTCCCTGTGTCCCTCTCTCTATCCCTCTCCTGTCCCTCTCTCTGTCCCTCTCTGTGTCCCACTCTCTGTCCCTCTCTCTGTCCCTCTCTCTGTCCCTCTCTCTGTCCCTCTCTGTGTCCCTCTCTGTGTCCCTCTCTCTGTCCCTCTCTCTGTCCCTCTCTCTGTCCCTCTCTGTGTCCCACTCTCTGTCCCTCTCTCTGTCCCTCTCTCTGTCCCTCTCTCTGTCCCTCTCTCTGTCCCACTCTCTGTCCCTCTCTCTGTCCCTCTCTGTGTCCCTCTATGTGTCCCTCTCCGTGTCCCTCTCTCAGTCCCTCTCTGTGTCCCACTCTCTGTCCCACTCTCTGTCCCTCTCTCTGTCCCTCTCTCTGTCCCACTCTCTGTCCCTCTCTCTGTCCCTCTCTGTGTCCCACTCTCTGTCCCTCTCTGTGTCCCTCTCTCTGTCCCTCTCTGTGTCCCCCTCTCTGTCCCTCTCTCTATCCCTCTCTCTGTCCCTCTCTGTGTCCCACTATCTGTCCCTCTCTCTGTCCCTCTCTGTGTCCCACTCTCTGTCCCTCTCTCTGTCCCTCTCTGTGTCCCACTCTCTGTCACCTCTCTCTGTCCCTTTCTCTGTCCCACTCTCTGTCCCTCTCTCTGTCCCTCTCTGTGTCCCTCTCTCTGTCCCTCTCTCTGTCCCTCTCTCTGTCCCTCTCTGTGTCCCTCTCTGTGTCCCTCTCTCTGTCCCTCTCTGTGTCCCTCTCCCTGTCCCTCTCTCTGTCCCTCTCTCTGTCCCACTCTCTGTCCCTCTCTCTGTCCCTCTCTGTGTCCCACTCTCTGTCCCTCTCTCTGTCCCTCTCTCTGTCCCTCTCTGTGTCCCTCTCTGTGTCCCACTCTCTGTCCCACTCTCTGTCCCTCTCTCTGTCCCTCTCGCTGTCTCTATCTCTCTGTCCCTCTCTCTGTCCCTCTCTGTGTCCCTCTCTCTGTCCCTCTCTCTGTCCCTCTCTATGTCCCTCTCTCTGTCCCTCTCTCTGTCCCTCTCTCTGTCCCTCTCGCTGTCCCTCTCTGTGTCCCACTCTCTGTCCCTCTCTCTGTCCCTCTGTGTCCCACTCTCTGTCCCTCTATCTGTCCCTCTATCTGTCCCTCTCTGTGTCCCACTCTCTGACCCTCTCTCTGTCCCTCTCTGTGTCCCTCTCTCTGTCCCTCTCTCTGTCCCTCTCTCTGTCCCTCTCCCTGTCCCTCTCTCTGTCCCTCTCTGTGTCCCACTCTCTGTCCCTCTCTCTGTCCCTCTCTGTGTCCCACTCTCTGTCCCTCTCTCTGTCCCTCTCTCTGTCCCACTCTCTGTCCCTCTCTCTGTCCCTCTCTGTGTCCCTCTCTCTGTCCCTCTCTGTGTCCCTCTCTGTGTCCCACTCTCTGTCCCACACTCTGTCCCAATCTCTGTCCCTCTCTCTGTCCCTCTCTCTGTCCCACTCTCTTTCCTTCTCTCTGTCCCTCTCTGTGTCCACCTCTCTGTCCCTCCCTGTGTCCCTCTCTCTGTCCCTCTCTCTGTCCCTCTCTCTGTCCTTCTCTCTGTCCCTCTCTGTGTCCCTCTCTCTGTCCCTCTCTGTGTCCCTCTCTCTGTCCCTCTCTCTGTCCCTCTCTGTGTCCCACTCTCTGTCCCTCTCTCTGTCCCTCTCTCTGTCCCTCTCTGTTTCCCGCTCTGTGTCCCTCTCTGTGTCCCTCTCTCTGTCCCTCTCTCTGTCCCTCTCTCTGTCCCTCTCTGTGTCCCACTCTCTGTCCCTCTCTCTGTCCCTCTCCCTGTCCCTCTCTCTGTCCCTCTCTCTGTCCCACTCTCTGTCCCTCTCTCTGTCCCTCTCTGTGTCCCTCTCTGTGTTCCTCTCTCTTTCCCTCTCTGTGTCCCACTCTCTGTCCCACTCTCTGTCCCTCTCTCTGTCCCTCTCTCTGTCCCTCTCTCTGTCCCACTCTCTGTCCCTCTCTCTGTCCCTCTCTGTGTCCCACTCTCTGTCCCTCTCTGTGTCCCACTCTCTGTCCCTCTCTCTGTCCCACTCTGTGTCCCACTCTCTGTCCCTCTCTGTGTCCCACTCTCTGTCCCTCTTTCTTTCCCTCTCTCTGTCCCACTCTCTTTCCCTCCCTCTGTCCCTCTCTGTGTCCCTCTCTCTGTCCCTATCTCTGTCCCTCTCTCTGTCCCTCTCTCTGTCCCTCTCGGTGTCCCTCTCTCTGTCCCTCTCTGTGTCCCCCTCTCTGTCCCTCTCTCTATCCCTCTCTCTGTCCCTCTCTGTGTCCCACTCTCTGTCCCTCTCTCTGTCCCTCTCTGTGTCCCACTCTCTGTCCCTCTCTCTGTCCCTCTCTGTGTCCCACTCTCTGTCCCTCTCTCTGTCCCTCTCTCTGTCCCACTCTCTGTCCCTCTCTCTGTCCCTCTCTGTGTCCCTCTCTCTGTCCCTCTCTCTGTCCCTCTCTCTGTCCCTCTCTGTGTCCCTCTCTCTGTCCCTCTCTGTGTCCCTCTCTCTGTCCCTCTCTCTATCCCTCTCTCTGTCCCTCTCTGTGTCCCACTCTCTGTCCCTCTCTCTGTCCCTCTCTGTGTCCCACTCTCTGTCCCTCTCTGTGTCCCTCTCTCTGTCCCTCTCTCTGTCCCTCTCTCTGTCCCTCTCTCTGTCCCTCTCTGTGTCCCACTCTCTGTCCCTCTCTGTGTCCCTCTCTGTGTCCCTCTCTCTGTCCCTCTCTCTGTCCCTCTCTCTGTCCCTCTCTGTGTCCCACTCTCTGTCCCTCTCTGTGTCCCTCTCTGTGTCCCTCTCTCTGTCCCTCTCTCTGTCCCTCTCTCTGTCCCTCTCTGTGTCCCACTCTCTGTCCCTCTCTCTGTCCCTCTCTCTGTCCCACTCTCTGTCCCTCTCTCTGTCCCTCTCTGTGTCCCTCTCTCTGTCCCTCTCTGTGTCCCTCTCTCTGTCCCTCTCTCTGTCCCACTCTCTGTCCCACTGTCTGTCCCTCTCTCTGTCCCTCTCTCTGTCCCAGTCTCTGTCCCTCTCTCTGTCCCTCTCTGTGTCCCTCTCTCTGTCCCTCTCTCTGTCCCTCTCTCTGTCCCTCTCTCTGTCCCTCTCTGTGTCCCTCTCTGTGTCCCTCTCTGTGTCCCAATCTCTGTCCCACTCTCTGTCCCTCTCTCTGTCCCTCTCGCTGTCTCTATCTCTCTGTCCCTCTCTCTGTCCTTCTGTGTCCCACACTCTGTCCCACTCTCTGTCCCTCTCTCTGTCCCTCTCTCTGTCCCTCTCTCTGTCCCACTCTCTGTCCCTCTCTCTGTCCCTCTCTGTGTCCCTCTCTCTGTCCCTCTCTGTGTCCCTCTCTGTGTCCCACTCTCTGTCCCACTCTCTGTCCCACTCTCTGTCCCTTTCTCTGTCCCACTCTCTGTCCCTCTCTGTGTCCCTCTCTGTGTCCCTCTCTCTGTCCCTCTCTCTGTCCCTCTCCCTGTCCCTCTCGCTGTCCCTCTCTGTGTCCCTCTCTGTGTCCCACTCTCTGTCCCACTCTCTGTCCCTCTCTCTGTCCCTCTCGCTGTCTCTATCTCTCTGTCCCTCTCTCTGTCCCCTCTGTGTCCCACTCTCTGTCCCACTCTCTGTCCCTCTCTCTGTCCCTCTCTCTGTCCCTCTCTGTGTCCCTCTCTCTGTCCCTCTCTGTGTCACTCTCTCTGTCCCACTCCCTGTCCCTCTCTCTGTCCCTCTCTCTGTCCCTCTATGTGTCACTCTCTCTGTCCCACTCTCTGTCCCTCTCTCTGTCACTCTCTCTGTCCCTCTCTCTGTCCCTCTCTCTGTCCCTCTCTCTGTCCCACTCTCTGTCCCTCTCTCTGTCCCTCTCTGTGTCCCTCTCTCTGTCCCTCTCTGTGTCCCACTCTCTGTCCCTCTCTCTGTCCCTCTCTCTGTCCCTCTCTGTGTCCCTCTCTGTGTCCCACTCTCTGTCCCACTCTCTGTCCCTCTCTCTGTCCCTCTCGCTGTCTCTATGTCTCTGTCCCTCTCTCTGTCCCTCTCTGTGTCCCTCTCTCTGTCCCTCTCTCTGTCCCTCTCTATGTCCCTCTCTCTGTCCCTCTCTCTGTCCCTCTCTCTGTCCCTCTCTCTGTCCCTCTCTGTGTCCCACTCTCTGTCCCTCTCTCTGTCCCTCTGTGTCCGACTCTCTGTCCCTCTATCTGTCCCTCTATCTGTCCCTCTCTGTGTCCCACTCTCTGACCCTCTCTCTGTCCCTCTCTGTGTCCCTCTCTCTGTCCCTCTCTCTGTCCCTCTCTCTGTCCCTCTCTCTGTCCCTCTCGCTGTCCCTCTCTGTGTCCCACTCTCTGTCCCTCTCTCTGTCCCTCTCTGTGTCCCACTCTCTGTCCCTCTCTCTGCCCCTCTCTCTGTCCCACTCTCTATCCCTCTCTCTGTCCCTCTCTGTGTCCCTCTCTCTGTCCCTCTCTGTGTCCCTCTCTGTGTCCCACTCTCTGTCCCACTCTCTGTCCCACTCTCTGTCCTTCTCTCTGTCCCTCTCTCTGTCCCACTCTCTTTCCTTCTCTCTGTCCCTCTCTGTGTCCACCTCTCTGTCCCTCCCTGTGTCCCTCTCTCTATCCCTCTCCTGTCCCTCTCTCTGTCCCTCTCTCTGTCCCTCTCTGTGTCCCTCTCTCTGTCCCTCTCTGTGTCCCTCTCTCTGTCCCTCTCTCTGTCCCTCTCTCTGTCCCTCTCTGTGTCCCACTCTCTGTCCCTCTCTCTGTCCCTCTCTCTGTCCCTCTCTCTGTCCCTCTCTGTGTCACTCTCTGTGTCCCTCTCTCTGTCCCTCTCTCTGTCCCTCTCTCTGTCCCACTCTCTGTCCCTCTCTCTGTCCCTCTCTCTGTCCCTCTCTCTGTCCCTCTCTGTGTCCCACTCTCTGTCCCTCTCTCTGTCCCTCTCTCTGTCCCTCTCTCTGTCCCTCTCTGTGTCCCTCTCTGTGTCCCTCTCTCTGTCCCTCTCTCTGTCCCTCTCTCTGTCCCTCTCTGTGTCCCACTCTCTGTCCCTCTCTCTGTCCCTCTGTCTGTCCCTCTCTCTGTCCCTCTCTCTGTCCCACTCTCTGTCCCTCTCTCTGTCCCTCTCTGTGTCCCTCTCTGTGTCCCTCTCTTTGTCCAACTCTCTCAGTCCCTCTCTGTGTCCCACTCTCTGTCCCACTCTCTGTCCCTCTCTCTGTCCCTCTCTCTGTCCCTCTCTCTGTCCCACTCTCTGTCCCTCTCTCTGTCCCTCTCTGTGTCCCACTCTCTGTCCCTCTCTGTGTCCCCCTCTCTGTCCCTCTCTCTGTCCCACTCTGTGTCCCACTCTCTGTCCCACTCTCTTTCCCTCCCTCTGTCCCTCTCTGTGTCCCTCTCTGTGTCCCTCTCTTTGTCCAACTCTCTCAGTCCCTCTCTCTGTCCCTCTCTCTGTCCCACTCTCTTTCCCTCCCTCTGTCCCTCTCTGTGTCCCTCTCTCTGTCCCTCTCTGTGTCCCACTCTCTGTCCCTCTCTCTGTCCCTCTGTGTCCGACTCTCTGTCCCTCTATCTGTCCCTCTATCTGTCCCTCTCGCTGTCCCTCTCTGTGTCCCACTCTCTGTCCCTCTCTCTGTCCCTCTCTGTGTCCCACTCTCTGTCCCTCTCTCTGTCCCTCTCTCTGTCCCACTCTCTGTCCCTCTCTGTGTCCCTCTCTGTGTCCCTCTCTCTGTCCCTCTCTGTGTCCCTCTCTGTGTCCCACTCTCTGTCCCACTCTCTGTCCCACTCTCTGTCCTTCTCTCTGTCCCTCTCTCTGTCCCACTCTCTTTCCTTCTCTCTGTCCCTCTCTGTGTCCACCTCTCAGTCCCTCCCTGTGTCCCTCTCTCTATCCCTCTCTCTGTCCCTCTCTCTGTCCCTCTCTCTGTCCCTCTCTGTTTCCCTCTCTCTGTCCCTCTCTGTGTCCCTCTCTCTGTCCCTCTCTCTGTCCCTCTCTCTGTCCCTCTCTGTGTCCCACTCTCTGTCCCTCTCTCTGTCCCTCTCTCTGTCCCTCTCTCTGTCCCTCTCTGTGTCCCTCTCTGTGTCCCTCTCTCTGTCCCTCTCTCTGTCCCTCTCTCTGTCCCACTCTCTGTCCCTCTCTCTGTCCCTCTCTCTGTCCCTCTCTCTGTCCCTCTCTGTGTCCCACTCTCTGTCCCTCTCTCTGTCCCTCTCTCTGTCCCTCTCTCTGTCCCTCTCTGTGTCCCTCTCTGTGTCCCTCTCTGTGTCCCTCTCTCTGTCCCTCTCTCTGTCCCTCTCTGTGTCCCACTCTCTGTCCCTCTCTCTGTCCCTCTCTCTGTCCCTCTCTCTGTCCCTCTCTCTGTCCCACTCTCTGTCCCTCTCACTGTCCCTCTCTGTGTCCCTCTCTGTGTCCCTCTCTTTGTCCCTCTCTCAGTCCCTCTCTGTGTCCCACTCTCTGTCCCACTCTCTGTCCCTCTCTCTGTCCCTCTCTCTGTCCCTCTCTCTGTCCCACTCTCTGTCCCTCTCTCTGTCCCTCTCTGTGTCCCACTCTCTGTCCCTCTCTGTGTCCCCCTCTCTGTCCCTCTCTCTGTCCCACTCTGTGTCCCACTCTCTGTCCCTCTCTGTGTCCCACTCTCTGTCCCTCTCTCTGTCCCTCTCTCTGTCCCACTCTCTTTCCCTCCCTCTGTCCCTCTCTGTTTCCCTCTCTCTGTCCCTCTCTGTGTCCCACTCTCTGTCCCTCTCTCTGTCCCTCTCTCTGTCCCTCTCTGTGTCCCTCTCTGTGTCCCACTCTCTGTCCCACTCTCTGTCCCTCTCTCTGTCCCTCTCGCTGTCTCTATCTCTCTGTCCCTCTCTCTGTCCCTCTCTGTGTCCCTCTCTCTGTCCCTCTCTCTGTCCCTCTCTATGTCCCTCTCTCTGTCCCTCTCTCTGTCCCTCTCTCTGTCCCTCTCTCTGTCCCTCTCTGTGTCCCACTCTCTGTCCCTCTCTCTGTCCCTCTGTGTCCCACTCTCTGTCCCTCTATCTGTCCCTCTATCTGTCCCTCTCTGTGTCCCACTCTCTGACCCTCTCTCTGTCCCTCTCTGTGTCCCTCTCTCTGTCCCTCTCTCTGTCCCTCTCTCTGTCCCTCTCTCTGTCCCTCTCTCTGTCCCTCTCTGTGTCCCACTCTCTGACCCTCTCTCTGTCCCACTCTCTGTCCCTCTCTCTGTCCCTCTCTCTGTCCCACTCTCTGTCCCACACTCTGTCCCAATCTCTGTCCCTCTCTCTGTCCCTCTGTCTGTCCCACTCTCTTTCCTTCTCTCTGTCCCTCTCTGTGTCCACCTCTCTGTCCCTCCCTGTGTCCCTCTCTCTGTCCCTCTCTCTGTCCCTCTCTCTGTCCCTCTCTCTGTCCCACTCTCTGTCCCTCTCTCTGTCCCTCTCTGTGTCCCTCTCTGTGTCCCTCTCTTTGTCCCTCTCTCAGTCCCTCTCTGTGTCCCACTCTCTGTCCCACTCTCTGTCCCTCTCTCTGTCCCTCTCTCTGTCCCTCTCTCTGTCCCACTCTCTGTCCCTCTCTCTGTCCCTCTCTGTGTCCCACTCTCTGTCCCTCTCTCTGTCCCTCTCTCTGTCCCTCTCTCTGTCCCTCTCGCTGTCTCTATCTCTCTGTCCCTCTCTCTGTCCCTCTCTGTGTCCCTCTCTCTGTCCCTCTCTCTGTCCCTCTCTATGTCCCTCTCTCTGTCCCTCTCTGTGTCCCTCTCTCTGTCCCTCTCTGTGTCACTCTCTCTGTCCCACTCTCTGTCCCTCTCTCTGTCCCTCTCTCTGTCCCTCTATGTGTCACTCTCTCTGTCCCACTCTCTGTCCCTCTCTCTGTCACTCTCTCTGTCCCTCTCTCTGTCCCTCTCTCTGTCCCTCTCTCTGTCCCTCTCTCTGTCCCACTCTCTGTCCCTCTCTCTGTCCCTCTCTGTGTCCCTCTCTCTGTCCCTCTCTGTGTCCCACTCTCTGTCCCTCTCTCTGTCCCTCTCTCTGTCCCTCTCTGTGTCCCTCTCTGTGTCCCACTCTCTGTCCCACTCTCTGTCCCTCTCTCTGTCCCTCTCGCTGTCTCTATCTCTCTGTCCCTCTCTCTGTCCCTCTCTGTGTCCCTCTCTCTGTCCCTCTCTCTGTCCCTCTCTATGTCCCTCTCTCTGTCCCTCTCTCTGTCCCTCTCTCTGTCCCTCTCTCTGTCCCTCTCTCTGTCCCACTCTCTGTCCCTCTCTCTGTCCCTCTGTGTCCCACTCTCTGTCCCTCTATCTGTCCCTCTATCTGTCCCTCTCTGTGTCCCACTCTCTGACCCTCTCTCTGTCCCTCTCTGTGTCCCTCTCTCTGTCCCTCTCTCTGTCCCTCTCTCTGTCCCTCTCTCTGTCCCTCTCTCTGTCCCTCTCTGTGTCCCACTCTCTGTCCCTCTCTCTGTCCCTCTCTGTGTCCCACTCTCTGTCCCTCTCTCTGTCCCTCTCTCTGTCCCACTCTCTGTCCCTCTCTCTGTCCCTCTCTGTGTCGCTCTCTCTGTCCCTCTCTGTGTCCCTCTCTGTGTCCCACTCTCTGTCCCACTCTCTGTCCCAATCTCTGTCCCTCTCTCTGTCCCTCTCTCTGTCCCACTCTCTTTCCTTCTCTCTGTCCCTCTCTGTGTCCACCTCTCTGTCCCTCCCTGTGTCCCTCTCTCTGTCCCTCTCTCTGTCCCTCTCTCTGTCCCTCTCTGTGTCCCTCTCTCTGTCCCTCTCTGTGTCGCTCTCTCTCTGTCCCTCTCTCTGTCCCTCTCTGTGTCCCACTCTCTGTCCCTCTCTCTGTCCCTCTCTCTGTCCCTCTCTCTGTCCCTCTCTGTGTCCCTCTCTGTGTCCCTCTCTCTGTCCCTCTCTCTGTCCCTCTCTCTGTCCCTCTCTGTGTCCCACTCTCTGTCCCTCTCTCTGTCCCTCTCTCTGTCCCTCTCTCTGTCCCACTCTCTGTCCCTCTCTCTGTCCCTCTCTGTGTCCCTCTCTGTGTCCCTCTCTGTGTCCCTCTCTCTGTCCCTCTCTGTGTCCCACTCTCTGTCCCACTCTCTGTCCCTCTCTCTGTCCCTCTCTCTGTCCCTCTCTCTGTCCCACTCTCTGTCCCTCTCTCTGTCCCTCTCTGTGTCCCACTCTCTGTCCCACTCTGTGTCCCACTCTCTGTCCCTCTCTCTGTCCCACTCTGTGTCCCACTCTCTGTCCCTCTCTGTGTCCCACTCTCTGTCCCTCTGTCTGTCCCTCTCTCTGTCCCACTCTCTTTCCCTCCCTCTGTCCCTCTCTGTGTCCCTCTCTCTGTCCCTCTCTCTGTCCCTCTCTCTGTCCCTCTCTCTGTCCCTCTCTGTGTCCCTCTCTCTGTCCCTCTCTGTGTCCCCCTCTCTGTCCCTCTCTCTATCCCTCTCTCTGTCCCTCTCTGTGTCCCACTCTCTGTCCCTCTCTCTGTCCCTCTCTGTGTCCCACTCTCTGTCCCTCTCTCTGTCCCTCTCTGTGTCCCACTCTCTGTCCCTCTCTCTGTCCCTCTCTCTGTCTCTATCTCTCTGTCCCTCTCTCTGTCCCTCTCTGTGTCCCTCTCTCTGTCCCTCTCTCTGTCCCTCTCTATGTCCCTCTCTCTGTCCCTCTCTCTGTCCCTCTCTCTGTCCCTCTCTCTGTCCCTCTCTGTGTCCCACTCTCTGTCCCTCTCTCTGTCCCTCTGTGTCCCACTCTCTGTCCCTCTATCTGTCCCTCTATCTGTCCCTCTCTGTGTCCCACTCTCTGACCCTCTCTCTGTCCCTCTCTGTGTCCCTCTCTCTGTCCCTCTCTCTGTCCCTCTCTCTGTCCCTCTCTCTGTCCCTCTCTCTGTCCCTCTCTGTGTCCCACTCTCTGTCCCTCTCTCTGTCCCTCTCTGTGTCCCACTCTCTGTCCCTCTCTCTGTCCCTCTCTCTGTCCCACTCTCTGTCCCTCTCTATGTCCCTCTCTGTGTCCCTCTCTCTGTCCCTCTCTGTGTCCCTCTCTGTGTCCCACTCTCTGTCCCACTCTCTGTCCCAATCTCTGTCCCTCTCTCTGTCCCTCTCTCTGTCCCACTCTCTTTCCTTCTCTCTGTCCCTCTCTGTGTCCACCTCTCTGTCCCTCCCTGTGTCCCTCTCTCTGTCCCTCTCTCTGTCCCTCTCTCTGTCCCTCTCTCTGTCCCTCTCTGTGTCCCTCTCTCTGTCCCTCTCTGTGTCCCTCTCTCTGTCCCTCTCTCTGTCCCTCTCTGTGTCCCACTCTCTGTCCCTCTCTCTGTCCCTCTCTCTGTCCCTCTCTCTGTCCCTCTCTGTGTCCCTCTCTGTGTCCCTCTCTCTGTCCCTCTCTCTGTCCTTCTCTCTGTCCCTCTCTGTGTCCCTCTCTCTGTCCCTCTCTCTGTCCCTCTCTGTGTCCCACTCTCTGTCCCTCTCTCTGTCCCTCTCTCTGTCCCTCTCTGTGTCCCGCTCTGTGTCCCTCTCTGTGTCCCTCTCTCTGTCCCTCTCTCTGTCCCTCTCTCTGTCCCTCTCTGTGTCCCACTCTCTGTCCCTCTCTCTGTCCCTCTCCCTGTCCCTCTCTCTGTCCCTCTCTCTGTCCCACTCTCTGTCCCTCTCTCTGTCCCTCTCTGTGTCCCTCTCTGTGTCCCTCTCTCTTTCCCTCTCTGTGTCCCACTCTCTGTCCCACTCTCTGTCCCTCTCTCTGTCCCTCTCTCTGTCCCTCTCTCTGTCCCACTCTCTGTCCCTCTCTCTGTCCCTCTCTGTGTCCCACTCTCTGTCCCTCTCTGTGTCCCACTCTCTGT
Source organism: Mustelus asterias (assembly GCF_964213995.1). NCBI lineage: Eukaryota > Metazoa > Chordata > Chondrichthyes > Carcharhiniformes > Triakidae > Mustelus > Mustelus asterias. Next base: position 280,629 of record NW_027590353.1, on the reverse strand, counting down.
CCCTCTCTCTGTCCCACTCTGTGTCCCACTCTCTGTCCCTCTCTGTGTCCCACTCTCTGTCCCTCTCTCTGTCCCTCTCTCTGTCCCACTCTCTGTCCCTCCCTCGGTCCCTCTCTGTGTCCCTCTCACTGTCCCTCTCTCTGTCCCTCTCTCTGTCCCTCTCTCTGTCCCTCTCGGTGTCCCTCTCTCTGTCCCTCTCTGTGTCCCCCTCTCTGTCCCTCTCTCTATCCCTCTCTCTGTCCCTCTCTGTGTCCCACTCTCTGTCCCTCTCTCTGTCCCTCTCTGTGTCCCACTCTCTGTCCCTCTCTCTGTCCCTCTCTGTGTCCCACTCTCTGTCCCTCTCTCTGTCCCTCTCTCTGTCCCACTCTCTGTCCCTCTCTCTGTCCCTCTCTGTGTCCCTCTCTCTGTCCCTCTCTCTGTCCCTCTCTCTGTCCCTCTCTGTGTCACTCTCTCTGTCCCTCTCTGTGTCCCTCTCTCTGTCCCTCTCTCTATCCCTCTCTCTGTCCCTCTCTGTGTCCCACTCTCTGTCCCTCTCTCTGTCCCTCTCTGTGTCCCACTCTCTGTCCCTCTCTGTGTCCCTCTCTCTGTCCCTCTCTCTGTCCCTCTCTCTGTCCCTCTCTCTGTCCCTCTCTGTGTCCCACTCTCTGTCCCTCTCTGTGTCCCTCTCTGTGTCCCTCTCTCTGTCCCTCTCTCTGTCCCTCTCTCTGTCCCTCTCTGTGTCCCACTCTCTGTCCCTCTCTGTGTCCCTCTCTGTGTCCCTCTCTCTGTCCCTCTCTCTGTCCCTCTCTCTGTCCCTCTCTGTGTCCCACTCTCTGTCCCTCTCTCTGTCCCTCTCTCTGTCCCACTCTCTGTCCCTCTCTCTGTCCCTCTCTGTGTCCCTCTCTCTGTCCCTCTCTCTGTCCCTCTCTCTGTCCCTCTCTCTGTCCCTCTCTGTGTCCCTCTCTGTGTCCCTCTCTGTGTCCCTCTCTCTGTCCCTCTCTCTATCCCTCTCTCTGTCCCTCTCTGTGTCCCACTCTCTGTCCCTCTCTCTGTCCCTCTCTGTGTCCCACTCTCTGTCCCTCTCTGTGTCCCTCTCTCTGTCGCTCTCTCTGTCCCTCTCTCTGTCCCTCTCTCTGTCCCTCTCTGTGTCCCACTCTCTGTCCCTCTCTGTGTCCCTCTCTGTGTCCCTCTCTCTGTCCCTCTCTCTGTCCCTCTCTCTGTCCCTCTCTGTGTCCCACTCTCTGTCCCTCTCTGTGTCCCTCTCTGTGTCCCTCTCTCTGTCCCTCTCTCTGTCCCTCTCTCTGTCCCTCTCTGTGTCCCACTCTCTGTCCCTCTCTCTGTCCCTCTCTCTGTCCCACTCTCTGTCCCTCTCTCTGTCCCTCTCTGTGTCCCTCTCTCTGTCCCTCTCTGTGTCCCTCTCTCTGTTCCTCTCTCTGTCCCACTCTCTGTCCCACTGTCTGTCCCTCTCTCTGTCCCTCTCTCTGTCCCAGTCTCTGTCCCTCTCTCTGTCCCTCTCTGTGTCCCTCTCTCTGTCCCTCTCTGTGTCCCTCTCTCTGTCCCTCTCTCTGTCCCTCTCTCTTTCCCTCTCTGTGTCCCTCTCTGTGTCCCAATCTCTGTCCCACTCTCTGTCCCTCTCTCTGTCCCTCTCGCTGTCTCTATCTCTCTGTCCCTCTCTCTGTCCTTCTGTGTCCCACACTCTGTCCAACTCTCTGTCCCTCTCTCTGTCCCTCTCTCTGTCCCTCTCTCTGTCCCACTCTCTGTCCCTCTCTCTGTCCCTCTCTGTGTCCCTCTCTCTGTCCCTCTCTGTGTCCCTCTCTGTGTCCCACTCTCTGTCCCACTCTCTGTCACACTCTCTGTCCCTCTCTCTGTCCCACTCTCTTTCCCTCTCTCTGTCCCTCTCTGTGTCCCTCTCTCTGTCCCTCCCTGTGTCCCTCTCTCTGTCCCTCTCTCTGTCCCTCTCCGTGTCCCTCTCTCTGTCCCTCTCTCTATCCCTCTCTCTGTCCCTCTCTGTGTCCCACTCTCTGTCCCTCTCTCTGTCCCTCTCTGTGTCCCACTCTCTGTCCCTCTCTCTGTCCCTCTCTGTGTCTCTCTCTCTGTCCCTCTCTCTTTCCCTCCCTCTGTCCCACTCTCTGTCCCCCTCTGTGTCCCTCTCTGTGTCCCTCTCTCTGTCCCTCTCTCTGTCGCTCTCTCTGTCCCTCTCGCTGTCCCTCTCTGTGTCCCTCCCTGTGTCCCACTCTCTGTCCCACTCTCTGTCCCTCTCTCTGTCCCTCTCGCTGTCTCTATCTCTCTGTCCCTCTCTCTGTCCCTCTCTGTGTCCCACTCTCTGTCCCACTCTCTGTCCCTCTCTCTGTCCCTCTCTCTGTCCCTCTCTGTGTCCCTCTCTCTGTCCCTCTCTGTGTCACTCTCTCTGTCCCACTCTCTGTCCGTCTCTCTGTCCCTCTCTCTGTCCCTCTATGTGTCACTCTCTCTGTCCCACTCTCTGTCCCTCTCTCTGTCACTCTCTCTGTCCCTCTCTCTGTCCCTCTCTCTGTCCCTCTCTCTGTCCCACTCTCTGTCCCTCTCTCTGTCCCTCTCTGTGTCCCTCTCTCTGTCCCTCTCTGTGTCCCACTCTCTGTCCCTCTCTCTGTCCCTCTCTCTGTCCCTCTCTGTGTCCCTCTCTGTGTCCCACTCTCTGTCCCACTCTCTGTCCCTCTCTCTGTCCCTCTCGCTGTCTCTATGTCTCTGTCCCTCTCTCTGTCCCTCTCTGTGTCCCTCTCTCTGTCTCTCTCTCTGTCCCTCTCTATGTCCCTCTCTCTGTCCCTCTCTCTGTCCCTCTCTCTGTCCCTCTCTCTGTCCCTCTCTCTGTCCCTCTCTGTGTCCCACTCTCTGTCCCTCTCTCTGTCCCTCTGTGTCCGACTCTCTGTCCCTCTATCTGTCCCTCTATCTGTCCCTCTCTGTGTCTCACTCTCTGACCTTCTCTGTCCCTCTCTGTGTCCCTCTCTCTGTCCCTCTCTCTGTCCCTCTCTCTGTCCCTCTCTCTGTCCCTCTCGCTGTCCCTCTCTGTGTCCCACTCTCTGTCCCTCTCTCTGTCCCTCTCTGTGTCCCACTCTCTGTCCCTCTCTCTGTCCCTCTCTCTGTCCCACTCTCTGTCCCTCTCTCTGTCCCTCTCTGTGTCCCTCTCTCTGTCCCTCTCTGTGTCCCTCTCTGTGTCCCACTCTCTGTCCCACTCTCTGTCCCACTCTCTGTCCTTCTCTCTGTCCCTCTCTCTGTCCCACTCTCTTTCCTTCTCTCTGTCCCTCTCTGTGTCCACCTCTCTGTCCCTCCCTGTGTCCCTCTCTCTGTCCCTCTCTCTGTCCCTCTCTCTGTCCCTCTCTCTGTCCCTCTCTGTGTCCCTCTCTCTGTCCCTCTCTGTGTCCCTCTCTCTGTCCCTCTCTCTGTCCCTCTCTCTGTCCCTCTCTGTGTCCCACTCTCTGTCCCTCTCTCTGTCCCTTTCTCTGTCCCTCTCTCTGTCCCTCTCTGTGTCCCTCTCTGTGTCCCTCTCTCTGTCCCTCTCTCTGTCCCTCTCTCTGTCCCACTCTTTGTCCCTCTCTCTGTCCCTCTCTCTGTCCCTCTCTCTGTCCCTCTCTGTGTCCCACTCTCTGTCCCTCTCTCTGTCCCTCTCTCTGTCCCTCTCTCTGTCCCTCTCTGTGTCCCTCTCTGTGTCCCTCTCTCTGTCCCTCTCTCTGTCCCTCTCTCTGTCCCTCTCTGTGTCCCACTCTCTGTCCCTCTCTCTGTCCCTCTCTCTGTCCCTCTCTCTGTCCCTCTCTCTGTCCCACTCTCTGTCCCTCTCTCTGTCCCTCTCTGTGTCCCTCTATGTGTCCCTCTCCGTGTCCCTCTCTCAGTCCCTCTCTGTGTCCCACTCTCTGTCCCACTCTCTGTCCCTCTCTCTGTCCCTCTCTCTGTCCCACTCTCTGTCCCTCTCTCTGTCCCTCTCTGTGTCCCACTCTCTGTCCCTCTCTGTGTCCCTCTCTCTGTCCCTCTCTGTGTCCCCCTCTCTGTCCCTCTCTCTATCCCTCTCTCTGTCCCTCTCTGTGTCCCACTATCTGTCCCTCTCTCTGTCCCTCTCTGTGTCCCACTCTCTGTCCCTCTCTCTGTCCCTCTCTGTGTCCCACTCTCTGTCACCTCTCTCTGTCCCTTTCTCTGTCCCACTCTCTGTCCCTCTCTCTGTCCCTCTCTGTGTCCCTCTCTCTGTCCCTCTCTCTGTCCCTCTCTCTGTCCCTCTCTGTGTCCCTCTCTGTGTGGCTCTCTCTGTCCCTCTCTGTGTCCCTCTCCCTGTCCCTCTCTCTGTCCCTCTCTCTGTCCCACTCTCTGTCCCTCTCTCTGTCCCTCTCTGTGTCCCACTCTCTGTCCCTCTCTCTGTCCCTCTCTCTGTCCCTCTCTGTGTCCCTCTCTGTGTCCCACTCTCTGTCCCACTCTCTGTCCCTCTCTCTGTCCCTCTCGCTGTCTCTATCTCTCTGTCCCTCTCTCTGTCCCTCTCTGTGTCCCTCTCTCTGTCCCTCTCTCTGTCCCTCTCTATGTCCCTCTCTCTGTCCCTCTCTCTGTCCCTCTCTCTGTCCCTCTCGCTGTCCCTCTCTGTGTCCCACTCTCTGTCCCTCTCTCTGTCCCTCTGTGTCCCACTCTCTGTCCCTCTATCTGTCCCTCTATCTGTCCCTCTCTGTGTCCCACTCTCTGACCCTCTCTCTGTCCCTCTCTGTGTCCCTCTCTCTGTCCCTCTCTCTGTCCCTCTCTCTGTCCCTCTCCCTGTCCCTCTCTCTGTCCCTCTCTGTGTCCCACTCTCTGTCCCTCTCTCTGTCCCTCTCTGTGTCCCACTCTCTGTCCCTCTCTCTGTCCCTCTCTCTGTCCCACTCTCTGTCCCTCTCTCTGTCCCTCTCTGTGTCCCTCTCTCTGTCCCTCTCTGTGTCCCTCTCTGTGTCCCACTCTCTGTCCCACACTCTGTCCCAATCTCTGTCCCTCTCTCTGTCCCTCTCTCTGTCCCACTCTCTTTCCTTCTCTCTGTCCCTCTCTGTGTCCACCTCTCTGTCCCTCCCTGTGTCCCTCTCTCTGTCCCTCTCTCTGTCCCTCTCTCTGTCCTTCTCTCTGTCCCTCTCTGTGTCCCTCTCTCTGTCCCTCTCTGTGTCCCTCTCTCTGTCCCTCTCTCTGTCCCTCTCTGTGTCCCACTCTCTGTCCCTCTCTCTGTCCCTCTCTCTGTCCCTCTCTGTTTCCCGCTCTGTGTCCCTCTCTGTGTCCCTCTCTCTGTCCCTCTCTCTGTCCCTCTCTCTGTCCCTCTCTGTGTCCCACTCTCTGTCCCTCTCTCTGTCCCTCTCCCTGTCCCTCTCTCTGTCCCTCTCTCTGTCCCACTCTCTGTCCCTCTCTCTGTCCCTCTCTGTGTCCCTCTCTGTGTCCCTCTCTCTTTCCCTCTCTGTGTCCCACTCTCTGTCCCACTCTCTGTCCCTCTCTCTGTCCCTCTCTCTGTCCCTCTCTCTGTCCCACTCTCTGTCCCTCTCTCTGTCCCTCTCTGTGTCCCACTCTCTGTCCCTCTCTGTGTCCCACTCTCTGTCCCTCTCTCTGTCCCACTCTGTGTCCCACTCTCTGTCCCTCTCTGTGTCCCACTCTCTGTCCCTCTCTCTGTCCCTCTCTCTGTCCCACTCTCTTTCCCTCCCTCTGTCCCTCTCTGTGTCCCTCTCTCTGTCCCTATCTCTGTCCCTCTCTCTGTCCCTCTCTCTGTCCCTCTCGGTGTCCCTCTCTCTGTCCCTCTCTGTGTCCCCCTCTCTGTCCCTCTCTCTATCCCTCTCTCTGTCCCTCTCTGTGTCCCACTCTCTGTCCCTCTCTCTGTCCCTCTCTGTGTCCCACTCTCTGTCCCTCTCTCTGTCCCTCTCTGTGTCCCACTCTCTGTCCCTCTCTCTGTCCCTCTCTCTGTCCCACTCTCTGTCCCTCTCTCTGTCCCTCTCTGTGTCCCTCTCTCTGTCCCTCTCTCTGTCCCTCTCTCTGTCCCTCTCTGTGTCCCTCTCTCTGTCCCTCTCTGTGTCCCTCTCTCTGTCCCTCTCTCTATCCCTCTCTCTGTCCCTCTCTGTGTCCCACTCTCTGTCCCTCTCTCTGTCCCTCTCTGTGTCCCACTCTCTGTCCCTCTCTGTGTCCCTCTCTCTGTCCCTCTCTCTGTCCCTCTCTCTGTCCCTCTCTCTGTCCCTCTCTGTGTCCCACTCTCTGTCCCTCTCTGTGTCCCTCTCTGTGTCCCTCTCTCTGTCCCTCTCTCTGTCCCTCTCTCTGTCCCTCTCTGTGTCCCACTCTCTGTCCCTCTCTGTGTCCCTCTCTGTGTCCCTCTCTCTGTCCCTCTCTCTGTCCCTCTCTCTGTCCCTCTCTGTGTCCCACTCTCTGTCCCTCTCTCTGTCCCTCTCTCTGTCCCACTCTCTGTCCCTCTCTCTGTCCCTCTCTGTGTCCCTCTCTCTGTCCCTCTCTGTGTCCCTCTCTCTGTCCCTCTCTCTGTCCCACTCTCTGTCCCACTGTCTGTCCCTCTCTCTGTCCCTCTCTCTGTCCCAGTCTCTGTCCCTCTCTCTGTCCCTCTCTGTGTCCCTCTCTCTGTCCCTCTCTCTGTCCCTCTCTCTGTCCCTCTCTGTGTCCCTCTCTGTGTCCCTCTCTGTGTCCCTCTCTGTGTCCCAATCTCTGTCCCACTCTCTGTCCCTCTCTCTGTCCCTCTCGCTGTCTCTATCTCTCTGTCCCTCTCTCTGTCCTTCTGTGTCCCACACTCTGTCCCACTCTCTGTCCCTCTCTCTGTCCCTCTCTCTGTCCCTCTCTCTGTCCCACTCTCTGTCCCTCTCTCTGTCCCTCTCTGTGTCCCTCTCTCTGTCCCTCTCTGTGTCCCTCTCTGTGTCCCACTCTCTGTCCCACTCTCTGTCCCACTCTCTGTCCCTTTCTCTGTCCCACTCTCTGTCCCTCTCTGTGTCCCTCTCTGTGTCCCTCTCTCTGTCCCTCTCTCTGTCCCTCTCCCTGTCCCTCTCGCTGTCCCTCTCTGTGTCCCTCTCTGTGTCCCACTCTCTGTCCCACTCTCTGTCCCTCTCTCTGTCCCTCTCGCTGTCTCTATCTCTCTGTCCCTCTCTCTGTCCCCTCTGTGTCCCACTCTCTGTCCCACTCTCTGTCCCTCTCTCTGTCCCTCTCTCTGTCCCTCTCTGTGTCCCTCTCTCTGTCCCTCTCTGTGTCACTCTCTCTGTCCCACTCCCTGTCCCTCTCTCTGTCCCTCTCTCTGTCCCTCTATGTGTCACTCTCTCTGTCCCACTCTCTGTCCCTCTCTCTGTCACTCTCTCTGTCCCTCTCTCTGTCCCTCTCTCTGTCCCTCTCTCTGTCCCACTCTCTGTCCCTCTCTCTGTCCCTCTCTGTGTCCCTCTCTCTGTCCCTCTCTGTGTCCCACTCTCTGTCCCTCTCTCTGTCCCTCTCTCTGTCCCTCTCTGTGTCCCTCTCTGTGTCCCACTCTCTGTCCCACTCTCTGTCCCTCTCTCTGTCCCTCTCGCTGTCTCTATGTCTCTGTCCCTCTCTCTGTCCCTCTCTGTGTCCCTCTCTCTGTCCCTCTCTCTGTCCCTCTCTATGTCCCTCTCTCTGTCCCTCTCTCTGTCCCTCTCTCTGTCCCTCTCTCTGTCCCTCTCTGTGTCCCACTCTCTGTCCCTCTCTCTGTCCCTCTGTGTCCGACTCTCTGTCCCTCTATCTGTCCCTCTATCTGTCCCTCTCTGTGTCCCACTCTCTGACCCTCTCTCTGTCCCTCTCTGTGTCCCTCTCTCTGTCCCTCTCTCTGTCCCTCTCTCTGTCCCTCTCTCTGTCCCTCTCGCTGTCCCTCTCTGTGTCCCACTCTCTGTCCCTCTCTCTGTCCCTCTCTGTGTCCCACTCTCTGTCCCTCTCTCTGCCCCTCTCTCTGTCCCACTCTCTATCCCTCTCTCTGTCCCTCTCTGTGTCCCTCTCTCTGTCCCTCTCTGTGTCCCTCTCTGTGTCCCACTCTCTGTCCCACTCTCTGTCCCACTCTCTGTCCTTCTCTCTGTCCCTCTCTCTGTCCCACTCTCTTTCCTTCTCTCTGTCCCTCTCTGTGTCCACCTCTCTGTCCCTCCCTGTGTCCCTCTCTCTATCCCTCTCCTGTCCCTCTCTCTGTCCCTCTCTCTGTCCCTCTCTGTGTCCCTCTCTCTGTCCCTCTCTGTGTCCCTCTCTCTGTCCCTCTCTCTGTCCCTCTCTCTGTCCCTCTCTGTGTCCCACTCTCTGTCCCTCTCTCTGTCCCTCTCTCTGTCCCTCTCTCTGTCCCTCTCTGTGTCACTCTCTGTGTCCCTCTCTCTGTCCCTCTCTCTGTCCCTCTCTCTGTCCCACTCTCTGTCCCTCTCTCTGTCCCTCTCTCTGTCCCTCTCTCTGTCCCTCTCTGTGTCCCACTCTCTGTCCCTCTCTCTGTCCCTCTCTCTGTCCCTCTCTCTGTCCCTCTCTGTGTCCCTCTCTGTGTCCCTCTCTCTGTCCCTCTCTCTGTCCCTCTCTCTGTCCCTCTCTGTGTCCCACTCTCTGTCCCTCTCTCTGTCCCGCTGTCTGTCCCTCTCTCTGTCCCTCTCTCTGTCCCACTCTCTGTCCCTCTCTCTGTCCCTCTCTGTGTCCCTCTCTGTGTCCCTCTCTTTGTCCAACTCTCTCAGTCCCTCTCTGTGTCCCACTCTCTGTCCCACTCTCTGTCCCTCTCTCTGTCCCTCTCTCTGTCCCTCTCTCTGTCCCACTCTCTGTCCCTCTCTCTGTCCCTCTCTGTGTCCCACTCTCTGTCCCTCTCTGTGTCCCCCTCTCTGTCCCTCTCTCTGTCCCACTCTGTGTCCCACTCTCTGTCCCTCTCTGTGTCCCACTCTCTGTCCCTCTCTCTGTCCCTCTCTCTGTCCCACTCTCTTTCCCTCCCTCTGTCCCTCTCTGTGTCCCTCTCTCTGTCCCTCTCTGTGTCCCACTCTCTGTCCCTCTCTCTGTCCCTCTGTGTCCGACTCTCTGTCCCTCTATCTGTCCCTCTATCTGTCCCTCTCGCTGTCCCTCTCTGTGTCCCACTCTCTGTCCCTCTCTCTGTCCCTCTCTGTGTCCCACTCTCTGTCCCTCTCTCTGTCCCTCTCTCTGTCCCACTCTCTGTCCCTCTCTGTGTCCCTCTCTGTGTCCCTCTCTCTGTCCCTCTCTGTGTCCCTCTCTGTGTCCCACTCTCTGTCCCACTCTGTGTCCCACTCTCTGTCCTTCTCTCTGTCCCTCTCTCTGTCCCACTCTCTTTCCTTCTCTCTGTCCCTCTCTGTGTCCACCTCTCAGTCCCTCCCTGTGTCCCTCTCTCTATCCCTCTCTCTGTCCCTCTCTCTGTCCCTCTCTCTGTCCCTCTCTGTGTCCCTCTCTCTGTCCCTCTCTGTGTCCCTCTCTCTGTCCCTCTCTCTGTCCCTCTCTCTGTCCCTCTCTGTGTCCCACTCTCTGTCCCTCTCTCTGTCCCTCTCTCTGTCCCTCTCTCTGTCCCTCTCTGTGTCCCTCTCTGTGTCCCTCTCTCTGTCCCTCTCTCTGTCCCTCTCTCTGTCCCACTCTCTGTCCCTCTCTCTGTCCCTCTCTCTGTCCCTCTCTCTGTCCCTCTCTGTGTCCCACTCTCTGTCCCTCTCTCTGTCCCTCTCTCTGTCCCTCTCTCTGTCCCTCTCTGTGTCCCTCTCTGTGTCCCTCTCTGTGTCCCTCTCTCTGTCCCTCTCTCTGTCCCTCTCTGTGTCCCACTCTCTGTCCCTCTCTCTGTCCCTCTCTCTGTCCCTCTCTCTGTCCCTCTCTCTGTCCCACTCTCTGTCCCTCTCACTGTCCCTCTCTGTGTCCCTCTCTGTGTCCCTCTCTTTGTCCCTCTCTCAGTCCCTCTCTGTGTCCCACTCTCTGTCCCACTCTCTGTCCCTCTCTCTGTCCCTCTCTCTGTCCCTCTCTCTGTCCCACTCTCTGTCCCTCTCTCTGTCCCTCTCTGTGTCCCACTCTCTGTCCCTCTCTGTGTCCCCCTCTCTGTCCCTCTCTCTGTCCCACTCTGTGTCCCACTCTCTGTCCCTCTCTGTGTCCCACTCTCTGTCCCTCTCTCTGTCCCTCTCTCTGTCCCACTCTCTTTCCCTCCCTCTGTCCCTCTCTGTGTCCCTCTCTCTGTCCCTCTCTGTGTCCCACTCTCTGTCCCTCTCTCTGTCCCTCTCTCTGTCCCTCTCTGTGTCCCTCTCTGTGTCCCACTCTCTGTCCCACTCTCTGTCCCTCTCTCTGTCCCTCTCGCTGTCTCTATCTCTCTGTCCCTCTCTCTGTCCCTCTCTGTGTCCCTCTCTCTGTCCCTCTCTCTGTCCCTCTCTATGTCCCTCTCTCTGTCCCTCTCTCTGTCCCTCTCTCTGTCCCTCTCTCTGTCCCTCTCTGTGTCCCACTCTCTGTCCCTCTCTCTGTCCCTCTGTGTCCCACTCTCTGTCCCTCTATCTGTCCCTCTATCTGTCCCTCTCTGTGTCCCACTCTCTGACCCTCTCTCTGTCCCTCTCTGTGTCCCTCTCTCTGTCCCTCTCTCTGTCCCTCTCTCTGTCCCTCTCTCTGTCCCTCTCTCTGTCCCTCTCTGTGTCCCACTCTCTGTCCCTCTCTCTGTCCCACTCTCTGTCCCTCTCTCTGTCCCTCTCTCTGTCCCACTCTCTGTCCCACACTCTGTCCCAATCTCTGTCCCTCTCTCTGTCCCTCTGTCTGTCCCACTCTCTTTCCTTCTCTCTGTCCCTCTCTGTGTCCACCTCTCTGTCCCTCCCTGTGTCCCTCTCTCTGTCCCTCTCTCTGTCCCTCTCTCTGTCCCTCTCTCTGTCCCACTCTCTGTCCCTCTCTCTGTCCCTCTCTGTGTCCCTCTCTGTGTCCCTCTCTTTGTCCCTCTCTCAGTCCCTCTCTGTGTCCCACTCTCTGTCCCACTCTCTGTCCCTCTCTCTGTCCCTCTCTCTGTCCCTCTCTCTGTCCCACTCTCTGTCCCTCTCTCTGTCCCTCTCTGTGTCCCACTCTCTGTCCCTCTCTCTGTCCCTCTCTCTGTCCCTCTCTCTGTCCCTCTCGCTGTCTCTATCTCTCTGTCCCTCTCTCTGTCCCTCTCTGTGTCCCTCTCTCTGTCCCTCTCTCTGTCCCTCTCTATGTCCCTCTCTCTGTCCCTCTCTGTGTCCCTCTCTCTGTCCCTCTCTGTGTCACTCTCTCTGTCCCACTCTCTGTCCCTCTCTCTGTCCCTCTCTCTGTCCCTCTATGTGTCACTCTCTCTGTCCCACTCTCTGTCCCTCTCTCTGTCACTCTCTCTGTCCCTCTCTCTGTCCCTCTCTCTGTCCCTCTCTCTGTCCCTCTCTCTGTCCCACTCTCTGTCCCTCTCTCTGTCCCTCTCTGTGTCCCTCTCTCTGTCCCTCTCTGTGTCCCACTCTCTGTCCCTCTCTCTGTCCCTCTCTCTGTCCCTCTCTGTGTCCCTCTCTGTGTCCCACTCTCTGTCCCACTCTCTGTCCCTCTCTCTGTCCCTCTCGCTGTCTCTATCTCTCTGTCCCTCTCTCTGTCCCTCTCTGTGTCCCTCTCTCTGTCCCTCTCTCTGTCCCTCTCTATGTCCCTCTCTCTGTCCCTCTCTCTGTCCCTCTCTCTGTCCCTCTCTCTGTCCCTCTCTCTGTCCCACTCTCTGTCCCTCTCTCTGTCCCTCTGTGTCCCACTCTCTGTCCCTCTATCTGTCCCTCTATCTGTCCCTCTCTGTGTCCCACTCTCTGACCCTCTCTCTGTCCCTCTCTGTGTCCCTCTCTCTGTCCCTCTCTCTGTCCCTCTCTCTGTCCCTCTCTCTGTCCCTCTCTGTGTCCCACTCTCTGTCCCTCTCTCTGTCCCTCTCTGTGTCCCACTCTCTGTCCCTCTCTCTGTCCCTCTCTCTGTCCCACTCTCTGTCCCTCTCTCTGTCCCTCTCTGTGTCGCTCTCTCTGTCCCTCTCTGTGTCCCTCTCTGTGTCCCACTCTCTGTCCCACTCTCTGTCCCAATCTCTGTCCCTCTCTCTGTCCCTCTCTCTGTCCCACTCTCTTTCCTTCTCTCTGTCCCTCTCTGTGTCCACCTCTCTGTCCCTCCCTGTGTCCCTCTCTCTGTCCCTCTCTCTGTCCCTCTCTCTGTCCCTCTCTGTGTCCCTCTCTCTGTCCCTCTCTGTGTCGCTCTCTCTCTGTCCCTCTCTCTGTCCCTCTCTGTGTCCCACTCTCTGTCCCTCTCTCTGTCCCTCTCTCTGTCCCTCTCTCTGTCCCTCTCTGTGTCCCTCTCTGTGTCCCTCTCTCTGTCCCTCTCTCTGTCCCTCTCTCTGTCCCTCTCTGTGTCCCACTCTCTGTCCCTCTCTCTGTCCCTCTCTCTGTCCCTCTCTCTGTCCCACTCTCTGTCCCTCTCTCTGTCCCTCTCTGTGTCCCTCTCTGTGTCCCTCTCTGTGTCCCTCTCTCTGTCCCTCTCTGTGTCCCACTCTCTGTCCCACTCTCTGTCCCTCTCTCTGTCCCTCTCTCTGTCCCTCTCTCTGTCCCACTCTCTGTCCCTCTCTCTGTCCCTCTCTGTGTCCCACTCTCTGTCCCACTCTGTGTCCCACTCTCTGTCCCTCTCTCTGTCCCCCTCTGTGTCCCACTCTCTGTCCCTCTCTGTGTCCCATTCTCTGTCCCTCTGTCTGTCCCTCTCTCTGTCCCACTCTCTTTCCCTCCCTCTGTCCCTCTCTGTGTCCCTCTCTCTGTCCCTCTCTCTGTCCCTCTCTCTGTCCCTCTCTCTGTCCCTCTCTGTGTCCCTCTCTCTGTCCCTCTCTGTGTCCCCCTCTCTGTCCCTCTCTCTATCCCTCTCTCTGTCCCTCTCTGTGTCCCACTCTCTGTCCCTCTCTCTGTCCCTCTCTGTGTCCCACTCTCTGTCCCTCTCTCTGTCCCTCTCTGTGTCCCACTCTCTGTCCCTCTCTCTGTCCCTCTCTCTGTCTCTATCTCTCTGTCCCTCTCTCTGTCCCTCTCTGTGTCCCTCTCTCTGTCCCTCTCTCTGTCCCTCTCTATGTCCCTCTCTCTGTCCCTCTCTCTGTCCCTCTCTCTGTCCCTCTCTCTGTCCCTCTCTGTGTCCCACTCTCTGTCCCTCTCTCTGTCCCTCTGTGTCCCACTCTCTGTCCCTCTATCTGTCCCTCTATCTGTCCCTCTCTGTGTCCCACTCTCTGACCCTCTCTCTGTCCCTCTCTGTGTCCCTCTCTCTGTCCCTCTCTCTGTCCCTCTCTCTGTCCCTCTCTCTGTCCCTCTCTCTGTCCCTCTCTGTGTCCCACTCTCTGTCCCTCTCTCTGTCCCTCTCTGTGTCCCACTCTCTGTCCCTCTCTCTGTCCCTCTCTCTGTCCCACTCTCTGTCCCTCTCTATGTCCCTCTCTGTGTCCCTCTCTCTGTCCCTCTCTGTGTCCCTCTCTGTGTCCCACTCTCTGTCCCACTCTCTGTCCCAATCTCTGTCCCTCTCTCTGTCCCTCTCTCTGTCCCACTCTCTTTCCTTCTCTCTGTCCCTCTCTGTGTCCACCTCTCTGTCCCTCCCTGTGTCCCTCTCTCTGTCCCTCTCTCTGTCCCTCTCTCTGTCCCTCTCTCTGTCCCTCTCTGTGTCCCTCTCTCTGTCCCTCTCTGTGTCCCTCTCTCTGTCCCTCTCTCTGTCCCTCTCTGTGTCCCACTCTCTGTCCCTCTCTCTGTCCCTCTCTCTGTCCCTCTCTCTGTCCCTCTCTGTGTCCCTCTCTGTGTCCCTCTCTCTGTCCCTCTCTCTGTCCCTCTCTCTGTCCCTCTCTGTGTCCCACTCTCTGTCCCTCTCTCTGTCCCTCTCTCTGTCCCTCTCTCTGTCCCTCTCTCTGTCCCACTCTCTGTCCCTCTCTCTGTCCCTCTCAGTGTCCCTCTCTCTGTCCCTCTCTGTGTCCCTCTCTCTGTCCCTCTCTGTGTCCCACTCTCTGTCCCACTCTCTGTCCCTCTCTCTGTCCCTCTCTCTGTCCCTCTCTCTGTCCCACTCTCTGTCCCTCTCTCTGTCCCTCTCTGTGTCCAACTCTCTGTCCCTCTCTGTGTCCCACTCTCTGTCCCTCTCTCTGTCCCACTCTGTGTCCCACTCTCTGTCCCTCTCTGTGTCCCACTCTCTGTCCCTCTCTCTGTCCCTCTCTCTGTCCCACTCTCTTTCCCTCCCTCTGTCCCTCTCTGTGTCCCTCTCTCTGTCCCTCTCTCTGTCCCTCTCTCTGTCCCTCTCTCTGTCCCTCTCTGTGTCCCTCTCTCTGTCCCTCTCTGTGTCCCCCTCTCTGTCCCTCTCTCTATCCCTCTCTCTGTCCCTCTCTGTGTCCCACTCTCTGTCCCTCTCTCTGTCCCTCTCTGTGTGCCACTCTCTGTCCCTCTCTCTGTCCCTCTCTGTGTCCCACTCTCTGTCCCTCTCTCTGTCCCTCTCTCTGTCCCACTCTCTGTCCCTCACTCTGTCCCTCTCTGTGTCCCTCTCTCTGTCCCTCTCTCTATCCCTCTCTCTGTCCCTCTCTCTGTCCCTCTCTGTGTCCCTCTCTCTGTCCCTCTCTCTGTCCCTCTCTCTGTCCCTCTCTCTATCCCTCTCTCTGTCCCTCTCTGTGTCCCACTCTCTGTCCCTCTCTCTGTCCCTCTCTGTGTCCCACTCTCTGTCCCTCTCTGTGTCCCTCTCTCTGTCCCTCTCTCTGTCCCTCTTTGTGTCACTCTCTCTGTCCCACTCTCTGTCACTCTTTCTGTCCCTCTCTCTGTCCCTCTCTCTGTCCCACTCTCTGTCCCTCTCTCTGTCCCTCTCTGTGTCCCTCTCTCTGTCCCTCTCTGTGTCCCTCTCTCTGTAACTCTCTCTGTCCCTCTCTCTGTCCCTCTCTGTGTCCCTCTCTGTGTCCCACTCTCTGTCCCACTCTCTGTCCCTCTCTCTGTCCCTCTCGCTGTCTCTATCTCTCTGTCCCTCTCACTGTCCCTCTCTGTGTCCCTCTCTCTGTCCCTCTCTCTGTCCCTCTCTATGTCCTTCTCTCTGTCCCTCTCTGTGTCCCTCTCTCTGTCCCTCTCTCTGTCCCTCTCTCTGTCCCTCTCTGTGTCCCACTCTCTGTCCCTCTCTCTGTCCCTCTGTGTCCCACTCTCTGTCCCTCTATCTGTCCCTCTCTGTGTCCCACTCTCTGTCCCTCTCTCTGTCCCTCTCTCTGTCGCTCTCTCTGTCCCTCTCTCTGTCCCTCTCTGTGTCCCACTCTCTGTCCCACTCTGTGTCCCACTCTCTGTCCCTCTCTCTGTCCCTCTCTGTGTCCCTCTCTGTCCCTCTCTGTGTCCCTCTCTGTGTCCCACTCTCTGTCCCTCTCTCTGTCCCTCTCTCTGTCCCTCTCTCTGTCCCTCTCTGTGTCCCACTCTCTGTCCCTCTCTCTGTCCCTCTCTCTGTCCCTCTCTCTGTGCCTCTCTCTGTCCCTATCTGTGTCCCACTCTCTGTCCCTCTCTGTGTCCCTCTCTCTGTCCCTCTCTGTGTCCCACTCTCTGTCCCACTCTCTGTCCCTCTCTCTGTCCCACTCGCTGTCTCTATCTCTCTGTCCCTCTCTGTGTCCCACTCTCTGTCCCACTCTCTGTCCCTCTCTCTGTCCCTCTCTCTGTCCCTCTCTCTGTACCTCTCTCTGTCCTACTCTCTGTCCCTCTCACTGTCACTCTCTCTGTCCCTCTCTCTGTCCCTCTCTCTGTGCCTCTCTCTGTCCCTATCTGTGTCCCACTCTCTGTCCCTCTCTGTGTCCCTCTCTCTGTCCCTCTCTGTGTCCCTCTCTCTGTCCCTCACTCTGTCCCTCCCTGTGTCCCTTTCTCTGTCCCTCTCTCTGTCCCTCTCTGTGTCCCACTCTCTGTCCCTCTCTCTGTCCCTCTCTCTGTCCCTCTCTGTGTCCCAATCTCTGTCCCTCTCTCTGTCCCTCTCTCTGTCCCTCTCTCTGTCCCACTCTCTGTCCCACTCTCTGTCCCTCTCTCTGTCCCTCTCTCTGTCCCTCTCTGTGTCCCTCTCTCTGTCCCTCTCTCTGTCCATCTCTCTGTCCCTCTCTGTGTCCCACTCTCTGTCCCTCTCTCTGTCCCTCTCTATGTCCCTCTCTCTGTGTCCCTCTCTGTGTCCCTCTCTCTGTCCCTCTCTCTGTCCCTCTCTCTGTCCCTCTCTGTGTCCCACTCTCTGTCCCTCTCTCTGTCCCTCTGTGTCCCACTCTCTGTCCCTCTATCTTTCCCTCTCTGTGTCCCACTCTCTGACCCTCTCTCTGTCCCTCTCTGTGTCCCTCTCTCTGTCCCTCTCTGTGTCCCTCTCTGTGTCCCTCTCTCTGTCCCTCTCTCTGTACCTCTCTCTGTCCCACTCTCTGTCCCACTCTCTGTCCCTCTCTCTGTCCCACTCTCTGTCCCACTCTCTGTCCCTCTCTCTGTCCCTCTCTGTGTCCCTCTCTCTGTCCCTCTCTGTGTCCCTCCCTCTGTCCCTCTCTCTGTCCCTCTCTCTGTCCCTCTCTGTGTCCCACTCTCTGACCCTCTCTCTGTCCCTTTCTGTGTCCCACTCTCTGTCCCTCTCTCTGTCCCTCTCTCTGTCCCACTCTCTGTCCCTCTCTCTGTCCCTCTCTGTGTCCCTCTCTCTGTCCCTCTCTGTGTCCCTCTCTGTGTCCCACTCTCTGTTCCACTCTCTGTCCCACTCTCTGTCCCTCTCTCTGTCCCTCTCTCTGTCCCACTCTCTTACGCTCTCTCTGTCCCTCTCTGTGTCCCTCTTTCTGTCCCTCTCTGTGTCCCTCTCTCTGTCCCTCTCTCTGTCCCTCTCTCTGTCCCTCTCTCTGTCCCTCTCTGTGTCCCTCTCTCTGTCCCTCTCTGTGTCCCTCTCTCTGTCCCTCTCTCTATCCCTCTCTCTGTCCCTCTCTGTGTCCCACTCCCTGTCCCTCTCTCTGTCCCTCTCTGTGTCCCACTCTCTGTCCCTCTCTGTGTCCCTCTCTCTGTCCCTCTCTCTGTCCCTCTCTCTGTCTCTCTCTCTGTCCCTCTCTGTGTCCCACTCTCTGTCCCTCTCTGTGTCCCTCTCTGTGTCCCTCTCTCTGTCCCTCTCTCTGTCCCTCTCTGTGTCCCACTCTCTGCCCCTCTCTGTGTCCCTCTCTGTGTCCCTCTCTCTCTCCCTCTCTCTGTCCCTCTCTCTGTCCCTCTCTGTGTCCCACTCTCTGTCCCTCTCTCTGTCCCTCTCTCTGTCCCACTCTCTGTCCCTCTCTCTGTCCCTCTCTGTGTCCCTCTCTCTGTCCCTCTCTGTGTCCCTCTCTCTGTCCCTCTCTCTGTCCCACTCTCTGTCCCAATGTCTGTCCCTCTCTCTGTCCCTCTCTCTGTCCCACTCTCTGTCCCTCTCTCTGTCCATCTCTGTGTCCCTCTCTCTGTCCCTCTCTGTGTCCCTCTCTCTGTCCCTCTCTCTGTCCCTCTCTCTGTCCCTCTCTGTGTCCCTCTCTGTGTCCCTCTCTGTGTCCCAATCTCTGCCCCACTCTCTGTCCCTCTCTCTGTCCCTCTCGCTGTCACTATCTCTCTGTCCCTCTCTCTGTCCTTCTGTGTCCCACTCTCTGTCCCACTCTCTGTCCCTCTCTCTGTCCCTCTCTCTGTCCCTCTCTCTGTCCCACTCTCTGTCCCTCTCTCTGTCCCTCTCTGTGTCCCTCTCTCTGTCCCTCTCTGTGTCCCTCTCTGTGTCCCACTCTCTGTCCCACTCGCTGTCCCACTCTCTGTCCCTCTCTCTGTCCCACTCTCTTTCCCTCTCTCTGTCCCTCTCTGTGTCCCTCTCTCTGTCCCTCCCTGTGTCCCTCTCTCTGTCCCTCTCTCTGTCCCTCTCTCTGTCCCTCTCTCTGTCCCTCTCTGTGTCCCTCCCTCTGTCCCTCTCTGTGTCCCTCTCTCTGTCCCTCTCTCTATCCCTGTCTCTGTCCCTCTCTGTGTCCCACTCTCTGTCCCTCTCTCTGTCCCTCTCTGTGTCCCACTCTCTGTCCCTCTCTCTGTCCCTCTCTGCGTCCCTCTCTCTGTCCCTCTCTCTTTCCCTCCCTCTGTCCCACTCTCTGTCCCTCTCTGTGTCCCTCTCTGTGTCCCTCTCTCTGTCCCTCTCTCTGTCCCTCTCTCTGTCCCTCTCGCTGTCCCTCTCTGTGTCCCTCTCTGTGTCCCACTCTCTGTCCCACTCTCTGTCCCTCTATCTGTCCCTCTCGCTGTCTCTATCTCTCTGTCCCTCTCTCTGTCCCTCTCTGTGTCCCACTCTCTGTCCCACTCTCTGGCCCTCTCTCTGTCCCTCTCTCTGTCCCTCTCTGTGTCCCTCTCTCTGTCCCTCTATGTGTCACTCTCTCTGTCCCACTCTCTGTCCCTCTCTCTGTCACTCTCTCTGTCCCTCTCTCTGTCCCTCTCTCTGTCCCTCTCTCTGTCCCACTCTCTGTCCCTCTCTCTGTCCCTCTCAGTGTCCCTCTCTCTGTCCCTCTCTGTGTCCCACTCTCTGTCCCTCTCTCTGTCCCTCTCTCTGTCCCTCTCTGTGTCCCTCTCTGTGTCCCACTCTCTGTCCCACTCTCTGTCCCTCTATCTGTCCCTCTCGCTGTCTCTATCTCTCTGTCCCTCTCTCTGTCCCTCTCTGTGTCCCTCTCTCTGTCCCTCTCTCTGTCCCTCTCTATGTCCCTCTCTCTGTCTCTCTCTCTGTCCCTCTCTCTGTCCCTCTCTCTGTCCCTCTCTCTGTCCCTCTCTGTGTCCCACTCTCTGTCCCTCTCTCTGTCCCTCTGTGTCCCACTCTCTGTCCCTCTATCTGTCCCTCTATCTGTCCCTCTCTGTGTCCCACTCTCTGACCCTCTCTCTGTCCCTCTCTGTGTCCCTCTCTCTGTCCCTCTCTCTGTCCCTCTCTCTGTCCCTCTCTCTGTCCCTCTCTCTGTCCCTCTCTGTGTCCCACTCTCTGTCCCTCTCTCTGTCCCTCTCTGTGTCCCACTCTCTGTCCCTCTCTCTGTCCCTCTCTCTGTCCCACTCTCTCTCCCTCTCTCTGTCCCTCTCTGTGTCCCTCTCTCTGTCCCTCTCTGTGTCCCTCCCTGTGTCCCTCTCTCTGTCCCTCTCTCTGTCCCTCTCTCTGTCCCTCTCTGTGTCCCTCTCTGTGTCCCACTCTCTGTCCCACTCTCTGTCCCACTCTCTGTCCCTCTATCTGTCCCACACTCTTTCCCTCTCTGTGTCCCTCTCTGTGTCCCTCTCTCTGTCCCTCCCTGTGTCCCTCTCTCTGTCCCTCTCTCTGTCCCTCTCTCTGTCCCTCTCTCTGTCCCTCTCTGTGTCCCTCTCTCTGTCCCTCTCTGTGTCCCTCTCTCTGTCCCTCTCTCTATCCCTCTCTCTGTCCCTCTCTGTGTCCCACTCTCTGTCCCTCTCTCTGTCCCTCTCTGTGTCCCACTCTCTGTCCCTCTCTCTGTCCCTCTCTGTGTCCCTCTACCTGTCCCTCTCTCTTTCCCTCCCTCTGTCCCACTCTCTGTCCCTCTCTGTGTCCCTCTCTGTGTCCCTCTCTCTGTCCCTCTCTCTGTCCCTCTCTCTGTCCCTCTCGCTGTCCCTCTCTGTGTCCCTCTCTGTGTCCCACTCTCTGTCCCACTCTCTGTCCCTCTCTCTGTCCCTCTCGCTGTCTCTATCTCTCTGTCCCTCTCTCTGTGCCTCTCTGTGTCCCACTCTCTGTCCCACTCTCTGTCCCTCTCTCTGTCCCTCTCTCTGTCCCTCTCTGTGTCCCACTCTCTGTCCCTCTCTGTGTCACTCTCTCTGTCCCACTCTCTGTCCCTTTCTCTGTCCCTCTCTCTGTCCCTCTATGTGTCACTCTCTCTGTCCCACTCTCTGTCCCTCTCTCTGTCACTCTCTCTGTCCCTCTCTCTGTCCCTCTCTCTGTCCCTCTCTCTGTCCCACTCTCTGTCCCTCTCTCTGTCCCTCTCTGTGTCCCTCTCTCTGTCCCTCTCTGTGTCCCACTCTCTGTCCCTCTCTCTGTCCCTCTCTCTGTCCCTCTCTGTGTCCCTCTCTGTGTCCCACTCTCTGTCCCACTCTCTGTCCCTCTCTCTGTCCCTCTCGCTGTCTCTATCTCTCTGTCCCACTCTCTGTCCCTCTCTGTGTCCCTCTCTCTGTCCCTCTCTCTGTCCCTCTCTATGTCCCTCTCTCTGTCCCTCTCTCTGTCCCTCTCTCTGTCCCTCTCTCTGTCCCACTCTCTGTCCCTCTCTCTGTCCCTCTGTGTCCCACTCTCTGTCCCTCTATCTGTCCCTCTATCTGTCCCTCTCTGTGTCCCACTCTCTGACCCTCTCTCTGTCCCTCTCTGTGTCCCTCTCTCTGTCCCTCTCTCTGTCCCTCTCTCTGTCCCTCTCTCTGTCCCTCTCTCTGTCCCTCTCTGTGTCCCACTCTCTGTCCCTCTCTCTGTCCCTCTCTGTGTCCCACTCTCTGTCCCTCTCTCTGTCCCTCTCTCTGTCCCACTCTCTGTCCCTCTCTCTGTCCCTCTCTGTGTCGCTCTCTCTGTCCCTCTCTGTGTCTCTCTCTGTGTCCCACTCTCTGTCCCACTCTCTGTCCCAATCTCTGTCCCTCTCTCTGTCCCTCTCTCTGTCCCACTCTCTTTCCTTCTCTCTGTCCCTCTCTGTGTCCACCTCTCTGTCCCTCCCTGTGTCCCTCTCTCTGTCCCTCTCTCTGTCCCTCTCTCTGTCCCTCTCTGTGTCCCTCTCTCTGTCCCTCTCTGTGTCGCTCTCTCTCTCTGTCCCTCTCTCTGTCCCTCTCTGTGTCCCACTCTCTGTCCCTCTCTCTGTCCCTCTCTCTGTCCCTCTCTCTGTCCCTCTCTGTGTCCCTCTCTGTGTCCCTCTCTCTGTCCCTCTCTCTGTCCCTCTCTCTGTCCCTCTCTGTGTCCCACTCTCTGTCACTCTCTCTGTCCCTCTCTCTGTCCCTCTCTCTGTCCCACTCTCTGTCCCTCTCTCTGTCCCTCTCTGTGTCCCTCTCTGTGTCCCTCTCTGTGTCCCTCTCTCTGTCCCTCTCTGTGTCCCACTCTCTGTCCCACTCTCTGTCCCTCTCTCTGTCCCTCTCTCTGTCCCTCTCTCTGTCCCACTCTCTGTCCCTCTCTCTGTCCCTCTCTGTGTCCCACTCTCTGTCCCACTCTGTGTCCCACTCTCTGTCCCTCTCTCTGTCCCACTCTGTGTCCCACTCTCTGTCCCTCTCTGTGTCCCACTCTCTGTCCCTCTGTCTGTCCCTCTCTCTGTCCCACTCTCTTTCCCTCCCTCTGTCCCTCTCTGTGTCCCTCTCTCTGTTAACGGGAGGACTTTGAATAGTGTGGAGGAGCAGAGGGATCTAGGTGTATGTGTGCATAGATCCCTGAAAGTTGGGAATCAAGTAGATAAGGTTGTTAAGAAGGCATATGGTGTCTTGGCGTTTATTGGTAGGGGGATTGAATTTAGGAGTCGTAGCGTTATGTTGCAACTGTACACAACTCTGGTGCGGCCGCACTTGGAGTACTGTGTGCAGTTCTGGTCCCCACATTACAGGAAGGATGTGGAGGCTTTGGAGAGGGTGCAGAGGAGGTTTACCAGGATGTTGCCTGGTATGGAGGGGAGATCCTATGAGGAGAGGCTGAGGGATTTGGGATTGTTTTCGCTGGAAAGGCGGCGGCTAAGAGGGGATCTTATTGAAACATATAAGATGATTAGAGGTTTAGATAGGGTGGATAGTGATAGCCTTTTTCCTCTGATGGAGAAATCCAGCACGAGGGGGCATGGCTTTAAATTGAGGGGGGGTAGTTATAGAACCGATGTCAGGGGTAGGTTCTTTACCCAGAGGGTGGTGAGGGATTGGAATGCCCTGCCAGCATCAGTAGTAAATGCGCCTAGTTTGGGGGCGTTTAAGAGATCCGTAGATAGGTTCATGGACGAAAAGAAATTGGTTTAGGTTGGAGGGTCACAGTTTTTTTTTTTTAACTGGTCGGTGCAACATCGTGGGCCGAAGGGCCTGTTCTGCGCTGTAATGTTCTATGTTCTATGTTCTATGTCCCTCTCTCTGTCCCTCTCTCTGTCCCTCTCTCTGTCCCTCTCTGTGTCCCTCTCTCTGTCCCTCTCTGTGTCCCCCTCTCTGTCCCTCTCTCTATCCCTCTCTCTGTCCCTCTCTGTGTCCCACTCTCTGTCACCTCTCTCTGTCCCTTTCTCTGTCCCACTCTCTGTCCCTCTCTCTGTCCCTCTCTGTGTCCCTCTCTCTGTCCCTCTCTCTGTCCCTCTCTCTGTCCCTCTCTGTGTCCCTCTCTGTGTCCCTCTCTCTGTCCCTCTCTGTGTCCCTCTCCCTGTCCCTCTCTCTGTCCCTCTCTCTGTCCCACTCTCTGTCCCTCTCTCTGTCCCTCTCTGTGTCCCACTCTCTGTCCCTCTCTCTGTCCCTCTCTCTGTCCCTCTCTGTGTCCCTCTCTGTGTCCCACTCTCTGTCCCACTCTCTGTCCCTCTCTCTGTCCCTCTCGCTGTCTCTATCTCTCTGTCCCTCTCTCTGTCCCTCTCTGTGTCCCTCTCTCTGTCCCTCTCTCTGTCCCTCTCTATGTCCCTCTCTCTGTCCCTCTCTCTGTCCCTCTCTCTGTCCCTCTCGCTGTCCCTCTCTGTGTCCCACTCTCTGTCCCTCTCTCTGTCCCTCTGTGTCCCACTCTCTGTCCCTCTATCTGTCCCTCTATCTGTCCCTCTCTGTGTCCCACTCTCTGACCCTCTCTCTGTCCCTCTCTGTGTCCCTCTCTCTGTCCCTCTCTCTGTCCCTCTCTCTGTCCCTCTCCCTGTCCCTCTCTCTGTCCCTCTCTGTGTCCCACTCTCTGTCCCTCTCTCTGTCCCTCTCTGTGTCCCACTCTCTGTCCCTCTCTCTGTCCCTCTCTCTGTCCCACTCTCTGTCCCTCTCTCTGTCCCTCTCTGTGTCCCTCTCTCTGTCCCTCTCTGTGTCCCTCTCTGTGTCCCACTCTCTGTCCCACACTCTGTCCCAATCTCTGTCCCTCTCTCTGTCCCTCTCTCTGTCCCACTCTCTTTCCTTCTCTCTGTCCCTCTCTGTGTCCACCTCTCTGTCCCTCCCTGTGTCCCTCTCTCTGTCCCTCTCTCTGTCCCTCTCTCTGTCCTTCTCTCTGTCCCTCTCTGTGTCCCTCTCTCTGTCCCTCTCTGTGTCCCTCTCTCTGTCCCTCTCTCTGTCCCTCTCTGTGTCCCACTCTCTGTCCCTCTCTCTGTCCCTCTCTCTGTCCCTCTCTGTGTCCCGCTCTGTGTCCCTCTCTGTGTCCCTCTCTCTGTCCCTCTCTCTGTCCCTCTCTCTGTCCCTCTCTGTGTCCACCTCTCTGTCCCTCCCTGTGTCCCTCTCTCTGTCCCTCTCTCTGTCCCTCTCTCTGCACTAGAAAGCTTTAGATTGGCTAAGAGGGAGTTGAAGAGCGAGCTTAGAAGGGCTAAAAGGGGACATGAGAAGACTTTGGCGGATAGGGTTAAAGAGAATCCTAAGGCGTTCTATAGGTATGTCAAGAACAGAAGGTTGGTTAGGGCAAGTTTAGGGCCAGTTATAGATGGCAGAGGGAAGTTATGTGTGGAACCGGAGGAGATTGGTGAAGCATTGAACCAATATTTCTCTTCGGTGTTCACGCAAGGGGACATGAATATAGCTGAGGAGGACACTGGGTTGCAGGGGAGTAGAATAGACAGTATTACAGTTGATAAGGAGGATGTGCAGGATATTCTGGAGGGTCTGAAAATAGATAAATCCCCTGGTCCGGATGGGATTTATCCAAGGATTCTCTGGGAGGCAAGAGAAGTGATTGCAGAGCCTCTGGCTCTGATCTTCAGGTCGTCGTTGGCCTCTGGTATAGTACCAGAAGATTGGAGGTTAGCGAATGTTGTCCCATTGTTTAAGAAGGGGAACAGAGACTTCCCCGGGAATTATAGACCGGTGAGTCTCACTTCTGTTGTCGGCAAGATGTTGGAAAAAATTATAAGGGATAGGATTTATAGTTATTTGGAGAGTAATGAATTGATAGGTGATAGTCAGCATGGTTTTGTGGCAGGTAGGTCGTGCCTTACTAACCTTATTGAGTTTTTTGAGAAAGTGACCAAGGAGGTGGATGGGGGCAAGGCAGTGGACGTGGTATATATGGATTTTAGTAAGGCGTTTGATAAGGTTCACCATGGTAGGCTTCTGCAGAAAATGCAGATGTATGGGATTGGGGGTGATCTAGGAAATTGGATCAGGAATTGGCTAGCGGATAGGAAACAGAGGGTGGTGGTTGATAGTAAATATTCATCATGGAGTGCGGTTACAAGTGGTGTACCTCAGGGATCTGTTTTGGGGCCACTGCTGTTTGTAATATTTATTAATGATCTGGATGAGGGTATAGTTGGGTGGATTAGCAAATTTGCTGATGACACCAAAGTCGGTGGTGTGGTAGACAGTGAGGAAGGGTGTCGTAGTTTGCAGGAAGACTTAGACAGGTTGCAAAGTTGGGCCGAGAGGTGGCGGATGGAGTTTAATGCGGAGAAGTGTGAGGTAATTCACTTTGGTAGGAATAACAGATGTGTTGAGTATAGGGCTAACGGGAGGACTTTGAATAGTGTGGAGGAGCAGAGGGATCTAGGTGTATGTGTGCATAGATCCCTGAAAGTTGGGAATCAAGTAGATAAGGTTGTTAAGAAGGCATATGGTGTCTTGGCGTTTATTGGTAGGGGGATTGAATTTAGGAGTCGTAGCGTTATGTTGCAACTGTACACAACTCTGGTGCGGCCGCACTTGGAGTACTGTGTGCAGTTCTGGTCCCCACATTACAGGAAGGATGTGGAGGCTTTGGAGAGGGTGCAGAGGAGGTTTACCAGGATGTTGCCTGGTATGGAGGGGAGATCCTATGAGGAGAGGCTGAGGGATTTGGGATTGTTTTCGCTGGAAAGGCGGCGGCTAAGAGGGGATCTTATTGAAACATATAAGATGATTAGAGGTTTAGATAGGGTGGATAGTGATAGCCTTTTTCCTCTGATGGAGAAATCCAGCACGAGGGGGCATGGCTTTAAATTGAGGGGGGGTAGTTATAGAACCGATGTCAGGGGTAGGTTCTTTACCCAGAGGGTGGTGAGGGATTGGAATGCCCTGCCAGCATCAGTAGTAAATGCGCCTAGTTTGGGGGCGTTTAAGAGATCCGTAGATAGGTTCATGGACGAAAAGAAATTGGTTTAGGTTGGAGGGTCACAGTTTTTTTTTTTTAACTGGTCGGTGCAACATCGTGGGCCGAAGGGCCTGTTCTGCGCTGTAATGTTCTATGTTCTATGTTCTATGTCCCTCTCTCTGTCCCTCTCTCTGTCCCTCTCTCTGTCCCTCTCTGTGTCCCTCTCTCTGTCCCTCTCTGTGTCCCCCTCTCTGTCCCTCTCTCTATCCCTCTCTCTGTCCCTCTCTGTGTCCCACTCTCTGTCACCTCTCTCTGTCCCTTTCTCTGTCCCACTCTCTGTCCCTCTCTCTGTCCCTCTCTGTGTCCCTCTCTCTGTCCCTCTCTCTGTCCCTCTCTCTGTCCCTCTCTGTGTCCCTCTCTGTGTCCCTCTCTCTGTCCCTCTCTGTGTCCCTCTCCCTGTCCCTCTCTCTGTCCCTCTCTCTGTCCCACTCTCTGTCCCTCTCTCTGTCCCTCTCTGTGTCCCACTCTCTGTCCCTCTCTCTGTCCCTCTCTCTGTCCCTCTCTGTGTCCCTCTCTGTGTCCCACTCTCTGTCCCACTCTCTGTCCCTCTCTCTGTCCCTCTCGCTGTCTCTATCTCTCTGTCCCTCTCTCTGTCCCTCTCTGTGTCCCTCTCTCTGTCCCTCTCTCTGTCCCTCTCTATGTCCCTCTCTCTGTCCCTCTCTCTGTCCCTCTCGCTGTCCCTCTCTGTGTCCCACTCTCTGTCCCTCTCTCTGTCCCTCTGTGTCCCACTCTCTGTCCCTCTATCTGTCCCTCTATCTGTCCCTCTCTGTGTCCCACTCTCTGACCCTCTCTCTGTCCCTCTCTGTGTCCCTCTCTCTGTCCCTCTCTCTGTCCCTCTCTCTGTCCCTCTCCCTGTCCCTCTCTCTGTCCCTCTCTGTGTCCCACTCTCTGTCCCTCTCTCTGTCCCTCTCTGTGTCCCACTCTCTGTCCCTCTCTCTGTCCCTCTCTCTGTCCCACTCTCTGTCCCTCTCTCTGTCCCTCTCTGTGTCCCTCTCTCTGTCCCTCTCTGTGTCCCTCTCTGTGTCCCACTCTCTGTCCCACACTCTGTCCCAATCTCTGTCCCTCTCTCTGTCCCTCTCTCTGTCCCACTCTCTTTCCTTCTCTCTGTCCCTCTCTGTGTCCACCTCTCTGTCCCTCCCTGTGTCCCTCTCTCTGTCCCTCTCTCTGTCCCTCTCTCTGTCCTTCTCTCTGTCCCTCTCTGTGTCCCTCTCTCTGTCCCTCTCTGTGTCCCTCTCTCTGTCCCTCTCTCTGTCCCTCTCTGTGTCCCACTCTCTGTCCCTCTCTCTGTCCCTCTCTCTGTCCCTCTCTGTGTCCCGCTCTGTGTCCCTCTCTGTGTCCCTCTCTCTGTCCCTCTCTCTGTCCCTCTCTCTGTCCCTCTCTGTGTCCACCTCTCTGTCCCTCCCTGTGTCCCTCTCTCTGTCCCTCTCTCTGTCCCTCTCTCTGCACTAGAAAGCTTTAGATTGGCTAAGAGGGAGTTGAAGAGCGAGCTTAGAAGGGCTAAAAGGGGACATGAGAAGACTTTGGCGGATAGGGTTAAAGAGAATCCTAAGGCGTTCTATAGGTATGTCAAGAACAGAAGGTTGGTTAGGGCAAGTTTAGGGCCAGTTATAGATGGCAGAGGGAAGTTATGTGTGGAACCGGAGGAGATTGGTGAAGCATTGAACCAATATTTCTCTTCGGTGTTCACGCAAGGGGACATGAATATAGCTGAGGAGGACACTGGGTTGCAGGGGAGTAGAATAGACAGTATTACAGTTGATAAGGAGGATGTGCAGGATATTCTGGAGGGTCTGAAAATAGATAAATCCCCTGGTCCGGATGGGATTTATCCAAGGATTCTCTGGGAGGCAAGAGAAGTGATTGCAGAGCCTCTGGCTCTGATCTTCAGGTCGTCGTTGGCCTCTGGTATAGTACCAGAAGATTGGAGGTTAGCGAATGTTGTCCCATTGTTTAAGAAGGGGAACAGAGACTTCCCCGGGAATTATAGACCGGTGAGTCTCACTTCTGTTGTCGGCAAGATGTTGGAAAAAATTATAAGGGATAGGATTTATAGTTATTTGGAGAGTAATGAATTGATAGGTGATAGTCAGCATGGTTTTGTGGCAGGTAGGTCGTGCCTTACTAACCTTATTGAGTTTTTTGAGAAAGTGACCAAGGAGGTGGATGGGGGCAAGGCAGTGGACGTGGTATATATGGATTTTAGTAAGGCGTTTGATAAGGTTCACCATGGTAGGCTTCTGCAGAAAATGCAGATGTATGGGATTGGGGGTGATCTAGGAAATTGGATCAGGAATTGGCTAGCGGATAGGAAACAGAGGGTGGTGGTTGATAGTAAATATTCATCATGGAGTGCGGTTACAAGTGGTGTACCTCAGGGATCTGTTTTGGGGCCACTGCTGTTTGTAATATTTATTAATGATCTGGATGAGGGTATAGTTGGGTGGATTAGCAAATTTGCTGATGACACCAAAGTCGGTGGTGTGGTAGACAGTGAGGAAGGGTGTCGTAGTTTGCAGGAAGACTTAGACAGGTTGCAAAGTTGGGCCGAGAGGTGGCGGATGGAGTTTAATGCGGAGAAGTGTGAGGTAATTCACTTTGGTAGGAATAACAGATGTGTTGAGTATAGGGCTAACGGGAGGACTTTGAATAGTGTGGAGGAGCAGAGGGATCTAGGTGTATGTGTGCATAGATCCCTGAAAGTTGGGAATCAAGTAGATAAGGTTGTTAAGAAGGCATATGGTGTCTTGGCGTTTATTGGTAGGGGGATTGAATTTAGGAGTCGTAGCGTTATGTTGCAACTGTACACAACTCTGGTGCGGCCGCACTTGGAGTACTGTGTGCAGTTCTGGTCCCCACATTACAGGAAGGATGTGGAGGCTTTGGAGAGGGTGCAGAGGAGGTTTACCAGGATGTTGCCTGGTATGGAGGGGAGATCCTATGAGGAGAGGCTGAGGGATTTGGGATTGTTTTCGCTGGAAAGGCGGCGGCTAAGAGGGGATCTTATTGAAACATATAAGATGATTAGAGGTTTAGATAGGGTGGATAGTGATAGCCTTTTTCCTCTGATGGAGAAATCCAGCACGAGGGGGCATGGCTTTAAATTGAGGGGGGGTAGTTATAGAACCGATGTCAGGGGTAGGTTCTTTACCCAGAGGGTGGTGAGGGATTGGAATGCCCTGCCAGCATCAGTAGTAAATGCGCCTAGTTTGGGGGCGTTTAAGAGATCCGTAGATAGGTTCATGGACGAAAAGAAATTGGTTTAGGTTGGAGGGTCACAGTTTTTTTTTTTTAACTGGTCGGTGCAACATCGTGGGCCGAAGGGCCTGTTCTGCGCTGTAATGTTCTATGTTCTATGTTCTATGTCCCTCTCTCTGTCCCTCTCTCTGTCCCTCTCTCTGTCCCTCTCTGTGTCCCTCTCTCTGTCCCTCTCTGTGTCCCCCTCTCTGTCCCTCTCTCTATCCCTCTCTCTGTCCCTCTCTGTGTCCCACTCTCTGTCACCTCTCTCTGTCCCTTTCTCTGTCCCACTCTCTGTCCCTCTCTCTGTCCCTCTCTGTGTCCCTCTCTCTGTCCCTCTCTCTGTCCCTCTCTCTGTCCCTCTCTGTGTCCCTCTCTGTGTCCCTCTCTCTGTCCCTCTCTGTGTCCCTCTCCCTGTCCCTCTCTCTGTCCCTCTCTCTGTCCCACTCTCTGTCCCTCTCTCTGTCCCTCTCTGTGTCCCACTCTCTGTCCCTCTCTCTGTCCCTCTCTCTGTCCCTCTCTGTGTCCCTCTCTGTGTCCCACTCTCTGTCCCACTCTCTGTCCCTCTCTCTGTCCCTCTCGCTGTCTCTATCTCTCTGTCCCTCTCTCTGTCCCTCTCTGTGTCCCTCTCTCTGTCCCTCTCTCTGTCCCTCTCTATGTCCCTCTCTCTGTCCCTCTCTCTGTCCCTCTCTCTGTCCCTCTCGCTGTCCCTCTCTGTGTCCCACTCTCTGTCCCTCTCTCTGTCCCTCTGTGTCCCACTCTCTGTCCCTCTATCTGTCCCTCTATCTGTCCCTCTCTGTGTCCCACTCTCTGACCCTCTCTCTGTCCCTCTCTGTGTCCCTCTCTCTGTCCCTCTCTCTGTCCCTCTCTCTGTCCCTCTCC
This sequence comes from Mustelus asterias, assembly GCF_964213995.1. Taxonomy (NCBI): domain Eukaryota; kingdom Metazoa; phylum Chordata; class Chondrichthyes; order Carcharhiniformes; family Triakidae; genus Mustelus; species Mustelus asterias. The sequence continues at coordinate 251,481 of NW_027590353.1, read as the reverse complement.
CTGTCCCTCTCTCTGTCCCTCTCTGTGTCCCACTCTCTGTCCCTCTCTCTGTCCCTCTCTGTGTCCCACTCTCTGTCCCTCTCTCTGTCCCTCTCTCTGTCCCACTCTCTGTCCCTCTCTCTGTCCCTCTCTGTGTCCCTCTCTCTGTCCCTCTCTGTGTCCCTCTCTGTGTCCCACTCTCTGTCCCACACTCTGTCCCAATCTCTGTCCCTCTCTCTGTCCCTCTCTCTGTCCCACTCTCTTTCCTTCTCTCTGTCCCTCTCTGTGTCCACCTCTCTGTCCCTCCCTGTGTCCCTCTCTCTGTCCCTCTCTCTGTCCCTCTCTCTGTCCTTCTCTCTGTCCCTCTCTGTGTCCCTCTCTCTGTCCCTCTCTGTGTCCCTCTCTCTGTCCCTCTCTCTGTCCCTCTCTGTGTCCCACTCTCTGTCCCTCTCTCTGTCCCTCTCTCTGTCCCTCTCTGTGTCCCGCTCTGTGTCCCTCTCTGTGTCCCTCTCTCTGTCCCTCTCTCTGTCCCTCTCTCTGTCCCTCTCTGTGTCCACCTCTCTGTCCCTCCCTGTGTCCCTCTCTCTGTCCCTCTCTCTGTCCCTCTCTCTGCACTAGAAAGCTTTAGATTGGCTAAGAGGGAGTTGAAGAGCGAGCTTAGAAGGGCTAAAAGGGGACATGAGAAGACTTTGGCGGATAGGGTTAAAGAGAATCCTAAGGCGTTCTATAGGTATGTCAAGAACAGAAGGTTGGTTAGGGCAAGTTTAGGGCCAGTTATAGATGGCAGAGGGAAGTTATGTGTGGAACCGGAGGAGATTGGTGAAGCATTGAACCAATATTTCTCTTCGGTGTTCACGCAAGGGGACATGAATATAGCTGAGGAGGACACTGGGTTGCAGGGGAGTAGAATAGACAGTATTACAGTTGATAAGGAGGATGTGCAGGATATTCTGGAGGGTCTGAAAATAGATAAATCCCCTGGTCCGGATGGGATTTATCCAAGGATTCTCTGGGAGGCAAGAGAAGTGATTGCAGAGCCTCTGGCTCTGATCTTCAGGTCGTCGTTGGCCTCTGGTATAGTACCAGAAGATTGGAGGTTAGCGAATGTTGTCCCATTGTTTAAGAAGGGGAACAGAGACTTCCCCGGGAATTATAGACCGGTGAGTCTCACTTCTGTTGTCGGCAAGATGTTGGAAAAAATTATAAGGGATAGGATTTATAGTTATTTGGAGAGTAATGAATTGATAGGTGATAGTCAGCATGGTTTTGTGGCAGGTAGGTCGTGCCTTACTAACCTTATTGAGTTTTTTGAGAAAGTGACCAAGGAGGTGGATGGGGGCAAGGCAGTGGACGTGGTATATATGGATTTTAGTAAGGCGTTTGATAAGGTTCACCATGGTAGGCTTCTGCAGAAAATGCAGATGTATGGGATTGGGGGTGATCTAGGAAATTGGATCAGGAATTGGCTAGCGGATAGGAAACAGAGGGTGGTGGTTGATAGTAAATATTCATCATGGAGTGCGGTTACAAGTGGTGTACCTCAGGGATCTGTTTTGGGGCCACTGCTGTTTGTAATATTTATTAATGATCTGGATGAGGGTATAGTTGGGTGGATTAGCAAATTTGCTGATGACACCAAAGTCGGTGGTGTGGTAGACAGTGAGGAAGGGTGTCGTAGTTTGCAGGAAGACTTAGACAGGTTGCAAAGTTGGGCCGAGAGGTGGCGGATGGAGTTTAATGCGGAGAAGTGTGAGGTAATTCACTTTGGTAGGAATAACAGATGTGTTGAGTATAGGGCTAACGGGAGGACTTTGAATAGTGTGGAGGAGCAGAGGGATCTAGGTGTATGTGTGCATAGATCCCTGAAAGTTGGGAATCAAGTAGATAAGGTTGTTAGGAAGGCATATGGTGTCTTGGCGTTTATTGGTAGGGGGATTGAATTTAGGAGTCGTAGCGTTATGTTGCAACTGTACACAACTCTGGTGCGGCCGCACTTGGAGTACTGTGTGCAGTTCTGCTCCCCACATTACAGGAAGGATGTGGAGGCTTTGGAGAGGGTGCAGAGGAGGTTTACCAGGATGTTGCCTGGTATGGAGGGGAGATCCTATGAGGAGAGGCTGAGGGATTTGGGATTGTTTTCGCTGGAAAGGCGGCGGCTAAGAGGGGATCTTATTGAAACATATAAGATGATTAGAGGTTTAGATAGGGTGGATAGTGATAGCCTTTTTCCTCTGATGGAGAAATCCAGCACGAGGGGGCATGGCTTTAAATTGAGGGGGGGTAGTTATAGAACCGATGTCAGGGGTAGGTTCTTTACCCAGAGGGTGGTGAGGGATTGGAATGCCCTGCCAGCATCAGTAGTAAATGCGCCTAGTTTGGGGGCGTTTAAGAGATCCGTAGATAGGTTCATGGACGAAAAGAAATTGGTTTAGGTTGGAGGGTCACAGTTTTTTTTTAACTGGTCGGTGCAACATCGTGGGCCGAAGGGCCTGTTCTGCGCTGTAATGTTCTATGTTCTATGTTCTATGTCCCTCTCTCTGTCCCTCTCTCTGTCCCTCTCTCTGTCCCTCTCTGTGTCCCTCTCTCTGTCCCTCTCTGTGTCCCACTCTCTGTCCCTCTCTCTGTCCCTCTCTCTGTCCCTCTCTGTGTCCCTCTCTGTGTCCCACTCTCTGTCCCACTCTCTGTCCCTCTCTCTGTCCCTCTCGCTGTCTCTATCTCTCTGTCCCTCTCTCTGTCCCTCTCTGTGTCCCTCTCTCTGTCCCTCTCTCTGTCCCTCTCTATGTCCCTCTCTCTGTCCCTCTCTCTGTCCCTCTCTCTGTCCCTCTCGCTGTCCCTCTCTGTGTCCCACTCTCTGTCCCTCTCTCTGTCCCTCTGTGTCCCACTCTCTGTCCCTCTATCTGTCCCTCTATCTGTCCCTCTCTGTGTCCCACTCTCTGACCCTCTCTCTGTCCCTCTCTGTGTCCCTCTCTCTGTCCCTCTCTCTGTCCCTCTCTCTGTCCCTCTCCCTGTCCCTCTCTCTGTCCCTCTCTGTGTCCCACTCTCTGTCCCTCTCTCTGTCCCTCTCTGTGTCCCACTCTCTGTCCCTCTCTCTGTCCCTCTCTCTGTCCCACTCTCTGTCCCTCTCTCTGTCCCTCTCTGTGTCCCTCTCTCTGTCCCTCTCTGTGTCCCTCTCTGTGTCCCACTCTCTGTCCCACACTCTGTCCCAATCTCTGTCCCTCTCTCTGTCCCTCTCTCTGTCCCACTCTCTTTCCTTCTCTCTGTCCCTCTCTGTGTCCACCTCTCTGTCCCTCCCTGTGTCCCTCTCTCTGTCCCTCTCTCTGTCCCTCTCTCTGTCCTTCTCTCTGTCCCTCTCTGTGTCCCTCTCTCTGTCCCTCTCTGTGTCCCTCTCTCTGTCCCTCTCTCTGTCCCTCTCTGTGTCCCACTCTCTGTCCCTCTCTCTGTCCCTCTCTCTGTCCCTCTCTGTGTCCCGCTCTGTGTCCCTCTCTGTGTCCCTCTCTCTGTCCCTCTCTCTGTCCCTCTCTCTGTCCCTCTCTGTGTCCACCTCTCTGTCCCTCCCTGTGTCCCTCTCTCTGTCCCTCTCTCTGTCCCTCTCTCTGCACTAGAAAGCTTTAGATTGGCTAAGAGGGAGTTGAAGAGCGAGCTTAGAAGGGCTAAAAGGGGACATGAGAAGACTTTGGCGGATAGGGTTAAAGAGAATCCTAAGGCGTTCTATAGGTATGTCAAGAACAGAAGGTTGGTTAGGGCAAGTTTAGGGCCAGTTATAGATGGCAGAGGGAAGTTATGTGTGGAACCGGAGGAGATTGGTGAAGCATTGAACCAATATTTCTCTTCGGTGTTCACGCAAGGGGACATGAATATAGCTGAGGAGGACACTGGGTTGCAGGGGAGTAGAATAGACAGTATTACAGTTGATAAGGAGGATGTGCAGGATATTCTGGAGGGTCTGAAAATAGATAAATCCCCTGGTCCGGATGGGATTTATCCAAGGATTCTCTGGGAGGCAAGAGAAGTGATTGCAGAGCCTCTGGCTCTGATCTTCAGGTCGTCGTTGGCCTCTGGTATAGTACCAGAAGATTGGAGGTTAGCGAATGTTGTCCCATTGTTTAAGAAGGGGAACAGAGACTTCCCCGGGAATTATAGACCGGTGAGTCTCACTTCTGTTGTCGGCAAGATGTTGGAAAAAATTATAAGGGATAGGATTTATAGTTATTTGGAGAGTAATGAATTGATAGGTGATAGTCAGCATGGTTTTGTGGCAGGTAGGTCGTGCCTTACTAACCTTATTGAGTTTTTTGAGAAAGTGACCAAGGAGGTGGATGGGGGCAAGGCAGTGGACGTGGTATATATGGATTTTAGTAAGGCGTTTGATAAGGTTCACCATGGTAGGCTTCTGCAGAAAATGCAGATGTATGGGATTGGGGGTGATCTAGGAAATTGGATCAGGAATTGGCTAGCGGATAGGAAACAGAGGGTGGTGGTTGATAGTAAATATTCATCATGGAGTGCGGTTACAAGTGGTGTACCTCAGGGATCTGTTTTGGGGCCACTGCTGTTTGTAATATTTATTAATGATCTGGATGAGGGTATAGTTGGGTGGATTAGCAAATTTGCTGATGACACCAAAGTCGGTGGTGTGGTAGACAGTGAGGAAGGGTGTCGTAGTTTGCAGGAAGACTTAGACAGGTTGCAAAGTTGGGCCGAGAGGTGGCGGATGGAGTTTAATGCGGAGAAGTGTGAGGTAATTCACTTTGGTAGGAATAACAGATGTGTTGAGTATAGGGCTAACGGGAGGACTTTGAATAGTGTGGAGGAGCAGAGGGATCTAGGTGTATGTGTGCATAGATCCCTGAAAGTTGGGAATCAAGTAGATAAGGTTGTTAGGAAGGCATATGGTGTCTTGGCGTTTATTGGTAGGGGGATTGAATTTAGGAGTCGTAGCGTTATGTTGCAACTGTACACAACTCTGGTGCGGCCGCACTTGGAGTACTGTGTGCAGTTCTGCTCCCCACATTACAGGAAGGATGTGGAGGCTTTGGAGAGGGTGCAGAGGAGGTTTACCAGGATGTTGCCTGGTATGGAGGGGAGATCCTATGAGGAGAGGCTGAGGGATTTGGGATTGTTTTCGCTGGAAAGGCGGCGGCTAAGAGGGGATCTTATTGAAACATATAAGATGATTAGAGGTTTAGATAGGGTGGATAGTGATAGCCTTTTTCCTCTGATGGAGAAATCCAGCACGAGGGGGCATGGCTTTAAATTGAGGGGGGGTAGTTATAGAACCGATGTCAGGGGTAGGTTCTTTACCCAGAGGGTGGTGAGGGATTGGAATGCCCTGCCAGCATCAGTAGTAAATGCGCCTAGTTTGGGGGCGTTTAAGAGATCCGTAGATAGGTTCATGGACGAAAAGAAATTGGTTTAGGTTGGAGGGTCACAGTTTTTTTTTAACTGGTCGGTGCAACATCGTGGGCCGAAGGGCCTGTTCTGCGCTGTAATGTTCTATGTTCTATGTTCTATGTCCCTCTCTCTGTCCCTCTCTCTGTCCCTCTCTCTGTCCCTCTCTGTGTCCCTCTCTCTGTCCCTCTCTGTGTCCCCCTCTCTGTCCCTCTCTCTATCCCTCTCTCTGTCCCTCTCTGTGTCCCACTCTCTGTCACCTCTCTCTGTCCCTTTCTCTGTCCCACTCTCTGTCCCTCTCTCTGTCCCTCTCTGTGTCCCTCTCTCTGTCCCTCTCTCTGTCCCTCTCTCTGTCCCTCTCTGTGTCCCTCTCTGTGTCCCTCTCTCTGTCCCTCTCTGTGTCCCTCTCCCTGTCCCTCTCTCTGTCCCTCTCTCTGTCCCACTCTCTGTCCCTCTCTCTGTCCCTCTCTGTGTCCCACTCTCTGTCCCTCTCTCTGTCCCTCTCTGTGTCCCTCTCTGTGTCCCACTCTCTGTCCCACTCTCTGTCCCTCTCTCTGTCCCTCTCGCTGTCTCTATCTCTCTGTCCCTCTCTCTGTCCCTCTCTGTGTCCCTCTCTCTGTCCCTCTCTCTGTCCCTCTCTATGTCCCTCTCTCTGTCCCTCTCTCTGTCCCTCTCTCTGTCCCTCTCGCTGTCCCTCTCTGTGTCCCACTCTCTGTCCCTCTCTCTGTCCCTCTGTGTCCCACTCTCTGTCCCTCTATCTGTCCCTCTATCTGTCCCTCTCTGTGTCCCACTCTCTGACCCTCTCTCTGTCCCTCTCTGTGTCCCTCTCTCTGTCCCTCTCTCTGTCCCTCTCTCTGTCCCTCTCCCTGTCCCTCTCTCTGTCCCTCTCTGTGTCCCACTCTCTGTCCCTCTCTCTGTCCCTCTCTGTGTCCCACTCTCTGTCCCTCTCTCTGTCCCTCTCTCTGTCCCACTCTCTGTCCCTCTCTCTGTCCCTCTCTGTGTCCCTCTCTCTGTCCCTCTCTGTGTCCCTCTCTGTGTCCCACTCTCTGTCCCACACTCTGTCCAATCTCTGTCCCTCTCTCTGTCCCTCTCTCTGTCCCACTCTCTTTCCTTCTCTCTGTCCCTCTCTGTGTCCACCTCTCTGTCCCTCCCTGTGTCCCTCTCTCTGTCCCTCTCTCTGTCCCTCTCTCTGTCCTTCTCTCTGTCCCTCTCTGTGTCCCTCTCTCTGTCCCTCTCTGTGTCCCTCTCTCTGTCCCTCTCTCTGTCCCTCTCTGTGTCCCACTCTCTGTCCCTCTCTCTGTCCCTCTCTCTGTCCCTCTCTGTGTCCCGCTCTGTGTCCCTCTCTGTGTCCCTCTCTCTGTCCCTCTCTCTGTCCCTCTCTCTGTCCCTCTCTGTGTCCACCTCTCTGTCCCTCCCTGTGTCCCTCTCTCTGTCCCTCTCTCTGTCCCTCTCTCTGCACTAGAAAGCTTTAGATTGGCTAAGAGGGAGTTGAAGAGCGAGCTTAGAAGGGCTAAAAGGGGACATGAAAAGACTTTGGCGGATAGGGTTAAAGAGAATCCTAAGGCGTTCTATAGGTATGTCAAGAACAGAAGGTTGGTTAGGGCAAGTTTAGGGCCAGTTATAGATGGCAGAGGGAAGTTATGTGTGGAACCGGAGGAGATTGGTGAAGCATTGAACCAATATTTCTCTTCGGTGTTCACGCAAGGGGACATGAATATAGCTGAGGAGGACACTGGGTTGCAGGGGAGTAGAATAGACAGTATTACAGTTGATAAGGAGGATGTGCAGGATATTCTGGAGGGTCTGAAAATAGATAAATCCCCTGGTCCGGATGGGATTTATCCAAGGATTCTCTGGGAGGCAAGAGAAGTGATTGCAGAGCCTCTGGCTCTGATCTTCAGGTCGTCGTTGGCCTCTGGTATAGTACCAGAAGATTGGAGGTTAGCGAATGTTGTCCCATTGTTTAAGAAGGGGAACAGAGACTTCCCCGGGAATTATAGACCGGTGAGTCTCACTTCTGTTGTCGGCAAGATGTTGGAAAAAATTATAAGGGATAGGATTTATAGTTATTTGGAGAGTAATGAATTGATAGGTGATAGTCAGCATGGTTTTGTGGCAGGTAGGTCGTGCCTTACTAACCTTATTGAGTTTTTTGAGAAAGTGACCAAGGAGGTGGATGGGGGCAAGGCAGTGGACGTGGTATATATGGATTTTAGTAAGGCGTTTGATAAGGTTCACCATGGTAGGCTTCTGCAGAAAATGCAGATGTATGGGATTGGGGGTGATCTAGGAAATTGGATCAGGAATTGGCTAGCGGATAGGAAACAGAGGGTGGTGGTTGATAGTAAATATTCATCATGGAGTGCGGTTACAAGTGGTGTACCTCAGGGATCTGTTTTGGGGCCACTGCTGTTTGTAATATTTATTAATGATCTGGATGAGGGTATAGTTGGGTGGATTAGCAAATTTGCTGATGACACCAAAGTCGGTGGTGTGGTAGACAGTGAGGAAGGGTGTCGTAGTTTGCAGGAAGACTTAGACAGGTTGCAAAGTTGGGCCGAGAGGTGGCGGATGGAGTTTAATGCGGAGAAGTGTGAGGTAATTCACTTTGGTAGGAATAACAGATGTGTTGAGTATAGGGCTAACGGGAGGACTTTGAATAGTGTGGAGGAGCAGAGGGATCTAGGTGTATGTGTGCATAGATCCCTGAAAGTTGGGAATCAAGTAGATAAGGTTGTTAAGAAGGCATATGGTGTCTTGGCGTTTATTGGTAGGGGGATTGAATTTAGGAGTCGTAGCGTTATGTTGCAACTGTACACAACTCTGGTGCGGCCGCACTTGGAGTACTGTGTGCAGTTCTGGTCCCCACATTACAGGAAGGATGTGGAGGCTTTGGAGAGGGTGCAGAGGAGGTTTACCAGGATGTTGCCTGGTATGGAGGGGAGATCCTATGAGGAGAGGCTGAGGGATTTGGGATTGTTTTCGCTGGAAAGGCGGCGGCTAAGAGGGGATCTTATTGAAACATATAAGATGATTAGAGGTTTAGATAGGGTGGATAGTGATAGCCTTTTTCCTCTGATGGAGAAATCCAGCACGAGGGGGCATGGCTTTAAATTGAGGGGGGGTAGTTATAGAACCGATGTCAGGGGTAGGTTCTTTACCCAGAGGGTGGTGAGGGATTGGAATGCCCTGCCAGCATCAGTAGTAAATGCGCCTAGTTTGGGGGCGTTTAAGAGATCCGTAGATAGGTTCATGGACGAAAAGAAATTGGTTTAGGTTGGAGGGTCACAGTTTTTTTTTTTTAACTGGTCGGTGCAACATCGTGGGCCGAAGGGTCTGTTCTGCGCTGTAATGTTCTATGTTCTATGTTCTATGTGTCCCACTCTCTGTCCCTCTCTCTGTCCCTCTCCCTGTCCCTCTCTCTGTCCCTCTCTCTGTCCCACTCTCTGTCCCTCTCTCTGTCCCTCTCTGTGTCCCTCTCTGTGTCCCTCTCTCTTTCCCTCTCTGTGTTCCACTCTCTGTCCCACTCTCTGTCCCTCTCTCTGTCCCTCTCTCTGTCCCTCTCTCTGTCCCACTCTCTGTCCCTCTCTCTGTCCCTCTCTGTGTCCCACTCTCTGTCCCTCTCTGTGTCCCACTCTCTGTCCCTCTCTCTGTCCCACTCTGTGTCCCACTCTCTGTCCCTCTCTGTGTCCCACTCTCTGTCCCTCTCTCTGTCCCTCTCTCTGTCCCACTCTCTTTCCCTCCCTCTGTCCCTCTCTGTGTCCCTCTCTCTGTCCCTCTCTCTGTCCCTCTCTCTGTCCCTCTCGGTGTCCCTCTCTCTGTCCCTCTCTGTGTCCCCCTCTCTGTCCCTCTCTCTATCCCTCTCTCTGTCCCTCTCTGTGTCCCACTCTCTGTCCCTCTCTCTGTCCCTATCTGTGTCCCACTCTCTGTCCCTCTCTCTGTCCCTCTCTGTGTCCCACTCTCTGTCCCTCTCTCTGTCCCTCTCTCTGTCCCACTCTCTGTCCCTCTCTCTGTCCCTCTCTGTGTCCCTCTCTCTGTCCCTCTCTCTGTCCCTCTCTCTGTCCCTCTCTGTGTCCCTCTCTCTGTCCCTCTCTGTGTCCCTCTCTCTGTCCCTCTCTCTATCCCTCTCTCTGTCCCTCTCTGTGTCCCACTCTCTGTCCCTCTCTCTGTCCCTCTCTGTGTCCCACTCTCTGTCCCTCTCTGTGTCCCTCTCTCTGTCCCTCTCTCTGTCCCTCTCTCTGTCCCTCTCTCTGTCCCTCTCTCTGTCCCACTCTCTGTCCCTCTCTGTGTCCCTCTCTGTGTCCCTCTCTCTGTCCCTCTCTCTGTCCTTCTCTCTGTCCCTCTCTGTGTCCCTCTCTCTGTCCCTCTCTGTGTCCCTCTCTCTGTCCCTCTCTCTGTCCCTCTCTGTGTCCCACTCTCTGTCCCTCTCTCTGTCCCTCTCTCTGTCCCTCTCTGTGTCCCGCTCTGTGTCCCTCTCTGTGTCCCTCTCTCTGTCCCTCTCTCTGTCCCTCTCTCTGTCCCTCTCTGTGTCCACCTCTCTGTCCCTCCCTGTGTCCCTCTCTCTGTCCCTCTCTCTGTCCCTCTCTCTGCACTAGAAAGCTTTAGATTGGCTAAGAGGGAGTTGAAGAGCGAGCTTAGAAGGGCTAAAAGGGGACATGAAAAGACTTTGGCGGATAGGGTTAAAGAGAATCCTAAGGCGTTCTATAGGTATGTCAAGAACAGAAGGTTGGTTAGGGCAAGTTTAGGGCCAGTTATAGATGGCAGAGGGAAGTTATGTGTGGAACCGGAGGAGATTGGTGAAGCATTGAACCAATATTTCTCTTCGGTGTTCACGCAAGGGGACATGAATATAGCTGAGGAGGACACTGGGTTGCAGGGGAGTAGAATAGACAGTATTACAGTTGATAAGGAGGATGTGCAGGATATTCTGGAGGGTCTGAAAATAGATAAATCCCCTGGTCCGGATGGGATTTATCCAAGGATTCTCTGGGAGGCAAGAGAAGTGATTGCAGAGCCTCTGGCTCTGATCTTCAGGTCGTCGTTGGCCTCTGGTATAGTACCAGAAGATTGGAGGTTAGCGAATGTTGTCCCATTGTTTAAGAAGGGGAACAGAGACTTCCCCGGGAATTATAGACCGGTGAGTCTCACTTCTGTTGTCGGCAAGATGTTGGAAAAAATTATAAGGGATAGGATTTATAGTTATTTGGAGAGTAATGAATTGATAGGTGATAGTCAGCATGGTTTTGTGGCAGGTAGGTCGTGCCTTACTAACCTTATTGAGTTTTTTGAGAAAGTGACCAAGGAGGTGGATGGGGGCAAGGCAGTGGACGTGGTATATATGGATTTTAGTAAGGCGTTTGATAAGGTTCACCATGGTAGGCTTCTGCAGAAAATGCAGATGTATGGGATTGGGGGTGATCTAGGAAATTGGATCAGGAATTGGCTAGCGGATAGGAAACAGAGGGTGGTGGTTGATAGTAAATATTCATCATGGAGTGCGGTTACAAGTGGTGTACCTCAGGGATCTGTTTTGGGGCCACTGCTGTTTGTAATATTTATTAATGATCTGGATGAGGGTATAGTTGGGTGGATTAGCAAATTTGCTGATGACACCAAAGTCGGTGGTGTGGTAGACAGTGAGGAAGGGTGTCGTAGTTTGCAGGAAGACTTAGACAGGTTGCAAAGTTGGGCCGAGAGGTGGCGGATGGAGTTTAATGCGGAGAAGTGTGAGGTAATTCACTTTGGTAGGAATAACAGATGTGTTGAGTATAGGGCTAACGGGAGGACTTTGAATAGTGTGGAGGAGCAGAGGGATCTAGGTGTATGTGTGCATAGATCCCTGAAAGTTGGGAATCAAGTAGATAAGGTTGTTAGGAAGGCATATGGTGTCTTGGCGTTTATTGGTAGGGGGATTGAATTTAGGAGTCGTAGCGTTATGTTGCAACTGTACACAACTCTGGTGCGGCCGCACTTGGAGTACTGTGTGCAGTTCTGCTCCCCACATTACAGGAAGGATGTGGAGGCTTTGGAGAGGGTGCAGAGGAGGTTTACCAGGATGTTGCCTGGTATGGAGGGGAGATCCTATGAGGAGAGGCTGAGGGATTTGGGATTGTTTTCGCTGGAAAGGCGGCGGCTAAGAGGGGATCTTATTGAAACATATAAGATGATTAGAGGTTTAGATAGGGTGGATAGTGATAGCCTTTTTCCTCTGATGGAGAAATCCAGCACGAGGGGGCATGGCTTTAAATTGAGGGGGGGTAGTTATAGAACCGATGTCAGGGGTAGGTTCTTTACCCAGAGGGTGGTGAGGGATTGGAATGCCCTGCCAGCATCAGTAGTAAATGCGCCTAGTTTGGGGGCGTTTAAGAGATCCGTAGATAGGTTCATGGACGAAAAGAAATTGGTTTAGGTTGGAGGGTCACAGTTTTTTTTTAACTGGTCGGTGCAACATCGTGGGCCGAAGGGCCTGTTCTGCGCTGTAATGTTCTATGTTCTATGTTCTATGTCCCTCTCTCTGTCCCTCTCTCTGTCCCTCTCTCTGTCCCTCTCTGTGTCCCTCTCTCTGTCCCTCTCTGTGTCCCCCTCTCTGTCCCTCTCTCTATCCCTCTCTCTGTCCCTCTCTGTGTCCCACTCTCTGTCACCTCTCTCTGTCCCTTTCTCTGTCCCACTCTCTGTCCCTCTCTCTGTCCCTCTCTGTGTCCCTCTCTCTGTCCCTCTCTCTGTCCCTCTCTCTGTCCCTCTCTGTGTCCCTCTCTGTGTCCCTCTCTCTGTCCCTCTCTGTGTCCCTCTCCCTGTCCCTCTCTCTGTCCCTCTCTCTGTCCCACTCTCTGTCCCTCTCTCTGTCCCTCTCTGTGTCCCACTCTCTGTCCCTCTCTCTGTCCCTCTCTCTGTCCCTCTCTGTGTCCCTCTCTGTGTCCCACTCTCTGTCCCACTCTCTGTCCCTCTCTCTGTCCCTCTCGCTGTCTCTATCTCTCTGTCCCTCTCTCTGTCCCTCTCTGTGTCCCTCTCTCTGTCCCTCTCTCTGTCCCTCTCTATGTCCCTCTCTCTGTCCCTCTCTCTGTCCCTCTCTCTGTCCCTCTCGCTGTCCCTCTCTGTGTCCCACTCTCTGTCCCTCTCTCTGTCCCTCTGTGTCCCACTCTCTGTCCCTCTATCTGTCCCTCTATCTGTCCCTCTCTGTGTCCCACTCTCTGACCCTCTCTCTGTCCCTCTCTGTGTCCCTCTCTCTGTCCCTCTCTCTGTCCCTCTCTCTGTCCCTCTCCCTGTCCCTCTCTCTGTCCCTCTCTGTGTCCCACTCTCTGTCCCTCTCTCTGTCCCTCTCTGTGTCCCACTCTCTGTCCCTCTCTCTGTCCCTCTCTCTGTCCCACTCTCTGTCCCTCTCTCTGTCCCTCTCTGTGTCCCTCTCTCTGTCCCTCTCTGTGTCCCTCTCTGTGTCCCACTCTCTGTCCCACACTCTGTCCAATCTCTGTCCCTCTCTCTGTCCCTCTCTCTGTCCCACTCTCTTTCCTTCTCTCTGTCCCTCTCTGTGTCCACCTCTCTGTCCCTCCCTGTGTCCCTCTCTCTGTCCCTCTCTCTGTCCCTCTCTCTGTCCTTCTCTCTGTCCCTCTCTGTGTCCCTCTCTCTGTCCCTCTCTGTGTCCCTCTCTCTGTCCCTCTCTCTGTCCCTCTCTGTGTCCCACTCTCTGTCCCTCTCTCTGTCCCTCTCTCTGTCCCTCTCTGTGTCCCGCTCTGTGTCCCTCTCTGTGTCCCTCTCTCTGTCCCTCTCTCTGTCCCTCTCTCTGTCCCTCTCTGTGTCCACCTCTCTGTCCCTCCCTGTGTCCCTCTCTCTGTCCCTCTCTCTGTCCCTCTCTCTGCACTAGAAAGCTTTAGATTGGCTAAGAGGGAGTTGAAGAGCGAGCTTAGAAGGGCTAAAAGGGGACATGAAAAGACTTTGGCGGATAGGGTTAAAGAGAATCCTAAGGCGTTCTATAGGTATGTCAAGAACAGAAGGTTGGTTAGGGCAAGTTTAGGGCCAGTTATAGATGGCAGAGGGAAGTTATGTGTGGAACCGGAGGAGATTGGTGAAGCATTGAACCAATATTTCTCTTCGGTGTTCACGCAAGGGGACATGAATATAGCTGAGGAGGACACTGGGTTGCAGGGGAGTAGAATAGACAGTATTACAGTTGATAAGGAGGATGTGCAGGATATTCTGGAGGGTCTGAAAATAGATAAATCCCCTGGTCCGGATGGGATTTATCCAAGGATTCTCTGGGAGGCAAGAGAAGTGATTGCAGAGCCTCTGGCTCTGATCTTCAGGTCGTCGTTGGCCTCTGGTATAGTACCAGAAGATTGGAGGTTAGCGAATGTTGTCCCATTGTTTAAGAAGGGGAACAGAGACTTCCCCGGGAATTATAGACCGGTGAGTCTCACTTCTGTTGTCGGCAAGATGTTGGAAAAAATTATAAGGGATAGGATTTATAGTTATTTGGAGAGTAATGAATTGATAGGTGATAGTCAGCATGGTTTTGTGGCAGGTAGGTCGTGCCTTACTAACCTTATTGAGTTTTTTGAGAAAGTGACCAAGGAGGTGGATGGGGGCAAGGCAGTGGACGTGGTATATATGGATTTTAGTAAGGCGTTTGATAAGGTTCACCATGGTAGGCTTCTGCAGAAAATGCAGATGTATGGGATTGGGGGTGATCTAGGAAATTGGATCAGGAATTGGCTAGCGGATAGGAAACAGAGGGTGGTGGTTGATAGTAAATATTCATCATGGAGTGCGGTTACAAGTGGTGTACCTCAGGGATCTGTTTTGGGGCCACTGCTGTTTGTAATATTTATTAATGATCTGGATGAGGGTATAGTTGGGTGGATTAGCAAATTTGCTGATGACACCAAAGTCGGTGGTGTGGTAGACAGTGAGGAAGGGTGTCGTAGTTTGCAGGAAGACTTAGACAGGTTGCAAAGTTGGGCCGAGAGGTGGCGGATGGAGTTTAATGCGGAGAAGTGTGAGGTAATTCACTTTGGTAGGAATAACAGATGTGTTGAGTATAGGGCTAACGGGAGGACTTTGAATAGTGTGGAGGAGCAGAGGGATCTAGGTGTATGTGTGCATAGATCCCTGAAAGTTGGGAATCAAGTAGATAAGGTTGTTAAGAAGGCATATGGTGTCTTGGCGTTTATTGGTAGGGGGATTGAATTTAGGAGTCGTAGCGTTATGTTGCAACTGTACACAACTCTGGTGCGGCCGCACTTGGAGTACTGTGTGCAGTTCTGGTCCCCACATTACAGGAAGGATGTGGAGGCTTTGGAGAGGGTGCAGAGGAGGTTTACCAGGATGTTGCCTGGTATGGAGGGGAGATCCTATGAGGAGAGGCTGAGGGATTTGGGATTGTTTTCGCTGGAAAGGCGGCGGCTAAGAGGGGATCTTATTGAAACATATAAGATGATTAGAGGTTTAGATAGGGTGGATAGTGATAGCCTTTTTCCTCTGATGGAGAAATCCAGCACGAGGGGGCATGGCTTTAAATTGAGGGGGGGTAGTTATAGAACCGATGTCAGGGGTAGGTTCTTTACCCAGAGGGTGGTGAGGGATTGGAATGCCCTGCCAGCATCAGTAGTAAATGCGCCTAGTTTGGGGGCGTTTAAGAGATCCGTAGATAGGTTCATGGACGAAAAGAAATTGGTTTAGGTTGGAGGGTCACAGTTTTTTTTTAACTGGTCGGTGCAACATCGTGGGCCGAAGGGTCTGTTCTGCGCTGTAATGTTCTATGTTCTATGTTCTATGTGTCCCACTCTCTGTCCCTCTCTCTGTCCCTCTCCCTGTCCCTCTCTCTGTCCCTCTCTCTGTCCCACTCTCTGTCCCTCTCTCTGTCCCTCTCTGTGTCCCTCTCTGTGTCCCTCTCTCTTTCCCTCTCTGTGTTCCACTCTCTGTCCCACTCTCTGTCCCTCTCTCTGTCCCTCTCTCTGTCCCTCTCTCTGTCCCACTCTCTGTCCCTCTCTCTGTCCCTCTCTGTGTCCCACTCTCTGTCCCTCTCTGTGTCCCACTCTCTGTCCCTCTCTCTGTCCCACTCTGTGTCCCACTCTCTGTCCCTCTCTGTGTCCCACTCTCTGTCCCTCTCTCTGTCCCTCTCTCTGTCCCACTCTCTTTCCCTCCCTCTGTCCCTCTCTGTGTCCCTCTCTCTGTCCCTCTCTCTGTCCCTCTCTCTGTCCCTCTCTCTGTCCCTCTCGGTGTCCCTCTCTCTGTCCCTCTCTGTGTCCCCCTCTCTGTCCCTCTCTCTATCCCTCTCTCTGTCCCTCTCTGTGTCCCACTCTCTGTCCCTCTCTCTGTCCCTATCTGTGTCCCACTCTCTGTCCCTCTCTCTGTCCCTCTCTGTGTCCCACTCTCTGTCCCTCTCTCTGTCCCTCTCTCTGTCCCACTCTCTGTCCCTCTCTCTGTCCCTCTCTGTGTCCCTCTCTCTGTCCCTCTCTCTGTCCCTCTCTCTGTCCCTCTCTGTGTCCCTCTCTCTGTCCCTCTCTGTGTCCCTCTCTCTGTCCCTCTCTCTATCCCTCTCTCTGTCCCTCTCTGTGTCCCACTCTCTGTCCCTCTCTCTGTCCCTCTCTGTGTCCCACTCTCTGTCCCTCTCTGTGTCCCTCTCTCTGTCCCTCTCTCTGTCCCTCTCTCTGTCCCTCTCTCTGTCCCTCTCTCTGTCCCACTCTCTGTCCCTCTCTGTGTCCCTCTCTGTGTCCCTCTCCCTGTCCCTCTCTCTGTCCCTCTCTCTGTCCCTCTCTGTGTCCCACTCTCTGTCCCTCTCTGTGTCCCTCTCTGTGTCCCTCTCTCTGTCCCTCTCTCTGTCCCTCTCTCTGTCCCTCTCTGTGTCCCACTCTCTGTCCCTCTCTCTGTCCCTCTCTCTGTCCCACTCTCTGTCCCTCTCTCTGTCCCTCTCTGTGTCCCTCTCTCTGTCCCTCTCTGTGTCCCTCTCTCTGTCCCTCTCTCTGTCCCACTCTCTGTCCCACTGTCTGTCCCTCTCTCTGTCCCTCTCTCTGTCCCAGTCTCTGTCCCTCTCTCTGTCCCTCTCTGTGTCCCTCTCTCTGTCCCTCTCTCTGTCCCTCTCTCTGTCCCTCTCTCTGTCCCTCTCTGTGTCCCTCTCTGTGTCCCTCTCTGTGTCCCAATCTCTGTCCCACTCTCTGTCCCTCTCTCTGTCCCTCTCGCTGTCTCTATCTCTCTGTCCCTCTCTCTGTCCTTCTGTGTCCCACACTCTGTCCCACTCTCTGTCCCTCTCTCTGTCCCTCTCTCTGTCCCTCTCTCTGTCCCACTCTCTGTCCCTCTCTCTGTCCCTCTCTGTGTCCCTCTCTCTGTCCCTCTCTGTGTCCCTCTCTGTGTCCCACTCTCTGTCCCACTCTCTGTCCCACTCTCTGTCCCTCTCTCTGTCCCACTCTCTGTCCCTCTCTGTGTCCCTCTCTGTGTCCCTCTCTCTGTCCCTCTCTCTGTCCCTCTCCCTGTCCCTCTCGCTGTCCCTCTCTGTGTCCCTCTCTGTGTCCCACTCTCTGTCCCACTCTCTGTCCCTCTCTCTGTCCCTCTCGCTGTCTCTATCTCTCTGTCCCTCTCTCTGTCCCCTCTGTGTCCCATTCTCTGTCCCACTCTCTGTCCCTCTCTCTGTCCCTCTCTCTGTCCCTCTCTGTGTCCCTCTCTCTGTCCCTCTCTGTGTCACTCTCTCTGTCCCACTCCCTGTCCCTCTCTCTGTCCCTCTCTCTGTCCCTCTATGTGTCACTCTCTCTGTCCCACTCTCTGTCCCTCTCTCTGTCACTCTCTCTGTCCCTCTCTCTGTCCCTCTCTCTGTCCCTCTCTCTGTCCCACTCTCTGTCCCTCTCTCTGTCCCTCTCTGTGTCCGTCTCTCTGTCCCTCTCTGTGTCCCACTCTCTGTCCCTCTCTCTGTCCCTCTCTCTGTCCCTCTCTGTGTCCCTCTCTGTGTCCCACTCTCTGTCCCACTCTCTGTCCCTCTCTCTGTCCCTCTCGCTGTCTCTATGTCTCTGTCCCTCTCTCTGTCCCTCTCTGTGTCCCTCTCTCTGTCCCTCTCTCTGTCCCTCTCTATGTCCCGCTCTCTGTCCCTCTCTCTGTCCCTCTCTCTGTCCCTCTCTCTGTCCCTCTCTGTGTCCCACTCTCTGTCCCTCTCTCTGTCCCTCTGTGTCCGACTCTCTGTCCCTTTATCTGTCCCTCTATCTGTCCCTCTCTGTGTCCCACTCTCTGACCCTCTCTCTGTCCCTCTCTGTGTCCCTCTCTCTGTCCCTCTCTCTGTCCCTCTCTCTGTCCCTCTCTCTGTCCCTCTCGCTGTCCCTCTCTGTGTCCCACTCTCTGTCCCTCTCTCTGTCCCTCTCTGTGTCCCACTCTCTGTCCCACTCTCTGCCCCTCTCTCTGTCCCACTCTCTATCCCTCTCTCTGTCCCTCTCTGTGTCCCTCACTCTGTCCCTCTCTCTGTCCCTCTCTCTGTCCCTCTCTGTGTCCCTCTCTGTGTCCCACTCTCTGTCCCACTCTCTGTCCCTCTCTCTGTCCCTCTCGCTGTCTCTATGTCTCTGTCCCTCTCTCTGTCCCTCTCTGTGTCCCTCTCTCTGTCCCTCTCTCTGTCCCTCTCTATGTCCCGCTCTCTGTCCCACTCTCTGTCCCACTCTCTGTCCTTCTCTCTGTCCCTCTCTCTGTCCCACTCTCTTTCCTTCTCTCTGTCCCTCTCTGTGTCCACCTCTCTGTCCCTCCCTGTGTCCCTCTCTCTATCCCTCTCTCTGTCCCTCTCTCTGTCCCTCTCTCTGTCCCTCTCTGTGTCCCTCTATCTGTCCCTCTCTGTGTCCCTCTCTCTGTCCCTCTCTCTGTCCCTCTCTCTGTCCCTCTCTGTGTCCCACTCTCTGTCCCTCTCTCTGTCCCTCTCTCTGTCCCTCTCTCTGTCCCTCTCTGTGTCACTCTCTGTGTCCCTCTCTCTGTCCCTCTCTCTGTCCCTCTCTCTGTCCCACTCTCTGTCCCTCTCTCTGTCCCTCTCTCTGTCCCTCTCTCTGTCCCTCTCTGTGTCCCACTCTCTGTCCCTCTCTCTGTCCCTCTCTCTGTCCCTCTCTCTGTCCCTCTCTGTGTCCCTCTCTGTGTCCCTCTCTCTGTCCCTCTCTCTGTCCCTCTCTCTCCCTCTCTGTGTCCCACTCTCTGTCCCTCTCTCTGTCCCTCTCTCTGTCCCTCTCTCTGTCCCTCTCTCTGTCCCACTCTCTGTCCCTCTCTCTGTCCCTCTCTGTGTCCCTCTCTGTGTCCCTCTCTTTGTCCCTCTCTCAGTCCCTCTCTGTGTCCCACTCTCTGTCCCACTCTCTGTCCCTCTCTCTGTCCCTCTCTCTGTCCCTCTCTCTGTCCCACTCTCTGTCCCTCTCTCTGTCCCTCTCTGTGTCCCACTCTCTGTCCCTCTCTGTGTCCCCCTCTCTGTCCCTCTCTCTGTCCCACTCTGTGTCCCACTCTCTGTCCCTCTCTGTGTCCCACTCTCTGTCCCTCTCTCTGTCCCTCTCTCTGTCCCACTCTCTTTCCCTCCCTCTGTCCCTCTCTGTGTCCCTCTCTCTGTCCCTCTCTGTGTCCCACTCTCTGTCCCTCTCTCTGTCCCTCTGTGTCCGACTCTCTGTCCCTCTATCTGTCCCTCTATCTGTCCCTCTCGCTGTCCCTCTCTGTGTCCCACTCTCTGTCCCTCTCTATGTCCCTCTCTGTGTCCCACTCTCTGTCCCTCTCTCTGTCCCTCTCTCTGTCCCACTCTCTGTCCCTCTCTGTGTCCCTCTCTGTGTCCCTCTCTCTGTCCCTCTCTGTGTCCCTCTCTGTGTCCCACTCTCTGTCCCACTCTCTGTCCCACTCTCTGTCCTTCTCTCTGTCCCTCTCTCTGTCCCACTCTCTTTCCTTCTCTCTGTCCCTCTCTGTGTCCACCTCTCAGTCCCTCCCTGTGTCCCTCTCTCTATCCCTCTCTCTGTCCCTCTCTCTGTCCCTCTCTCTGTCCCTCTCTGTGTCCCTCTCTCTGTCCCTCTCTGTGTCCCACTCTCTGTCCCTCTCTCTGTCCCTCTCTCTGTCCCTCTCTGTGTCCCACTCTCTGTCCCTCTCTCTGTCCCTCTCTCTGTCCCTCTCTCTGTCCCTCTCTGTGTCCCTCTCTGTGTCCCTCTCTCTGTCCCTCTCTCTGTCCCTCTCTCTGTCCCACTCTCTGTCCCTCTCTCTGTCCCTCTCTCTGTCCCTCTCTCTGTCCCTCTCTGTGTCCCACTCTCTGTCCCTCTCTCTGTCCCTCTCTCTGTCCCTCTCTCTGTCCCTCTCTGTGTCCCTCTCTGTGTCCCTCTCTCTGTCCCTCTCTCTGTCCCTCTCTCTGTCCCTCTCTGTGTCCCACTCTCTGTCCCTCTCTCTGTCCCTCTCTCTGTCCCTCTCTCTGTCCCTCTCTCTGTCCCACTCTCTGTCCCTCTCTCTGTCCCTCTCTGTGTCCCTCTCTGTGTCCCTCTCTTTGTCCCTCTCTCAGTCCCTCTCTGTGTCCCACTCTCTGTCCCACTCTCTGTCCCTCTCTCTGTCCCTCTCTCTGTCCCTCTCTCTGTCCCACTCTCTGTCCCTCTCTCTGTCCCTCTCTGTGTCCCACTCTCTGTCCCTCTCTGTGTCCCCCTCTCTGTCCCTCTCTCTGTCCCACTCTGTGTCCCACTCTCTGTCCCTCTCTGTGTCCCACTCTCTGTCCCTCTCTCTGTCCCTCTCTCTGTCCCACTCTCTTTCCCTCCCTCTGTCCCTCTCTGTGTCCCTCTCTCTGTCCCTCTCTGTGTCCCACTCTCTGTCCCTCTCTCTGTCCCTCTCTCTGTCCCTCTCTGTGTCCCTCTCTGTGTCCCACTCTCTGTCCCACTCTCTGTCCCTCTCTCTGTCCCTCTCGCTGTCTCTATCTCTCTGTCCCTCTCTCTGTCCCTCTCTGTGTCCCTCTCTCTGTCCCTCTCTCTGTCCCTCTCTATGTCCCTCTCTCTGTCCCTCTCTCTGTCCCTCTCTCTGTCCCTCTCTCTGTCCCTCTCTGTGTCCCACTCTCTGTCCCTCTCTCTGTCCCTCTGTGTCCCACTCTCTGTCCCTCTATCTGTCCCTCTATCTGTCCCTCTCTGTGTCCCACTCTCTGACCCTCTCTCTGTCCCTCTCTGTGTCCCTCTCTCTGTCCCTCTCTCTGTCCCTCTCTCTGTCCCTCTCTCTGTCCCTCTCTCTGTCCCTCTCTGTGTCCCACTCTCTGTCCCTCTCTCTGTCCCACTCTCTGTCCCTCTCTCTGTCCCTCTCTCTGTCCCACTCTCTGTCCCACACTCTGTCCCAATCTCTGTCCCTCTCTCTGTCCCTCTGTCTGTCCCACTCTCTTTCCTTCTCTCTGTCCCTCTCTGTGTCCCACTCTCTGTCCCTCTCTGTGTCCCACTCTCTGTCCCTCTCTCTGTCCCACTCTGTGTCCCACTCTCTGTCCCTCTCTGTGTCCCACTCTCTGTCCCTCTCTCTGTCCCTCTCTCTGTCCCACTCTCTTTCCCTCCCTCTGTCCCTCTCTGTGTCCCTCTCTCTGTCCCTCTCTCTGTCCCTCTCTCTGTCCCTCTCTCTGTCCCTCTCGGTGTCCCTCTCTCTGTCCCTCTCTGTGTCCCCCTCTCTGTCCCTCTCTCTATCCCTCTCTCTGTCCCTCTCTGTGTCCCACTCTCTGTCCCTCTCTCTGTCCCTCTCTGTGTCCCTCTCTCTGTCCCTCTCTCTGTCCCTCTCTATGTCCCGCTCTCTGTCCCTCTCTCTGTCCCTCTCTCTGTCCCTCTCTCTGTCCCTCTCTGTGTCCCACTCTCTGTCCCTCTCTCTGTCCCTCTGTGTCCGACTCTCTGTCCCTTTATCTGTCCCTCTATCTGTCCCTCTCTGTGTCCCGCTCTCTGACCCTCTCTCTGTCCCTCTCTGTGTCCCTCTCTCTGTCCCTCTCTCTGTCCCTCTCTCTGTCCCTCTCTCTGTCCCTCTCGCTGTCCCTCTCTGTGTCCCACTCTCTGTCCCTCTCTCTGTCCCTCTCTGTGTCCCACTCTCTGTCCCTCTCTCTGCCCCTCTCTCTGTCCCACTCTCTATCCCTCTCTCTGTCCCTCTCTGTGTCCCTCACTCTGTCCCTCTCTGTGTCCCTCTCTGTGTCCCACTCTCTGTCCCACTCTCTGTCCCACTCTCTGTCCTTCTCTCTGTCCCTCTCTCTGTCCCACTCTCTTTCCTTCTCTCTGTCCCTCTCTGTGTCCACCTCTCTGTCCCTCCCTGTGTCCCTCTCTCTATCCCTCTCTCTGTCCCTCTCTCTGTCCCTCTCTCTGTCCCTCTCTGTGTCCCTCTCTCTGTCCCTCTCTGTGTCCCTCTCTCTGTCCCTCTCTCTGTCCCTCTCTCTGTCCCTCTCTGTGTCCCACTCTCTGTCCCTCTCTCTGTCCCTCTCTCTGTCCCTCTCTCTGTCCCTCTCTGTGTCACTCTCTGTGTCCCTCTCTCTGTCCCTCTCTCTGTCCCTCTCTCTGTCCCACTCTCTGTCCCTCTCTCTGTCCCTCTCTCTGTCCCTCTCTCTGTCCCTCTCTGTGTCCCACTCTCTGTCCCTCTCTCTGTCCCTCTCTCTGTCCCTCTCTCTGTCCCTCTCTGTGTCCCTCTCTGTGTCCCTCTCTCTGTCCCTCTCTCTGTCCCTCTCTCTGTCCCTCTCTGTGTCCCACTCTCTGTCCCTCTCTCTGTCCCTCTCTCTGTCCCTCTCTCTGTCCCTCTCTCTGTCCCACTCTCTGTCCCTCTCTCTGTCCCTCTCTGTGTCCCTCTCTGTGTCCCTCTCTTTGTCCC
This sequence comes from Mustelus asterias, assembly GCF_964213995.1. Classification (NCBI taxonomy): domain Eukaryota; kingdom Metazoa; phylum Chordata; class Chondrichthyes; order Carcharhiniformes; family Triakidae; genus Mustelus; species Mustelus asterias. The sequence continues at coordinate 229,362 of NW_027590353.1, read as the reverse complement.
TCTCTCAGTCCCTCTCTGTGTCCCACTCTCTGTCCCACTCTCTGTCCCTCTCTCTGTCCCTCTCTCTGTCCCTCTCTCTGTCCCACTCTCTGTCCCTCTCTCTGTCCCTCTCTGTGTCCCACTCTCTGTCCCTCTCTGTGTCCCCCTCTCTGTCCCTCTCTCTGTCCCACTCTGTGTCCCACTCTCTGTCCCTCTCTGTGTCCCACTCTCTGTCCCTCTCTCTGTCCCTCTCTCTGTCCCACTCTCTTTCCCTCCCTCTGTCCCTCTCTGTGTCCCTCTCTCTGTCCCTCTCTGTGTCCCACTCTCTGTCCCTCTCTCTGTCCCTCTGTGTCCGACTCTCTGTCCCTCTATCTGTCCCTCTATCTGTCCCTCTCGCTGTCCCTCTCTGTGTCCCACTCTCTGTCCCTCTCTCTGTCCCTCTCTGTGTCCCACTCTCTGTCCCTCTCTCTGTCCCTCTCTCTGTCCCACTCTCTGTCCCTCTCTGTGTCCCTCTCTGTGTCCCTCTCTCTGTCCCTCTCTGTGTCCCTCTCTGTGTCCCACTCTCTGTCCCACTCTCTGTCCCACTCTCTGTCCTTCTCTCTGTCCCTCTCTCTGTCCCACTCTCTTTCCTTCCCTCTGTCCCTCTCTGTGTCCACCTCTCAGTCCCTCCCTGTGTCCCTCTCTCTATCCCTCTCTCTGTCCCTCTCTCTGTCCCTCTCTCTGTCCCTCTCTGTGTCCCTCTCTCTGTCCCTCTCTGTGTCCCTCTCTCTGTCCCTCTCTCTGTCCCTCTCTCTGTCCCTCTCTGTGTCCCACTCTCTGTCCCTCTCTCTGTCCCTCTCTCTGTCCCTCTCTCTGTCCCTCTCTGTGTCCCTCTCTGTGTCCCTCTCTCTGTCCCTCTCTCTGTCCCTCTCTCTGTCCCACTCTCTGTCCCTCTCTCTGTCCCTCTCTCTGTCCCTCTCTCTGTCCCTCTCTGTGTCCCACTCTCTGTCCCTCTCTCTGTCCCTCTCTCTGTCCCTCTCTCTGTCCCTCTCTGTGTCCCTCTCTGTGTCCCTCTCTCTGTCCCTCTCTCTGTCCCTCTCTCTGTCCCTCTCTGTGTCCCACTCTCTGTCCCTCTCTCTGTCCCTCTCTCTGTCCCTCTCTCTGTCCCTCTCTCTGTCCCACTCTCTGTCCCTCTCTCTGTCCCTCTCTGTGTCCCTCTCTGTGTCCCTCTCTTTGTCCCTCTCTCAGTCCCTCTCTGTGTCCCACTCTCTGTCCCACTCTCTGTCCCTCTCTCTGTCCCTCTCTCTGTCCCTCTCTCTGTCCCACTCTCTGTCCCTCTCTCTGTCCCTCTCTGTGTCCCACTCTCTGTCCCTCTCTCTGTCCCTCTCTCTGTCCCTCTCTCTGTCCCTCTCGCTGTCTCTATCTCTCTGTCCCTCTCTCTGTCCCTCTCTGTGTCCCTCTCTCTGTCCCTCTCTCTGTCCCTCTCTATGTCCCTCTCTCTGTCCCTCTCTGTGTCCCTCTCTCTGTCCCTCTCTGTGTCACTCTCTCTGTCCCACTCTCTGTCCCTCTCTCTGTCCCTCTCTCTGTCCCTCTATGTGTCACTCTCTCTGTCCCACTCTCTGTCCCTCTCTCTGTCACTCTCTCTGTCCCTCTCTCTGTCCCTCTCTCTGTCCCTCTCTCTGTCCCACTCTCTGTCCCTCTCTCTGTCCCTCTCTGTGTCCCTCTCTCTGTCCCTCTCTGTGTCCCACTCTCTGTCCCTCTCTCTGTCCCTCTCTCTGTCCCTCTCTGTGTCCCTCTCTGTGTCCCACTCTCTGTCCCACTCTCTGTCCCTCTCTCTGTCCCTCTCGCTGTCTCTATCTCTCTGTCCCTCTCTCTGTCCCTCTCTGTGTCCCTCTCTCTGTCCCTCTCTCTGTCCCTCTCTATGTCCCTCTCTCTGTCCCTCTCTCTGTCCCTCTCTCTGTCCCTCTCTCTGTCCCTCTCTCTGTCCCACTCTCTGTCCCTCTCTCTGTCCCTCTGTGTCCCACTCTCTGTCCCTCTATCTGTCCCTCTATCTGTCCCTCTCTGTGTCCCACTCTCTGACCCTCTCTCTGTCCCTCTCTGTGTCCCTCTCTCTGTCCCTCTCTCTGTCCCTCTCTCTGTCCCTCTCTCTGTCCCTCTCTGTGTCCCACTCTCTGTCTCTCTCTCTGTCCCTCTCTGTGTCCCACTCTCTGTCCCTCTCTCTGTCCCTCTCCCTGTCCCACTCTCTGTCCCTCTCTCTGTCCCTCTCTGTGTCGCTCTCTCTGTCCCTCTCTGTGTCCCTCTCTGTGTCCCACTCTCTGTCCCACTCTCTGTCCCAATCTCTGTCCCTCTCTCTGTCCCTCTCTCTGTCCCACTCTCTTTCCTTCTCTCTGTCCCTCTCTGTGTCCACCTCTCTGTCCCTCCCTGTGTCCCTCTCTCTGTCCCTCTCTCTGTCCCTCTCTCTGTCCCTCTCTGTGTCCCTCTCTCTGTCCCTCTCTGTGTCGCTCTCTCTCTGTCCCTCTCTCTGTCCCTCTCTGTGTCCCACTCTCTGTCCCTCTCTCTGTCCCTCTCTCTGTCCCTCTCTCTGTCCCTCTCTGTGTCCCTCTCTGTGTCCCTCTCTCTGTCCCTCTCTCTGTCCCTCTCTCTGTCCCTCTCTGTGTCCCACTCTCTGTCCCTCTCTCTGTCCCTCTCTCTGTCCCTCTCTCTGTCCCACTCTCTGTCCCTCTCTCTGTCCCTCTCTGTGTCCCTCTCTGTGTCCCTCTCTGTGTCCCTCTCTCTGTCCCTCTCTGTGTCCCACTCTCTGTCCCACTCTCTGTCCCTCTCTCTGTCCCTCTCTCTGTCCCTCTCTCTGTCCCACTCTCTGTCCCTCTCTCTGTCCCTCTCTGTGTCCCACTCTCTGTCCCACTCTGTGTCCCACTCTCTGTCCCTCTCTCTGTCCCACTCTGTGTCCCACTCTCTGTCCCTCTCTGTGTCCCACTCTCTGTCCCTCTGTCTGTCCCTCTCTCTGTCCCACTCTCTTTCCCTCCCTCTGTCCCTCTCTGTGTCCCTCTCTCTGTCCCTTCTCTCTGTCCCTCTCTCTGTCCCTCTCTCTGTCCCTCTCTGTGTCCCTCTCTCTGTCCCTCTCTGTGTCCCCCTCTCTGTCCCTCTCTCTATCCCTCTCTCTGTCCCTCTCTGTGTCCCACTCTCTGTCCCTCTCTCTGTCCCTCTCTGTGTCCCACTCTCTGTCCCTCTCTCTGTCCCTCTCTGTGTCCCACTCTCTGTCCCTCTCTCTGTCCCTCTCTCTGTCTCTATCTCTCTGTCCCTCTCTCTGTCCCTCTCTGTGTCCCTCTCTCTGTCCCTCTCTCTGTCCCTCTCTATGTCCCTCTCTCTGTCCCTCTCTCTGTCCCTCTCTCTGTCCCTCTCTCTGTCCCTCTCTGTGTCCCACTCTCTGTCCCTCTCTCTGTCCCTCTGTGTCCCACTCTCTGTCCCTCTATCTGTCCCTCTATCTGTCCCTCTCTGTGTCCCACTCTCTGACCCTCTCTCTGTCCCACTCTGTGTCCCTCTCTATGTCCCTCTCTCTGTCCCTCTCTCTGTCCCTCTCTCTGTCCCTCTCTCTGTCCCTCTCTGTGTCCCACTCTCTGTCCCTCTCTCTGTCCCTCTCTGTGTCCCACTCTCTGTCCCTCTCTCTGTCCCTCTCTCTGTCCCACTCTCTGTCCCTCTCTATGTCCCTCTCTGTGTCCCTCTCTCTGTCCCTCTCTGTGTCCCTCTCTGTGTCCCACTCTCTGTCCCACTCTCTGTCCCAATCTCTGTCCCTCTCTCTGTCCCTCTCTCTGTCCCACTCTCTTTCCTTCTCTCTGTCCCTCTCTGTGTCCACCTCTCTGTCCCTCCCTGTGTCCCTCTCTCTGTCCCTCTCTCTGTCCCTCTCTCTGTCCCTCTCTCTGTCCCTCTCTGTGTCCCTCTCTCTGTCCCTCTCTGTGTCCCTCTCTCTGTCCCTCTCTCTGTCCCTCTCTGTGTCCCACTCTCTGTCCCTCTCTCTGTCCCTCTCTCTGTCCCTCTCTCTGTCCCTCTCTGTGTCCCTCTCTGTGTCCCTCTCTCTGTCCCTCTCTCTGTCCCTCTCTGTGTCCCACTCTCTGTCCCTCTCTCTGTCCCTCTCTCTGTCCCTCTCTCTGTCCCTCTCTCTGTCCCTCTCTCTGTCCCACTCTCTGTCCCTCTCTCTGTCCCTCTCAGTGTCCCTCTCTCTGTCCCTCTCTGTGTCCCTCTCTCTGTCCCTCTCTGTGTCCCACTCTCTGTCCCACTCTCTGTCCCTCTCTCTGTCCCTCTCTCTGTCCCTCTCTCTGTCCCACTCTCTTTCCCTCTCTCTGTCCCTCTCTGTGTCCAACTCTCTGTCCCTCTCTGTGTCCCACTCTCTGTCCCTCTCTCTGTCCCACTCTGTGTCCCACTCTCTGTCCCTCTCTGTGTCCCACTCTCTGTCCCTCTCTCTGTCCCTCTCTCTGTCCCACTCTCTTTCCCTCCCTCTGTCCCTCTCTGTGTCCCTCTCTCTGTCCCTCTCTCTGTCCCTCTCTCTGTCCCTCTCTCTGTCCCTCTCTGTGTCCCTCTCTCTGTCCCTCTCTGTGTCCCCCTCTCTGTCCCTCTCTCTATCCCTCTCTCTGTCCCTCTCTGTGTCCCACTCTCTGTCCCTCTCTCTGTCCCTCTCTGTGTCCCACTCTCTGTCCCTCTCTCTGTCCCTCTCTGTGTCCCACTCTCTGTCCCTCTCTCTGTCCCTCTCTCTGTCCCACTCTCTGTCCCTCACTCTGTCCCTCTCTGTGTCCCTCTCTCTGTCCCTCTCTCTATCCCTCTCTCTGTCCCTCTCTCTGTCCCTCTCTGTGTCCCTCTCTCTGTCCCTCTCTCTGTCCCTCTCTCTGTCCCTCTCTCTATCCCTCTCTCTGTCCCTCTCTGTGTCCCACTCTCTGTCCCTCTCGCTGTCCCTCTCTGTGTCCCACTCTCTGTCCCTCTCTGTGTCCCTCTCTCTGTCCCTCTCTCTGTCCCTCTATGTGTCACTCTCTCTGTCCCACTCTCTGTCACTCTTCCTGTCCCTCTCTCTGTCCCTCTCTCTGTCCCACTCTCTGTCCCTCTCTCTGTCCCTCTCTGTGTCCCTCTCTCTGTCCCTCTCTGTGTCCCTCTCTCTGTAACTCTCTCTGTCCCTCTCTCTGTCCCTCTCTGTGTCCCTCTCTGTGTCCCACTCTCTGTCCCACTCTCTGTCCCTCTCTCTGTCCCTCTCGCTGTCTCTATCTCTCTGTCCCTCTCACTGTCCCTCTCTGTGTCCCTCTCTCTGTCCCTCTCTCTGTCCCTCTCTATGTCCTTCTCTCTGTCCCTCTCTGTGTCCCTCTCTCTGTCCCTCTCTCTGTCCCTCTCTCTGTCCCTCTCTGTGTCCCACTCTCTGTCCCTCTCTCTGTCCCTCTGTGTCCCACTCTCTGTCCCTCTATCTGTCCCTCTCTGTGTCCCACTCTCTGTCCCTCTCTCTGTCCCTCTCTCTGTCGCTCTCTCTGTCCCTCTCTCTGTCCCTCTCTGTGTCCCACTCTCTGTCCCACCCTGTGTCCCACTCTCTGTCCCTCTCTCTGTCCCTCTCTGTGTCCCTCTCTGTCCCTCTCTGTGTCCCTCTCTGTGTCCCACTCTCTGTCCCTCTCTCTGTCCCTCTCTCTGTCCCTCTCTCTGTCCCTCTCTGTGTCCCACTCTCTGTCCCTCTCTCTGTCCCTCTCTCTGTCCCTCTCTCTGTGCCTCTCTCTGTCCCTATCTGTGTCCCACTCTCTGTCCCTCTCTGTGTCCCTCTCTCTGTCCCTCTCTGTGTCCCCCTCTCTGTCCCACTCTCTGTACCTCTCTCTGTCCCTCTCGCTGTCTCTATCTCTCTGTCCCTCTCTGTGTCCCACTCTCTGTCCCACTCTCTGTCCCTCTCTCTGTCCCTCTCTCTGTCCCTCTCTCTGTACCTCTCTCTGTCCCACTCTCTGTCCCTCTCAAAGTCACTCTCTCTGTCCCTCTCTCTGTCCCTCTCTCTGTGCCTCTCTCTGTCCCTATCTGTGTCCCACTCTCTGTCCCTCTCTGTGTCCCACTCTCTGTCCCTCTCTCTGTCCCTCTCTGTGTCCCACTCTCTGTCCCTCTCTCTGTCCCTCTCTCTGTCTCTATCTCTCTGTCCCTCTCTCTGTCCCTCTCTGTGTCCCTCTCTCTGTCCCTCTCTCTGTCCCTCTCTATGTCCCTCTCTCTGTCCCTCTCTCTGTCCCTCTCTCTGTCCCTCTCTCTGTCCCTCTCTGTGTCCCACTCTCTGTCCCTCTCTCTGTCCCTCTGTGTCCCACTCTCTGTCCCTCTATCTGTCCCTCTATCTGTCCCTCTCTGTGTCCCACTCTCTGACCCTCTCTCTGTCCCACTCTGTGTCCCTCTCTATGTCCCTCTCTCTGTCCCTCTCTCTGTCCCTCTCTCTGTCCCTCTCTCTGTCCCTCTCTGTGTCCCACTCTCTGTCCCTCTCTCTGTCCCTCTCTGTGTCCCACTCTCTGTCCCTCTCTCTGTCCCTCTCTCTGTCCCACTCTCTGTCCCTCTCTATGTCCCTCTCTGTGTCCCTCTCTCTGTCCCTCTCTGTGTCCCTCTCTGTGTCCCACTCTCTGTCCCACTCTCTGTCCCAATCTCTGTCCCTCTCTCTGTCCCTCTCTCTGTCCCACTCTCTTTCCTTCTCTCTGTCCCTCTCTGTGTCCACCTCTCTGTCCCTCCCTGTGTCCCTCTCTCTGTCCCTCTCTCTGTCCCTCTCTCTGTCCCTCTCTCTGTCCCTCTCTGTGTCCCTCTCTCTGTCCCTCTCTGTGTCCCTCTCTCTGTCCCTCTCTCTGTCCCTCTCTGTGTCCCACTCTCTGTCCCTCTCTCTGTCCCTCTCTCTGTCCCTCTCTCTGTCCCTCTCTGTGTCCCTCTCTGTGTCCCTCTCTCTGTCCCTCTCTCTGTCCCTCTCTGTGTCCCACTCTCTGTCCCTCTCTCTGTCCCTCTCTCTGTCCCTCTCTCTGTCCCTCTCTCTGTCCCTCTCTCTGTCCCACTCTCTGTCCCTCTCTCTGTCCCTCTCAGTGTCCCTCTCTCTGTCCCTCTCTGTGTCCCTCTCTCTGTCCCTCTCTGTGTCCCACTCTCTGTCCCACTCTCTGTCCCTCTCTCTGTCCCTCTCTCTGTCCCTCTCTCTGTCCCACTCTCTTTCCCTCTCTCTGTCCCTCTCTGTGTCCAACTCTCTGTCCCTCTCTGTGTCCCACTCTCTGTCCCTCTCTCTGTCCCACTCTGTGTCCCACTCTCTGTCCCTCTCTGTGTCCCACTCTCTGTCCCTCTCTCTGTCCCTCTCTCTGTCCCACTCTCTTTCCCTCCCTCTGTCCCTCTCTGTGTCCCTCTCTCTGTCCCTCTCTCTGTCCCTCTCTCTGTCCCTCTCTCTGTCCCTCTCTGTGTCCCTCTCTCTGTCCCTCTCTGTGTCCCCCTCTCTGTCCCTCTCTCTATCCCTCTCTCTGTCCCTCTCTGTGTCCCACTCTCTGTCCCTCTCTCTGTCCCTCTCTGTGTCCCACTCTCTGTCCCTCTCTCTGTCCCTCTCTGTGTCCCACTCTCTGTCCCTCTCTCTGTCCCTCTCTCTGTCCCACTCTCTGTCCCTCACTCTGTCCCTCTCTGTGTCCCTCTCTCTGTCCCTCTCTCTATCCCTCTCTCTGTCCCTCTCTCTGTCCCTCTCTGTGTCCCTCTCTCTGTCCCTCTCTCTGTCCCTCTCTCTGTCCCTCTCTCTATCCCTCTCTCTGTCCCTCTCTGTGTCCCACTCTCTGTCCCTCTCGCTGTCCCTCTCTGTGTCCCACTCTCTGTCCCTCTCTGTGTCCCTCTCTCTGTCCCTCTCTCTGTCCCTCTATGTGTCACTCTCTCTGTCCCACTCTCTGTCACTCTTCCTGTCCCTCTCTCTGTCCCTCTCTCTGTCCCACTCTCTGTCCCTCTCTCTGTCCCTCTCTGTGTCCCTCTCTCTGTCCCTCTCTGTGTCCCTCTCTCTGTAACTCTCTCTGTCCCTCTCTCTGTCCCTCTCTGTGTCCCTCTCTGTGTCCCACTCTCTGTCCCACTCTCTGTCCCTCTCTCTGTCCCTCTCGCTGTCTCTATCTCTCTGTCCCTCTCACTGTCCCTCTCTGTGTCCCTCTCTCTGTCCCTCTCTCTGTCCCTCTCTATGTCCTTCTCTCTGTCCCTCTCTGTGTCCCTCTCTCTGTCCCTCTCTCTGTCCCTCTCTCTGTCCCTCTCTGTGTCCCACTCTCTGTCCCTCTCTCTGTCCCTCTGTGTCCCACTCTCTGTCCCTCTATCTGTCCCTCTCTGTGTCCCACTCTCTGTCCCTCTCTCTGTCCCTCTCTCTGTCGCTCTCTCTGTCCCTCTCTCTGTCCCTCTCTGTGTCCCACTCTCTGTCCCACCCTGTGTCCCACTCTCTGTCCCTCTCTCTGTCCCTCTCTGTGTCCCTCTCTGTCCCTCTCTGTGTCCCTCTCTGTGTCCCACTCTCTGTCCCTCTCTCTGTCCCTCTCTCTGTCCCTCTCTCTGTCCCTCTCTGTGTCCCACTCTCTGTCCCTCTCTCTGTCCCTCTCTCTGTCCCTCTCTCTGTGCCTCTCTCTGTCCCTATCTGTGTCCCACTCTCTGTCCCTCTCTGTGTCCCTCTCTCTGTCCCTCTCTGTGTCCCCCTCTCTGTCCCACTCTCTGTACCTCTCTCTGTCCCTCTCGCTGTCTCTATCTCTCTGTCCCTCTCTGTGTCCCACTCTCTGTCCCACTCTCTGTCCCTCTCTCTGTCCCTCTCTCTGTCCCTCTCTCTGTACCTCTCTCTGTCCCACTCTCTGTCCCTCTCAAAGTCACTCTCTCTGTCCCTCTCTCTGTCCCTCTCTCTGTGCCTCTCTCTGTCCCTATCTGTGTCCCACTCTCTGTCCCTCTCTGTGTCCCTCTCTCTGTCCCTCTCTGTGTCCCTCTCTCTGTCCCTCACTCTGTCCCTCTCTGTGTCCCTTTCTCTGTCCCTCTCTCTGTCCCTCTCTGTGTCCCACTCTCTGTCCCTCTCTCTGTCCCTCTCTGTGTCCCAATCTCTGTCCCTCTCTCTGTCCCTCTCTCTGTCCCTCTCTCTGTCCCACTCTCTGTCCCACTCTCTGTCCCTCTCTCTGTCCCTCTCTCTGTCCCTCTCTGTGTCCCTCTCTCTGTCCCTCTCTCTGTCCATCTCTCTGTCCCTCTCTGTGTCCCACTCTCTGTCCCTCTCTCTGTCCCTCTCTATGTCCCTCTCTCTGTGTCCCTCTCTGTGTCCCTCTCTCTGTCCCTCTCTCTGTCCCTCTCTCTGTCCCTCTCTGTGTCCCACTCTCTGTCCCTCTCTCTGTCCCTCTGTGTCCCACTCTCTGTCCCTCTATCTTTCCCTCTCTGTGTCCCACTCTCTGACCCTCTCTCTGTCCCTCTCTGTGTCCCTCTCTCTGTCCCTCTCTGTGTCCCTCTCTGTGTCCCTCTCTCTGTCCCTCTCTCTGTGCCTCTCTCTGTCCCACTCTCTGTCCCACTCTCTGTCCCTCTCTCTGTCCCACTCTCTGTCCCACTCTCTGTCCCTCTCTCTGTCCCTCTCTGTGTCCCTCTCTCTGTCCCTCTCTGTGTCCCTCCCTCTGTCCCTCTCTCTGTCCCTCTCTCTGTCCCTCTCTGTGTCCCACTCTCTGACCCTCTCTCTGTCCCTTTCTGTGTCCCACTCTCTGTCCCTCTCTCTGTCCCTCTCTCTGTCCCACTCTCTGTCCCTCTCTCTGTCCCTCTCTGTGTCCCTCTCTCTGTCCCTCTCTGTGTCCCTCTCTGTGTCCCACTCTCTGTTGCACTCTCTGTCCCACTCTCTGTCCCTCTCTCTGTCCCTCTCTCTGTCCCTCTCTGTGTCCCTCTCTCTGTCCCTCTCTGTGTCCCTCTCTGTGTCCCACTCTCTGTCCCACTCGCTGTCCCACTCTCTGTCCCTCTCTCTGTCCCACTCTCTTTCCCTCTCTCTGTCCCTCTCTGTGTCCCTCTCTCTGTCCCTCCCTGTGTCCCTCTCTCTGTCCCTCTCTCTGTCCCTCTCTCTGTCCCTCTCTCTGTCCCTCTCTGTGTCCCTCTCTCTGTCCCTCTCTGTGTCCCTCTCTCTGTCCCTCTCTCTATCCCTGTCTCTGTCCCTCTCTGTGTCCCACTCTCTGTCCCTCTCTCTGTCCCTCTCTGTGTCCCACTCTCTGTCCCTCTCTCTGTCCCTCTCTGCGTCCCTCTCTCTGTCCCTCTCTCTTTCCCTCCCTCTGTCCCACTCTCTGTCCCTCTCTGTGTTCCTCTCTGTGTCCCTCTCTCTGTCCCTCTCTCTGTCCCTCTCTCTGTCCCTCTCGCTGTCCCTCTCTGTGTCCCTCTCTGTGTCCCACTCTCTGTCCCACTCTCTGTCCCTCTATCTGTCCCTCTCGCTGTCTCTATCTCTCTGTCCCTCTCTCTGTCCCTCTCTGTGTCCCACTCTCTGTCCCTCTCTCTGTCCCTCTCTCTGTCCCACTCTCTGTCCCTCTCTCTGTCCCTCTCTGTGTCCCTCTCTGTGTCCCACTCTCTGTCCCACTCACTGTCCCACTCTCTGTCCCTCTATCTGTCCCACACTCTTTCCCTCTCTGTGTCCCACTCTCTGTCCCTCTCTCTGTCCCTCTCTCTGTCCCACTCTCTGTCCCTCTCTCTGTCCCTCTCTGTGTCCCTCTCTCTGTCCCTCTCTGTGTCCCTCTCTCTGTCCCTCTCTCTGTCCCACTCTCTGTCCCACTGTCTGTCCCTCTCTCTGTCCCTCTCTCTGTCCCACTCTCTGTCCCTCTCTCTGTCCCTCTCTGTGTCCCTCTCTCTGTCCCTCTCTGTGTCCCTCTCTCTGTCCCTCTCTCTGTCCCTCTCTCTGTCCCTCTCTGTGTCCCTCTCTGTGTCCCTCTCTGTGTCCCAATCTCTGTCCCACTCTCTGTCCCTCTCTCTGTCCCTCTGGCTGTCACTATCTCTCTGTCCCTCTCTCTGTCCTTCTGTGTCCCACTCTCTGTCCCACTCTCTGTCCCTCTCTCTGTCCCTCTCTCTGTCCCTCTCTCTTTCCCTCCCTCTGTCCCACTCTCTGTCCCTCTCTGTGTCCCTCTCTCTGTCCCTCTCTGTGTCCCTCTCTGTGTCCCACTCTCTGTCCCACTCGCTGTCCCACTCTCTGTCCCTCTCTCTGTCCCACTCTCTTTCCCTCTCTCTGTCCCTCTCTGTGTCCCTCTCTCTGTCCCTCCCTGTGTCCCTCTCTCTGTCCCTCTCTCTGTCCCTCTCTCTGTCCCTCTCTCTGTCCCTCTCTGTGTCCCTCTCTCTGTCCCTCTCTGTGTCCCTCTCTCTGTCCCTCTCTCTATCCCTGTCTCTGTCCCTCTCTGTGTCCCACTCTCTGTCCCTCTCTCTGTCCCTCTCTGTGTCCCACTCTCTGTCCCTCTCTCTGTCCCTCTCTGCGTCCCTCTCTCTGTCCCTCTCTCTTTCCCTCCCTCTGTCCCACTCTCTGTCCCTCTCTGTGTTCCTCTCTGTGTCCCTCTCTCTGTCCCTCTCTCTGTCCCTCTCTCTGTCCCTCTCGCTGTCCCTCTCTGTGTCCCTCTCTGTGTCCCACTCTCTGTCCCACTCTCTGTCCCTCTATCTGTCCCTCTCGCTGTCTCTATCTCTCTGTCCCTCTCTCTGTCCCTCTCTGTGTCCCACTCTCTGTCCCTCTCTCTGTCCCTCTCTCTGTCCCACTCTCTGTCCCTCTCTCTGTCCCTCTCTGTGTCCCTCTCTCTGTCCCTCTCTGTGTCCCTCTCTCTGTCCCTCTCTCTGTCCCACTCTCTGTCCCACTGTCTGTCCCTCTCTCTGTCCCTCTCTCTGTCCCACTCTCTGTCCCTCTCTCTGTCCCTCTCTGTCCCTCTCGCTGTCCCTCTCTGTGTCCCTCTCTGTGTCCCACTCTCTGTCCCACTCTCTGTCCCTCTCTCTGTCCCTCTCTCTGTCCCTCTCTCTATCCCTGTCTCTGTCCCTCTCTGTGTCCCACTCTCTGTCCCTCTCTCTGTCCCTCTCTGTGTCCCACTCTCTGTCCCTCTCTCTGTCCCTCTCTGCGTCCCTCTCTCTGTCCCTCTCTCTTTCCCTCCCTCTGTCCCACTCTCTGTCCCTCTCTGTGTTCCTCTCTGTGTCCCTCTCTCTGTCCCTCTCTCTGTCCCTCTCTCTGTCCCTCTCGCTGTCCCTCTCTGTGTCCCTCTCTGTGTCCCACTCTCTGTCCCACTCTCTGTCCCTCTATCTGTCCCTCTCGCTGTCTCTATCTCTCTGTCCCTCTCTCTGTCCCTCTCTGTGTCCCACTCTCTGTCCCTCTCTCTGTCCCTCTCTCTGTCCCACTCTCTGTCCCTCTCTCTGTCCCTCTCTGTGTCCCTCTCTCTGTCCCTCTCTGTGTCCCTCTCTCTGTCCCTCTCTCTGTCCCACTCTCTGTCCCACTGTCTGTCCCTCTCTCTGTCCCTCTCTCTGTCCCACTCTCTGTCCCTCTCTCTGTCCCTCTCTGTGTCCCTCTCTCTGTCCCTCTCTGTGTCCCTCTCTCTGTCCCTCTCTCTGTCCCTCTCTCTGTCCCTCTCTGTGTCCCTCTCTGTGTCCCTCTCTGTGTCCCAATCTCTGTCCCACTCTCTGTCCCTCTCTCTGTCCCTCTGGCTGTCACTATCTCTCTGTCCCTCTCTCTGTCCTTCTGTGTCCCACTCTCTGTCCCACTCTCTGTCCCTCTCTCTGTCCCTCTCTCTGTCCCTCTCTCTGTCCCACTCTCTGTCCCTCTCTCTGTCCCTCTCTGTGTCCCTCTCTCTGTCCCTCTCTGTGTCCCTCTCTGTGTCCCACTCTCTGTCCCACTCGCTGTCCCACTCTCTGTCCCTCTCTCTGTCCCACTCTCTTTCCCTCTCTCTGTCCCTCTCTGTGTCCCTCTCTCTGTCCCTCCCTGTGTCCCTCTCTCTGTCCCTCTCTCTGTCCCTCTCTCTGTCCCTCTCTCTGTCCCTCTCTGTGTCCCTCTCTCTGTCCCTCTCTGTGTCCCTCTCTCTGTCCCTCTCTCTATCCCTGTCTCTGTCCCTCTCTGTGTCCCACTCTCTGTCCCTCTCTCTGTCCCTCTCTGTGTCCCACTCTCTGTCCCTCTCTCTGTCCCTCTCTGCGTCCCTCTCTCTGTCCCTCTCTCTTTCCCTCCCTCTGTCCCACTCTCTGTCCCTCTCTGTGTTCCTCTCTGTGTCCCTCTCTCTGTCCCTCTCTCTGTCCCTCTCTCTGTCCCTCTCGCTGTCCCTCTCTGTGTCCCTCTCTGTGTCCCACTCTCTGTCCCACTCTCTGTCCCTCTATCTGTCCCTCTCGCTGTCTCTATCTCTCTGTCCCTCTCTCTGTCCCTCTCTGTGTCCCACTCTCTGTCCCTCTCTCTGTCCCTCTCTCTGTCCCACTCTCTGTCCCTCTCTCTGTCCCTCTCTGTGTCCCTCTCTCTGTCCCTCTCTGTGTCCCTCTCTCTGTCCCTCTCTCTGTCCCACTCTCTGTCCCACTGTCTGTCCCTCTCTCTGTCCCTCTCTCTGTCCCACTCTCTGTCCCTCTCTCTGTCCCTCTCTGTGTCCCTCTCTCTGTCCCTCTCTGTGTCCCTCTCTCTGTCCCTCTCTCTGTCCCTCTCTCTGTCCCTCTCTGTGTCCCTCTCTGTGTCCCTCTCTGTGTCCCAATCTCTGTCCCACTCTCTGTCCCTCTCTCTGTCCCTCTGGCTGTCACTATCTCTCTGTCCCTCTCTCTGTCCTTCTGTGTCCCACTCTCTGTCCCACTCTCTGTCCCTCTCTCTGTCCCTCTCTCTGTCCCTCTCTCTGTCCCACTCTCTGTCCCTCTCTCTGTCCCTCTCTGTGTCCCTCTCTCTGTCCCTCTCTGTGTCCCTCTCTGTGTCCCACTCTCTGTCCCACTCGCTGTCCCACTCTCTGTCCCTCTCTCTGTCCCACTCTCTTTCCCTCTCTCTGTCCCTCTCTGTGTCCCTCTCTCTGTCCCTCCCTGTGTCCCTCTCTCTGTCCCTCTCTCTGTCCCTCTCTCTGTCCCTCTCTCTGTCCCTCTCTGTGTCCCTCTCTCTGTCCCTCTCTGTGTCCCTCTCTCTGTCCCTCTCTCTATCCCTGTCTCTGTCCCTCTCTGTGTCCCACTCTCTGTCCCTCTCTCTGTCCCTCTCTGTGTCCCACTCTCTGTCCCTCTCTCTGTCCCTCTCTGCGTCCCTCTCTCTGTCCCTCTCTCTTTCCCTCCCTCTGTCCCACTCTCTGTCCCTCTCTGTGTTCCTCTCTGTGTCCCTCTCTCTGTCCCTCTCTCTGTCCCTCTCTCTGTCCCTCTCGCTGTCCCTCTCTGTGTCCCTCTCTGTGTCCCACTCTCTGTCCCACTCTCTGTCCCTCTATCTGTCCCTCTCGCTGTCTCTATCTCTCTGTCCCTCTCTCTGTCCCTCTCTGTGTCCCACTCTCTGACCCACTCTCTGTCCCTCTCTCTGTCCCTCTCTCTGTCCCTCTCTGTGTCCCTCTCTCTGTCCCTCTATGTGTCACTCTCTCTGTCCCACTCTCTGTCGCTCTCTCTGTCACTCTCTCTGTCCCTCTCTCTGTCCCTCTCTCTGTCCCTCTCTCTGTCCCACTCTCTGTCCCTCTCTCTGTCCCTCTCTGTGTCCCTCTCTCTGTCCCTCTCTCTGTCCCTCTCTCTGTCCCTCTCTGTGTCCCACTCTCTGTCCCTCTCTCTGTCCCTCTCTCTGTCCCACTCTCTGTCCCTCTCTCTGTCCCTCTCTGTGTCCCTCTCTCTGTCCCTCTCTGTGTCCCTCTCTCTGTCCCTCTCTCTGTCCCACTCTCTGTCCCACTGTCTGTCCCTCTCTCTGTCCCTCTCTCTGTCCCACTCTCTGTCCCTCTCTCTGTCCCTCTCTGTGTCCCTCTCTCTGTCCCTCTCTGTGTCCCTCTCTCTGTCCCTCTCTCTGTCCCTCTCTCTGTCCCTCTCTGTGTCCCTCTCTGTGTCCCTCTCTGTGTCCCAATCTCTGTCCCACTCTCTGTCCCTCTCTCTGTCCCTCTGGCTGTCACTATCTCTCTGTCCCTCTCTCTGTCCTTCTGTGTCCCACTCTCTGTCCCACTCTCTGTCCCTCTCTCTGTCCCTCTCTCTGTCCCTCTCTCTGTCCCACTCTCTGTCCCTCTCTCTGTCCCTCTCTGTGTCCCTCTCTCTGTCCCTCTCTGTGTCCCTCTCTGTGTCCCACTCTCTGTCCCACTCGCTGTCCCACTCTCTGTCCCTCTCTCTGTCCCACTCTCTTTCCCTCTCTCTGTCCCTCTCTGTGTCCCTCTCTCTGTCCCTCCCTGTGTCCCTCTCTCTGTCCCTCTCTCTGTCCCTCTCTCTGTCCCTCTCTCTGTCCCTCTCTGTGTCCCTCTCTCTGTCCCTCTCTGTGTCCCTCTCTCTGTCCCTCTCTCTATCCCTGTCTCTGTCCCTCTCTGTGTCCCACTCTCTGTCCCTCTCTCTGTCCCTCTCTGTGTCCCACTCTCTGTCCCTCTCTCTGTCCCTCTCTGCGTCCCTCTCTCTGTCCCTCTCTCTTTCCCTCCCTCTGTCCCACTCTCTGTCCCTCTCTGTGTTCCTCTCTGTGTCCCTCTCTCTGTCCCTCTCTCTGTCCCTCTCTCTGTCCCTCTCGCTGTCCCTCTCTGTGTCCCTCTCTGTGTCCCACTCTCTGTCCCACTCTCTGTCCCTCTATCTGTCCCTCTCGCTGTCTCTATCTCTCTGTCCCTCTCTCTGTCCCTCTCTGTGTCCCACTCTCTGTCCCTCTCTCTGTCCCTCTCTCTGTCCCACTCTCTGTCCCTCTCTCTGTCCCTCTCTGTGTCCCTCTCTCTGTCCCTCTCTGTGTCCCTCTCTCTGTCCCTCTCTCTGTCCCACTCTCTGTCCCACTGTCTGTCCCTCTCTCTGTCCCTCTCTCTGTCCCACTCTCTGTCCCTCTCTCTGTCCCTCTCTGTGTCCCTCTCTCTGTCCCTCTCTGTGTCCCTCTCTCTGTCCCTCTCTCTGTCCCTCTCTCTGTCCCTCTCTGTGTCCCTCTCTGTGTCCCTCTCTGTGTCCCAATCTCTGTCCCACTCTCTGTCCCTCTCTCTGTCCCTCTGGCTGTCACTATCTCTCTGTCCCTCTCTCTGTCCTTCTGTGTCCCACTCTCTGTCCCACTCTCTGTCCCTCTCTCTGTCCCTCTCTCTGTCCCTCTCTCTGTCCCACTCTCTGTCCCTCTCTCTGTCCCTCTCTGTGTCCCTCTCTCTGTCCCTCTCTGTGTCCCTCTCTGTGTCCCACTCTCTGTCCCACTCGCTGTCCCACTCTCTGTCCCTCTCTCTGTCCCACTCTCTTTCCCTCTCTCTGTCCCTCTCTGTGTCCCTCTCTCTGTCCCTCTCTGTGTCCCTCTCTCTGTCCCTCTCTGTGTCCCTCTCTGTGTCCCACTCTCTGTTGCACTCTCTGTCCCACTCTCTGTCCCTCTCTCTGTCCCTCTCTCTGTCCCACTCTCTTACGCTCTCTCTGTCCCTCTCTGTGTCCCTCTTTCTGTCCCTCTCTGTGTCCCTCTCTCTGTCCCTCTCTCTGTCCCTCTCTCTGTCCCTCTCTCTGTCCCGCTCTGTGTCCCTCTCTCTGTCCCTCTCTGTGTCCCTCTCTCTGTCCCTCTCTCTATCCCTCTCTCTGTCCCTCTCTGTGTCCCACTCCCTGTCCCTCTCTCTGTCCCTCTCCGTGTCCCACTCTCTGTCCCTCTCTGTGTCCCTCTCTCTGTCCCTCTCTCTGTCCCTCTCTCTGTCTCTCTCTCTGTCCCTCTCTGTGTCCCACTCTCTGTCCCTCTCTGTGTCCCTCTCTGTGTCCCTCTCTCTGTCCCTCTCTCTGTCCCTCTCTGTGTCCCACTCTCTGCCCCTCTCTGTGTCCCTCTCTGTGTCCCTCTCTCTGTCCCTCTCTCTGTCCCTCTCTCTGTCCCTCTCTGTGTCCCACTCTCTGTCCCTCTCTCTGTCCCTCTCTCTGTCCCACTCTCTGTCCCTCTCTCTGTCCCTCTCTGTGTCCCTCTCTCTGTCCCTCTCTGTGTCCCTCTCTCTGTCCCTCTCTCTGTCCCACTCTCTGTCCCACTGTCTGTCCCTCTCTCTGTCCCTCTCTCTGTCCCACTCTCTGTCCCTCTCTCTGTCCCTCTCTGTGTCCCTCTCTCTGTCCCTCTCTGTGTCCCTCTCTCTGTCCCTCTCTCTGTCCCTCTCTCTGTCCCTCTCTGTGTCCCTCTCTGTGTCCCTCTCTGTGTCCCAATCTCTGTCCCACTCTCTGTCCCTCTCTCTGTCCCTCTGGCTGTCACTATCTCTCTGTCCCTCTCTCTGTCCTTCTGTGTCCCACTCTCTGTCCCACTCTCTGTCCCTCTCTCTGTCCCTCTCTCTGTCCCTCTCTCTGTCCCACTCTCTGTCCCTCTCTCTGTCCCTCTCTGTGTCCCTCTCTCTGTCCCTCTCTGTGTCCCTCTCTGTGTCCCACTCTCTGTCCCACTCGCTGTCCCACTCTCTGTCCCTCTCTCTGTCCCACTCTCTTTCCCTCTCTCTGTCCCTCTCTGTGTCCCTCTCTCTGTCCCTCCCTGTGTCCCTCTCTCTGTCCCTCTCTCTGTCCCTCTCTCTGTCCCTCTCTCTGTCCCTCTCTGTGTCCCTCTCTCTGTCCCTCTCTGTGTCCCTCTCTCTGTCCCTCTCTCTATCCCTGTCTCTGTCCCTCTCTGTGTCCCACTCTCTGTCCCTCTCTCTGTCCCTCTCTGTGTCCCACTCTCTGTCCCTCTCTCTGTCCCTCTCTGCGTCCCTCTCTCTGTCCCTCTCTCTTTCCCTCCCTCTGTCCCACTCTCTGTCCCTCTCTGTGTTCCTCTCTGTGTCCCTCTCTCTGTCCCTCTCTCTGTCCCTCTCTCTGTCCCTCTCGCTGTCCCTCTCTGTGTCCCTCTCTGTGTCCCACTCTCTGTCCCACTCTCTGTCCCTCTATCTGTCCCTCTCGCTGTCTCTATCTCTCTGTCCCTCTCTCTGTCCCTCTCTGTGTCCCACTCTCTGACCCACTCTCTGTCCCTCTCTCTGTCCCTCTCTCTGTCCCTCTCTGTGTCCCTCTCTCTGTCCCTCTATGTGTCACTCTCTCTGTCCCACTCTCTGTCGCTCTCTCTGTCACTCTCTCTGTCCCTCTCTCTGTCCCTCTCTCTGTCCCTCTCTCTGTCCCACTCTCTGTCCCTCTCTCTGTCCCTCTCTGTGTCCCTCTCTCTGTCCCTCTCTGTGTCCCACTCTCTGTCCCTCTCTCTGTCCCTCTCTCTGTCCCTCTCTGTGTCCCTCTCTGTGTCCCACTCTCTGTCCCACTCTCTGTCCCTCTATCTGTCCCTCTCGCTGTCTCTATCTCTCTGTCCCTCTCTCTGTCCCTCTCTGTGTCCCTCTCTCTGTCCCTCTCTCTGTCCCTCTCTATGTCCCTCTCTCTGTCTCTCTCTCTGTCCCTCTCTCTGTCCCTCTCTCTGTCCCTCTCTCTGTCCCTCTCTGTGTCCCACTCTCTGTCCCTCTCTCTGTCCCTCTGTGTCCCACTCTCTGTCCCTCTATCTGTCCCTCTATCTGTCCCTCTCTGTGTCCCACTCTCTTACCCTCTCTCTGTCCCTCTCTGTGTCCCTCTCTCTGTCCCTCTCTCTGTCCCTCTCTCTGTCCCTCTCTCTGTCCCTCTCTCTGTCCCTCTCTGTGTCCCACTCTCTGTCCCTCTCTCTGTCCCTCTCTGTGTCCCACTCTCTGTCCCTCTCTCTGTCCCTCTCTCTGTCCCACTCTCTGTCCCTCTCTCTGTCCCTCTCTGTGTCCCTCTCTCTGTCCCTCTCTGTGTCCCTCCCTGTGTCCCTCTCTCTGTCCCTCTCTCTGTCCCTCTCTCTGTCCCTCTCTGTGTCCCTCTCTGTGTCCCACTCTCTGTCCCACTCACTGTCCCACTCTCTGTCCCTCTATCTGTCCCACACTCTTTCCCTCTCTGTGTCCCTCTCTGTGTCCCTCTCTCTGTCCCTCCCTGTGTCCCTCTCTCTGTCCCTCTCTCTGTCCCTCTCTCTGTCCCTCTCTGTGTCCCTCTCTCTGTCCCCCTCTGTGTCCCTCTCTCTGTCCCTCTCTCTATCCCTCTCTCTGTCCCTCTCTGTGTCCCACTCTCTGTCCCTCTCTCTGTCCCTCTCTGTGTCCCACTCTCTGTCCCTCTCTCTGTCCCTCTCTGTGTCCCTCTACCTGTCCCTCTCTCTTTCCCTCCCTCTGTCCCACTCTCTGTCCCTCTCTGTGTCCCTCTCTGTGTCCCTCTCTCTGTCCCTCTCTCTGTCCCTCTCTCTGTCCCTCTCGCTGTCCCTCTCTGTGTCCCTCTCTGTGTCCCACTCTCTGTCCCACTCTCTGTCCCTCTCTCTGTCCCTCTCGCTGTCTCTATCTCTCTGTCCCTCTCTCTGTCCCTCTCTGTGTCCCACTCTCTGTCCCACTCTCTGTCCCTCTCTCTGTCCCTCTCTCTGTCCCTCTCTGTGTCCCTCTCTCTGTCCCTCTCTGTGTCACTCTCTCTGTCCCACTCTCTGTCCCTTTCTCTGTCCCTCTCTCTGTCCCTCTATGTGTCACTCTCTCTGTCCCACTCTCTGTCCCTCTCTCTGTCACTCTCTCTGTCCCTCTCTCTGTCCCTCTCTCTGTCCCTCTCTCTGTCCCACTCTCTGTCCCTCTCTCTGTCCCTCTCTGTGTCCCTCTCTCTGTCCCTCTCTGTGTCCCACTCTCTGTCCCTCTCTCTGTCCCTCTCTCTGTCCCTCTCTGTGTCCCTCTCTGTGTCCCACTCTCTGTCCCACTCTCTGTCCCTCTCTCTGTCCCTCTCGCTGTCTCTATCTCTCTGTCCCTCTCTCTGTCCCTCTCTGTGTCCCTCTCTCTGTCCCTCTCTCTGTCCCTCTCTATGTCCCTCTCTCTGTCCCTCTCTCTGTCCCTCTCTCTGTCCCTCTCTCTGTCCCTCTCTCTGTCCCACTCTCTGTCCCTCTCTCTGTCCCTCTGTGTCCCACTCTCTGTCCCTCTATCTGTCCCTCTATCTGTCCCTCTCTGTGTCCCACTCTCTGACCCTCTCTCTGTCCCTCTCTGTGTCCCTCTCTCTGTCCCTCTCTCTGTCCCTCTCTCTGTCCCTCTCTCTGTCCCTCTCTCTGTCCCTCTCTGTGTCCCACTCTCTGTCCCTCTCTCTGTCCCTCTCTGTGTCCCACTCTCTGTCCCTCTCTCTGTCCCTCTCTCTGTCCCACTCTCTGTCCCTCTCTCTGTCCCTCTCTGTGTCGCTCTCTCTGTCCCTCTCTGTGTCCCTCTCTGTGTCCCACTCTCTGTCCCACTCTCTGTCCCAATCTCTGTCCCTCTCTCTGTCCCTCTCTCTGTCCCACTCTCTTTCCTTCTCTCTGTCCCTCTCTGTGTCCACCTCTCTGTCCCTCCCTGTGTCCCTCTCTCTGTCCCTCTCTCTGTCCCTCTCTCTGTCCCTCTCTGTGTCCCTCTCTCTGTCCCTCTCTGTGTCGCTCTCTCTCTGTCCCTCTCTCTGTCCCTCTCTGTGTCCCACTCTCTGTCCCTCTCTCTGTCCCTCTCTCTGTCCCTCTCTCTGTCCCTCTCTGTGTCCCTCTCTGTGTCCCTCTCTCTGTCCCTCTCTCTGTCCCTCTCTCTGTCCCTCTCTGTGTCCCACTCTCTGTCCCTCTCTCTGTCCCTCTCTCTGTCCCTCTCTCTGTCCCACTCTCTGTCCCTCTCTCTGTCCCTCTCTGTGTCCCTCTCTGTGTCCCTCTCTGTGTCCCTCTCTCTGTCCCTCTCTGTGTCCCACTCTCTGTCCCACTCTCTGTCCCTCTCTCTGTCCCTCTCTCTGTCCCTCTCTCTGTCCCACTCTCTGTCCCTCTCTCTGTCCCTCTCTGTGTCCCACTCTCTGTCCCACTCTGTGTCCCACTCTCTGTCCCTCTCTCTGTCCCACTCTGTGTCCCACTCTCTGTCCCTCTCTGTGTCCCACTCTCTGTCCCTCTGTCTGTCCCTCTCTCTGTCCCACTCTCTTTCCCTCCCTCTGTCCCTCTCTGTGTCCCTCTCTCTGTCCCTCTCTCTGTCCCTCTCTCTGTCCCTCTCTCTGTCCCTCTCTGTGTCCCTCTCTCTGTCCCTCTCTGTGTCCCCCTCTCTGTCCCTCTCTCTATCCCTCTCTCTGTCCCTCTCTGTGTCCCACTCTCTGTCCCTCTCTCTGTCCCTCTCTGTGTCCCACTCTCTGTCCCTCTTTCTGTCCCTCTCTGTGTCCCACTCTCTGTCCCTCTCTCTGTCCCTCTCTCTGTCTCTATCTCTCTGTCCCTCTCTCTGTCCCTCTCTGTGTCCCTCTCTCTGTCCCTCTCTCTGTCCCTCTCTATGTCCCTCTCTCTGTCCCTCTCTCTGTCCCTCTCTCTGTCCCTCTCTCTGTCCCTCTCTGTGTCCCACTCTCTGTCCCTCTCTCTGTCCCTCTGTGTCCCACTCTCTGTCCCTCTATCTGTCCCTCTATCTGTCCCTCTCTGTGTCCCACTCTCTGACCCTCTCTCTGTCCCTCTCTGTGTCCCTCTCTCTGTCCCTCTCTCTGTCCCTCTCTCTGTCCCTCTCTCTGTCCCTCTCTCTGTCCCTCTCTGTGTCCCACTCTCTGTCCCTCTCTCTGTCCCTCTCTGTGTCCCACTCTCTGTCCCTCTCTCTATCCCTCTCTCTGTCCCACTCTCTGTCCCTCTCTATGTCCCTCTCTGTGTCCCTCTCTCTGTCCCTCTCTGTGTCCCTCTCTGTGTCCCACTCTCTGTCCCACTCTCTGTCCCAATCTCTGTCCCTCTCTCTGTCCCTCTCTCTGTCCCACTCTCTTTCCTTCTCTCTGTCCCTCTCTGTGTCCACCTCTCTGTCCCTCCCTGTGTCCCTCTCTCTGTCCCTCTCTCTGTCCCTCTCTCTGTCCCTCTCTCTGTCCCTCTCTGTGTCCCTCTCTCTGTCCCTCTCTGTGTCCCTCTCTCTGTCCCTCTCTCTGTCCCTCTCTGTGTCCCACTCTCTGTCCCTCTCTCTGTCCCTCTCTCTGTCCCTCTCTCTGTCCCTCTCTGTGTCCCTCTCTGTGTCCCTCTCTCTGTCCCTCTCTCTGTCCCTCTCTCTGTCCCTCTCTGTGTCCCACTCTCTGTCCCTCTCTCTGTCCCGCTCTCTGTCCCTCTCTCTGTCCCTCTCTCTGTCCCTCTCTCTGTCCCACTCTCTGTCCCTCTCTCTGTCCCTCTCTGTGTCCCTCTCTCTGTCCCTCTCTGTGTCCCTCTCTCTGTCCCTCTCTGTGTCCCACTCTCTGTCCCACTCTCTGTCCCTCTCTCTGTCCCTCTCTCTGTCCCTCTCTCTGTCCCACTCTCTTTCCCTCTCTCTGTCCCTCTCTGTGTCCAACTCTCTGTCCCTCTCTGTGTCCCACTCTCTGTCCCTCTCTCTGTCCCACTCTGTGTCCCACTCTCTGTCCCTCTCTGTGTCCCACTCTCTGTCCCTCTATCTGTCCCTCTCTCTGTCCCACTCTCTTTCCCTCCCTCTGTCCCTCTCTGTGTCCCTCTCTCTGTCCCTCTCTCTGTCCCTCTCTCTGTCCCTCTCTCTGTCCCTCTCTGTGTCCCTCTCTCTGTCCCTCTCTGTGTCCCCCTCTCTGTCCCTCTCTCTATCCCTCTCTCTGTCCCTCTCTGTGTCCCACTCTCTGTCCCTCTCTCTGTCCCTCTCTGTGTCCCACTCTCTGTCCCTCTCTCTGTCCCTCTCTGTGTCCCACTCTCTGTCCCTCTCTCTGTCCCTCTCTCTGTCCCACTCTCTGTCCCTCACTCTGTCCCTGTCTGTGTCCCTCTCTCTGTCCCTCTATCTATCCCTCTCTCTGTCCCTCTCTCTGTCCCTCTCTGTGTCCCTCTCTCTGTCCCTCTCTCTGTCCCTCTCTCTGTCCCTCTCTCTATCCCTCTCTTTGTCCCTCTCTGTGTCCCACTCTCTGTCCCTCTCTCTGTCCCTCTCTGTGTCCCACTCTCTGTCCCTCTCTGTGTCCCTCTCTCTGTCCCTCTCTCTGTCCCTCTCTCTGTCCCTCTCTCTGTCCCTCTCTGTGTCCCACTCTCTGTCCCTCTCTGTGTCCCTCTCTGTGTCCCTCTCTCTGTCCCTCTCTCTGTCCCTCTCTCTGTCCCTCTCTGTGTCCCACTCTCTGTCCCTCTCTGTGTCCCTCTCTGTGTCCCTCTCTCTGTCCCTCTCTCTGTCCCTCTCTGTGTCCCTCTCTGTGTCCCACTCTCTGTCCCTCTCTCTGTCCCTCTCTCTGTCCCACTCTCTTTCCCTCTCTCTGTCCCTCTCTGTGTCCCTCTCTCTGTCCCTCTCTGTGTCCCTCTCTCTGTCCCTCTCTCTGTCCCACTCTCTGTCCCACTGTCTGTCCCTCTCTCTGTCCCTCTCTCTGTCCCAGTCTCTGTCCCTCTCTCTGTCCCTCTCTGTGTCCCTCTCTCTGTCCCTCTCTGTGTCCCTCTCTCTGTCCCTCTCTCTGTCCCTCTCTCTGTCCCTCTCTGTGTCCCTCTCTGTGTCCCAATCTCTGTCCCTCTCTCTGTCCCTCTCTCTGTCCCTCTCGCTGTCTCTATCTCTCTGTCCCTCTCTCTGTCCTTCTGTGTCCCACACTCTGTCCAACTCTCTGTCCCTCTCTCTGTCCCTCTCTCTGTCCCTCTCTCTGTCCCACTCTCTGTCCCTCTCTCTGTCCCTCTCTGTGTCCCTCTCTCTGTCCCTCTCTGTGTCCCTCTCTGTGTCCCACTCTCTGTCCCACTCTCTGTCCCACTCTCTGTCCCTCTCTCTGTCCCACTCTCTTTCCCTCTCTCTGTCCCTCTCTGTGTCCCTCTCTCTGTCCCTCCCTGTGTCCCTCTCTCTGTCCCTCTCTCTGTCCCTCTCTGTGTCCCTCTCTCTGTCCCTCTCTCTATCCCTCTCTCTGTCCCTCTCTGTGTCCCTCTCTCTGTCCCTCTCTGTGTCCCTCTCTCTGTCCCTCTCTCTGTCCCACTCTCTGTCCCACTGTCTGTCCCTCTCTCTGTCCCTCTCTCTGTCCCACTCTCTGTCCCTCTCTCTGTCCCTCTCTCTGTCCCTCTCTGCGTCCCTCTCTCTGTCCCTCTCTCTTTCCCTCCCTCTGTCCCACTCTCTGTCCCTCTCTGTGTCCCTCTCTGTGTCCCTCTCTCTGTCCCTCTCTCTGTCCCTCTCTCTGTCCCTCTCGCTGTCCCTCTCTGTGTCCCTCTCTGTGTCCCACTCTCTGTCCCACTCTCTGTCCCTCTATCTGTCCCTCTCGCTGTCTCTATCTCTCTGTCCCTCTCTCTGTCCCTCTCTGTGTCCCACTCTCTGTCCCACTCTCTGTCCCTCTCTCTGTCCCTCTCTCTGTCCCTCTCTGTGTCCCTCTCTCTCTCCCTCTATGTGTCACTCTCTCTGTCCCACTCTCTGTCCCTCTCTCTGTCACTCTCTCTGTCCCTCTCTCTGTCCCTCTCTCTGTCCCTCTCTCTGTCCCACTCTCTGTCCCTCTCTCTGTCCCTCTCTGTGTCCCTCTCTCTGTCCCTCTCTGTGTCCCACTCTCTGTCCCTCTCTCTGTCCCTCTCTCTGTCCCTCTCTGTGTCCCTCTCTGTGTCCCACTCTCTGTCCCACTCTCTGTCCCTCTCTCTGTCCCTCTCGCTGTCTCTATCTCTCTGTCCCTCTCTCTGTCCCTCTCTGTGTCCCTCTCTCTGTCCCTCTCTCTGTCCCTCTCTATGTCCCTCTCTCTGTCTCTCTCTCTGTCCCTCTCTCTGTCCCTCTCTCTGTCCCTCTCTCTGTCCCTCTCTGTGTCCCACTCTCTGTCCCTCTCTCTGTCCCTCTGTGTCCCTCTCTCTGTCCCTCTCTCTGTCCCTCTCTCTGTCCCTCTCTCTATCCCTCTCTTTGTCCCTCTCTGTGTCCCACTCTCTGTCCCTCTCTCTGTCCCTCTCTGTGTCCCACTCTCTGTCCCTCTCTGTGTCCCTCTCTCTGTCCCTCTCTCTGTCCCTCTCTCTGTCCCTCTCTCTGTCCCTCTCTGTGTCCCACTCTCTGTCCCTCTCTGTGTCCCTCTCTGTGTCCCTCTCTCTGTCCCTCTCTCTGTCCCTCTCTCTGTCCCTCTCTGTGTCCCACTCTCTGTCCCTCTCTGTGTCCCTCTCTGTGTCCCTCTCTCTGTCCCTCTCTCTGTCCCTCTCTGTGTCCCTCTCTGTGTCCCACTCTCTGTCCCTCTCTCTGTCCCTCTCTCTCTCCCACTCTCTTTCCCTCTCTCTGTCCCTCTCTGTGTCCCTCTCTCTGTCCCTCTCTGTGTCCCTCTCTCTGTCCCTCTCTCTGTCCCACTCTCTGTCCCACTGTCTGTCCCTCTCTCTGTCCCTCTCTCTGTCCCAGTCTCTGTCCCTCTCTCTGTCCCTCTCTGTGTCCCTCTCTCTGTCCCTCTCTGTGTCCCTCTCTCTGTCCCTCTCTCTGTCCCTCTCTCTGTCCCTCTCTGTGTCCCTCTCTGTGTCCCAATCTCTGTCCCTCTCTCTGTCCCTCTCTCTGTCCCTCTCGCTGTCTCTATCTCTCTGTCCCTCTCTCTGTCCTTCTGTGTCCCACACTCTGTCCAACTCTCTGTCCCTCTCTCTGTCCCTCTCTCTGTCCCTCTCTCTGTCCCACTCTCTGTCCCTCTCTCTGTCCCTCTCTGTGTCCCTCTCTCTGTCCCTCTCTGTGTCCCTCTCTGTGTCCCACTCTCTGTCCCACTCTCTGTCCCACTCTCTGTCCCTCTCTCTGTCCCAATCTCTTTCCCTCTCTCTGTCCCTCTCTGTGTCCCTCTCTCTGTCCCTCCCTGTGTCCCTCTCTCTGTCCCTCTCTCTGTCCCTCTCTGTGTCCCTCTCTCTGTCCCTCTCTCTATCCCTCTCTCTGTCCCTCTCTGTGTCCCTCTCTCTGTCCCTCTCTGTGTCCCTCTCTCTGTCCCTCTCTCTGTCCCACTCTCTGTCCTACTGTCTGTCCCTCTCTCTGTCCCTCTCTCTGTCCCACTCTCTGTCCCTCTCTCTGTCCCTCTCTCTGTCCCTCTCTGCGTCCCTCTCTCTGTCCCTCTCTCTTTCCCTCCCTCTGTCCCACTCTCTGTCCCTCTCTGTGTCCCTCTCTGTGTCCCTCTCTCTGTCCCTCTCTCTGTCCCTCTCTCTGTCCCTCTCGCTGTCCCTCTCTGTGTCCCTCTCTGTGTCCCACTCTCTGTCCCACTCTCTGTCCCTCTATCTGTCCCTCTCGCTGTCTCTATCTCTCTGTCCCTCTCTCTGTCCCTCTCTGTGTCCCACTCTCTGTCCCACTCTCTGTCCCTCTCTCTGTCCCTCTCTCTGTCCCTCTCTGTGTCCCTCTCTCTCTCCCTCTATGTGTCACTCTCTCTGTCCCACTCTCTGTCCCTCTCTCTGTCACTCTCTCTGTCCCTCTCTCTGTCCCTCTCTCTGTCCCTCTCTCTGTCCCACTCTCTGTCCCTCTCTCTGTCCCTCTCTGTGTCCCTCTCTCTGTCCCTCTCTGTGTCCCACTCTCTGTCCCTCTCTCTGTCCCTCTCTCTGTCCCTCTCTGTGTCCCTCTCTGTGTCCCACTCTCTGTCCCACTCTCTGTCCCTCTCTCTGTCCCTCTCGCTGTCTCTATCTCTCTGTCCCTCTCTCTGTCCCTCTCTGTGTCCCTCTCTCTGTCCCTCTCTCTGTCCCTCTCTATGTCCCTCTCTCTGTCTCTCTCTCTGTCCCTCTCTCTGTCCCTCTCTCTGTCCCTCTCTCTGTCCCTCTCTGTGTCCCACTCTCTGTCCCTCTCTCTGTCCCTCTGTGTCCCACTCTCTGTCCCTCTATCTGTCCCTCTATCTGTCCCTCTCTGTGTCCCACTCTCTGACCCTCTCTCTGTCCCTCTCTGTGTCCCTCTCTCTGTCCCTCTCTCTGTCCCTCTCTCTGTCCCTCTCTCTGTCCCTCTCTCTGTCCCTCTCTGTGTCCCACTCTCTGTCCCTCTCTCTGTCCCTCTCTGTGTCCCACTCTCTGTCCCTCTCTCTGTCCCTCTCTCTGTCCCACTCTCTGTCCCTCTCTCTGTCCCTCTCTGTGTCCCTCTCTCTGTCCCTCTCTGTGTCCCTCCCTGTGTCCCTCTCTCTGTCCCTCTCTCTGTCCCTCTCTCTGTCCCTCTCTGTGTCCCTCTCTGTGTCCCACTCTCTGTCCCACTCTCTGTCCCACTCTCTGTCCCTCTATCTGTCCCACTCTCTTTCCCTCTCTGTGTCCCTCTCTGTGTCCCTCTCTCTGTCCCTCCCTGTGTCCCTCTCTCTGTCCCTCTCTCTGTCCCTCTCTCTGTCCCTCTCTCTGTCCCTCTCTGTGTCCCTCTCTCTGTCCCTCTCTGTGTCCCTCTCTCTGTCCCTCTCTCTATCCCTCTCTCTGTCCCTCTCTGTGTCCCACTCTCTGTCCCTCTCTCTGTCCCTCTCTGTGTCCCACTCTCTGTCCCTCTCTCTGTCCCTCTCTGTGTCTCTCTACCTGTCCCTCTCTCTTTCCCTCCCTCTGTCCCACTCTCTGTCCCTCTCTGTGTCCCTCTCTGTGTCCCTCTCTCTGTCCCTCTCTCTGTCCCTCTCTCTGTCCCTCTCGCTGTCCCTCTCTGTGTCCCTCTCTGTGTCCCACTCTCTGTCCCACTCTCTGTCCCTCTCTCTGTCCCTCTCGCTGTCTCTATCTCTCTGTCCCTCTCTCTGTCCCTCTCTGTGTCCCACTCTCTGTCCCACTCTCTGTCCCTCTCTCTGTCCCTCTCTCTGTCCCTCTCTGTGTCCCTCTCTCTGTCCCTCTCTGTGTCACTCTCTCTGTCCCACTCTCTGTCCCTCTCTCTGTCCCTCTCTCTGTCCCTCTATGTGTCACTCTCTCTGTCCCACTCTCTGTCCCTCTCTCTGTCACTCTCTCTGTCCCTCTCTCTGTCCCTCTCTCTGTCCCTCTCTCTGTCCCACTCTCTGTCCCTCTCTCTGTCCCTCTCTGTGTCCCTCTCTCTGTCCCTCTCTGTGTCCCACTCTCTGTCCCTCTCTCTGTCCCTCTCTCTGTCCCTCTCTGTGTCCCTCTCTGTGTCCCACTCTCTGTCCCACTCTCTGTCCCTCTCTCTGTCCCTCTCGCTGTCTCTATCTCTCTGTCCCTCTCTCTGTCCCTCTCTGTGTCCCTCTCTCTGTCCCTCTCTCTGTCCCTCTCTATGTCCCTCTCTCTGTCCCTCTCTCTGTCCCTCTCTCTGTCCCTCTCTCTGTCCCTCTCTGTGTCCCACTCTCTGTCCCTCTCTCTGTCCCTCTGTGTCCCACTCTCTGTCCCTCTATCTGTCCCTCTATCTGTCCCTCTCTGTGTCCCACTCTCTGACCCTCTCTCTGTCCCTCTCTGTGTCCCTCTCTCTGTCCCTCTCTCTGTCCCTCTCTCTGTCCCTCTCTCTGTCCCTCTCTGTGTCCCACTCTCTGTCCCTCTCTCTGTCCCTCTCTGTGTCCCACTCTCTGTCCCTCTCTCTGTCCCTCTCTCTGTCCCACTCTCTGTCCCTCTCTCTGTCCCTCTCTGTGTCCCTCTCTCTGTCCCTCTCTGTGTCCCTCTCTGTGTCCCACTCTCTGTCCCACCCTCTGTCCCAATCTCTGTCCCTCTCTCTGTCCCTCTCTCTGTCCCACTCTCTTTCCTTCTCTCTGTCCCTCTCTGTGTCCACCTCTCTGTCCCTCCCTGTGTCCCTCTCTCTGTCCCTCTCTCTGTCCCTCTCTCTGTCCCTCTCTGTGTCCCTCTCTCTGTCCCTCTCTGTGTCGCTCTCTCTCTGTCCCTCTCTCCGTCCCTCTCTGTGTCCCACTCTCTGTCCCTCTCTCTGTCCCTCTCTCTGTCCCTCTCTCTGTCCCTCTCTGTGTCCCTCTCTGTGTCCCTCTCTCTGTCCCTCTCTCTGTCCCTCTCTCTGTCCCTCTCTGTGTCCCACTCTCTGTCCCTCTCTCTGTCCCTCTCTCTGTCCCTCTCTCTGTCCCACTCTCTGTCCCTCTCTCTGTCCCTCTCTGTGTCCCTCTCTGTGTCCCTCTCTGTGTCCCTCTCTCTGTCCCTCTCTCTGTCCCTCTCTCTGTCCCAGTCTCTGTCCCTCTCTCTGTCCCTCTCTGTGTCCCTCTCTCTGTCCCTCTCTGTGTCCCTCTCTCTGTCCCTCTCTCTGTCCCTCTCTCTGTCCCTCTCTGTGTCCCTCTCTGTGTCCCAATCTCTGTCCCTCTCTCTGTCCCTCTCTCTGTCCCTCTCGCTGTCTCTATCTCTCTGTCCCTCTCTCTGTCCTTCTGTGTCCCACACTCTGTCCAACTCTCTGTCCCTCTCTCTGTCCCTCTCTCTGTCCCTCTCTCTGTCCCACTCTCTGTCCCTCTCTCTGTCCCTCTCTGTGTCCCTCTCTCTGTCCCTCTCTGTGTCCCTCTCTGTGTCCCACTCTCTGTCCCACTCTCTGTCCCACTCTCTGTCCCTCTCTCTGTCCCAATCTCTTTCCCTCTCTCTGTCCCTCTCTGTGTCCCTCTCTCTGTCCCTCCCTGTGTCCCTCTCTCTGTCCCTCTCTCTGTCCCTCTCTGTGTCCCTCTCTCTGTCCCTCTCTCTATCCCTCTTCTGTCCCTCTCTGTGTCCCTCTCTCTGTCCCTCTCTGTGTCCCTCTCTCTGTCCCTCTCTCTGTCCCACTCTCTGTCCCACTGTCTGTCCCTCTCTCTGTCCCTCTCTCTGTCCCACTCTCTGTCCCTCTCTCTGTCCCTCTCTCTGTCCCTCTCTGCGTCCCTCTCTCTGTCCCTCTCTCTTTCCCTCCCTCTGTCCCACTCTCTGTCCCTCTCTGTGTCCCTCTCTGTGTCCCTCTCTCTGTCCCTCTCTCTGTCCCTCTCTCTGTCCCTCTCGCTGTCCCTCTCTGTGTCCCTCTCTGTGTCCCACTCTCTGTCCCACTCTCTGTCCCTCTATCTGTCCCTCTCGCTGTCTCTATCTCTCTGTCCCTCTCTCTGTACCTCTCTGTGTCCCACTCTCTGTCCCACTCTCTGTCCCTCTCTCTGTCCCTCTCTCTGTCCCTCTCTGTGTCCCTCTCTCTCTCCCTCTATGTGTCACTCTCTCTGTCCCACTCTCTGTCCCTCTCTCTGTCACTCTCTCTGTCCCTCTCTCTGTCCCTCTCTCTGTCCCTCTCTCTGTCCCACTCTCTGTCCCTCTCTCTGTCCCTCTCTGTGTCCCTCTCTCTGTCCCTCTCTGTGTCCCACTCTCTGTCCCTCTCTCTGTCCCTCTCTCTGTCCCTCTCTGTGTCCCTCTCTGTGTCCCACTCTCTGTCCCACTCTCTGTCCCTCTCTCTGTCCCTCTCGCTGTCTCTATCTCTCTGTCCCTCTCTCTGTCCCTCTCTGTGTCCCTCTCTCTGTCCCTCTCTCTGTCCCTCTCTATGTCCCTCTCTCTGTCTCTCTCTCTGTCCCTCTCTCTGTCCCTCTCTCTGTCCCTCTCTCTGTCCCTCTCTGTGTCCCACTCTCTGTCCCTCTCTCTGTCCCTCTGTGTCCCACTCTCTGTCCCTCTATCTGTCCCTCTATCTGTCCCTCTCTGTGTCCCACTCTCTGACCCTCTCTCTGTCCCTCTCTGTGTCCCTCTCTCTGTCCCTCTCTCTGTCCCTCTCTCTGTCCCTCTCTCTGTCCCTCTCTGTGTCCCACTCTCTGTCCCTCTCTCTGTCCCTCTCTGTGTCCCACTCTCTGTCCCTCTCTCTGTCCCTCTCTCTGTCCCACTCTCTGTCCCTCTCTCTGTCCCTCTCTGTGTCCCTCTCTCTGTCCCTCTCTGTGTCCCTCCCTGTGTCCCTCTCTCTGTCCCTCTCTCTGTCCCTCTCTCTGTCCCTCTCTGTGTCCCTCTCTGTGTCCCACTCTCTGTCCCACTCTCTGTCCCACTCTCTGTCCCTCTATCTGTCCCACTCTCTTTCCCTCTCTGTGTCCCTCTCTGTGTCCCTCTCTCTGTCCCTCCCTGTGTCCCTCTCTCTGTCCCTCTCTCTGTCCCTCTCTCTGTCCCTCTCTCTGTCCCTCTCTGTGTCCCTCTCTCTGTCCCTCTCTGTGTCCCTCTCTCTGTCCCTCTCTCTATCCCTCTCTCTGTCCCTCTCTGTGTCCCACTCTCTGTCCCTCTCTCTGTCCCTCTCTGTGTCCCACTCTCTGTCCCTCTCTCTGTCCCTCTCTGTGTCTCTCTACCTGTCCCTCTCTCTTTCCCTCCCTCTGTCCCACTCTCTGTCCCTCTCTGTGTCCCTCTCTGTGTCCCTCTCTCTGTCCCTCTCTCTGTCCCTCTCTCTGTCCCTCTCGCTGTCCCTCTCTGTGTCCCTCTCTGTGTCCCACTCTCTGTCCCACTCTCTGTCCCTCTCTCTGTCCCTCTCGCTGTCTCTATCTCTCTGTCCCTCTCTCTGTCCCTCTCTGTGTCCCACTCTCTGTCCCACTCTCTGTCCCTCTCTCTGTCCCTCTCTCTGTCCCTCTCTGTGTCCCTCTCTCTGTCCCTCTCTGTGTCACTCTCTCTGTCCCACTCTCTGTCCCTCTCTCTGTCCCTCTCTCTGTCCCTCTATGTGTCACTCTCTCTGTCCCACTCTCTGTCCCTCTCTCTGTCACTCTCTCTGTCCCTCTCTCTGTCCCTCTCTCTGTCCCTCTCTCTGTCCCACTCTCTGTCCCTCTCTCTGTCCCTCTCTGTGTCCCTCTCTCTGTCCCTCTCTGTGTCCCACTCTCTGTCCCTCTCTCTGTCCCTCTCTCTGTCCCTCTCTGTGTCCCTCTCTGTGTCCCACTCTCTGTCCCACTCTCTGTCCCTCTCTCTGTCCCTCTCGCTGTCTCTATGTCTCTGTCCCTCTCTCTGTCCCTCTCTGTGTCCCTCTCTCTGTCCCTCTCTCTGTCCCTCTCTATGTCCCTCTCTCTGTCCCTCTCTCTGTCCCTCTCTCTGTCCCTCTCTCTGTCCCTCTCTGTGTCCCACTCTCTGTCCCTCTCTCTGTCCCTCTGTGTCCCACTCTCTGTCCCTCTATCTGTCCCTCTATCTGTCCCTCTCTGTGTCCCACTCTCTGACCCTCTCTCTGTCCCTCTCTGTGTCCCTCTCTCTGTCCCTCTCTCTGTCCCTCTCTCTGTCCCTCTCTCTGTCCCTCTCTGTGTCCCACTCTCTGTCCCTCTCTCTGTCCCTCTCTGTGTCCCACTCTCTGTCCCTCTCTCTGTCCCTCTCTCTGTCCCACTCTCTGTCCCTCTCTCTGTCCCTCTCTGTGTCCCTCTCTCTGTCCCTCTCTGTGTCCCTCTCTGTGTCCCACTCTCTGTCCCACTCTCTGTCCCAATCTCTGTCCCTCTCTCTGTCCCTCTCTCTGTCCCACTCTCTTTCCTTCTCTCTGTCCCTCTCTGTGTCCACCTCTCTGTCCCTCCCTGTGTCCCTCTCTCTGTCCCTCTCTCTGTCCCTCTCTCTGTCCCTCTCTGTGTCCCTCTCTCTGTCCCTCTCTGTGTCGCTCTCTCTCTGTCCCTCTCTCCGTCCCTCTCTGTGTCCCACTCTCTGTCCCTCTCTCTGTCCCTCTCTCTGTCCCTCTCTCTGTCCCTCTCTGTGTCCCTCTCTGTGTCCCTCTCTCTGTCCCTCTCTCTGTCCCTCTCTCTGTCCCTCTCTGTGTCCCACTCTCTGTCCCTCTCTCTGTCCCTCTCTCTGTCCCTCTCTCTGTCCCACTCTCTGTCCCTCTCTCTGTCCCTCTCTGTGTCCCTCTCTGTGTCCCTCTCTGTGTCCCTCTCTCTGTCCCTCTCTGTGTCCCACTCTCTGTCCCACTCTCTGTCCCTCTCTCTGTCCCTCTCTCTGTCCCTCTCTCTGTCCCACTCTCTGTCCCTCTCTCTGTCCCTCTCTGTGTCCCACTCTCTGTCCCACTCTGTGTCCCACTCTCTGTCCCTCTCTCTGTCCCACTCTGTGTCCCACTCTCTGTCCCTCTCTGTGTCCCACTCTCTGTCCCTCTGTCTGTCCCTCTCTCTGTCCCACTCTCTTTCCCTCCCTCTGTCCCTCTCTGTGTCCCTCTCTCTGCCCCCTCTCTCTGTCCCTCTCTCTGTCCCTCTCTCTGTCCCTCTCTCTGTCCCTCTCTCTGTCCCTCTCTGTGTCCCCCTCTCTGTCCCTCTCTCTATCCCTCTCTCTGTCCCTCTCTGTGTCCCACTCTCTGTCCCTCTCTCTGTCCCTCTCTGTGTCCCACTCTCTCTCCCTCTCTCTGTCCCTCTCTGTGTCCCACTCTCTGTCCCTCTCTCTGTCCCTCTCTCTGTCTCTATCTCTCTGCCCTCTCTCTGTCCCTCTCTGTGTCCCTCTCTCTGTCCCTCTCTCTGTCCCTCTCTATGTCCCTCTCTCTGTCCCTCTCTCTGTCCCTCTCTCTGTCCCTCTCTCTGTCCCTCTCTGTGTCCCACTCTCTGTCCCTCTCTCTGTCCCTCTGTGTCCCACTCTCTGTCCCTCTATCTGTCCCTCTATCTGTCCCTCTCTGTGTCCCACTCTCTGACCCTCTCTCTGTCACTCTCTGTGTCCCTCTCTCTGTCCCTCTCTCTGTCCCTCTCTCTGTCCCTCTCTCTGTCCCTCTCTCTGTCCCTCTCTGTGTCCCACTCTCTGTCCCTCTCTCTGTCCCTCTCTGTGTCCCACTCTCTGTCCCTCTCTCTGTCCCTCTCTCTGTCCCACTCTCTGTCCCTCTCTATGTCCCTCTCTGTGTCCCTCTCTCTGTCCCTCTCTGTGTCCCTCTCTGTGTCCCACTCTCTGTCCCACTCTCTGTCCCAATCTCTGTCCCTCTCTCTGTCCCTCTCTCTGTCCCACTCTCTTTCGTTCTCTCTGTCCCTCTCTGTGTCCACCTCTCTGTCCCTCCCTGTGTCCCTCTCTCTGTCCCTCTCTCTGTCCCTCTCTCTGTCCCTCTCTCTGTCCCTCTCTGTGTCCCTCTCTCTGTCCCTCTCTGTGTCCCTCTCTCTGTCCCTCTCTCTGTCCCTCTCTGTGTCCCACTCTCTGTCCCTCTCTCTGTCCCTCTCTCTGCCCCTCTCTCTGTCCCTCTCTGTGTCCCTCTCTGTGTCCCTCTCTCTGTCCCTCTCTCTGTCCCTCTCTCTGTCCCTCTCTGTGTCCCACTCTCTGTCCCTCTCTCTGTCCCTCTCTCTGTCCCTCTCTCTGTCCCTCTCTCTGTCCCTCTCTCTGTCCCACTCTCTGTCCCTCTCTCTGTCCCTCTCTGTGTCCCTCTCTCTGTCCCTCTCTGTGTCCCTCTCTCTGTCCCTCTCTGTGTCCCACTCTCTGCCCCACTCTCTGTCCCACTCTCTGTCCCTCTCTCTGTCCCACTCTCTTTCCCTCTCTCTGTCCCTCTCTGTGTCCAACTCTCTGTCCCTCTCTGTGTCCCACTCTCTGTCCCTCTCTCTGTCCCACTCTGTGTCCCACTCTCTGTCCCTCTCTGTGTCCCACTCTCTGTCCCTCTCTCTGTCCCTCTCTCTGTCCCACTCTCTTTCCCTCCCTCTGTCCCTCTCTGTGTCCCTCTCTCTGTCCCTCTCTCTGTCCCTCTCTCTGTCCCTCTCTCTGTCCCTCTCTGTGTCCCTCTCTCTGTCCCTCTCTGTGTCCCCCTCTCTGTCCCTCTCTCTATCCCTCTCTCTGTCCCTCTCTGTGTCCCACTCTCTGTCCCTCTCTCTGCCCCTCTCTGTGTCCCACTCTCTGTCCCTCTCTCTGTCCCTCTCTGTGTCCCACTCTCTGTCCCTCTCTCTGTCCCTCTCTCTGTCCCACTCTCTGTCCCTCTCTCTGTCCCTCTCTGTGTCCCTCTCTGTGTCCCTCTCTCTATCCCTCTCTCTGTCCCTCTCTCTGTCCCTCTCTGTGTCCCTCTCTCTGTCCCTCTCTCTGTCCCTCTCTCTGTCCCTCTCTCTATCCCTCTCTCTGTCCCTCTCTGTGTCCCACTCTCTGTCCCTCTCTCTGTCCCTCTCTGTGTCCCACTCTCTGTCCCTCTCTGTGTCCCTCTCTCTGTCCCTCTCTCTGTCCCTCTCTCTGTCCCTCTCTCTGTCCCTCTCTGTGTCCCACTCTCTGTCCCTCTCTGTGTCCCTCTCTGTGTCCCTCTCTCTGTCCCTCTCTCTGTCCCTCTCTCTGTCCCTCTCTGTGTCCCACTCTCTGTCCCTCTCTGTGTCCCTCTCTGTGTCCCTCTCTCTGTCCCTCTCTCTGTCCCTCTCTCTGTCCCTCTCTGTGTCCCACTCTCTGTCCCTCTCTCTGTCCCTCTCTCTGTCCCACTCTCTTTCCCTCTCTCTGTCCCTCTCTGTGTCCCTCTCTCTGTCCCTCTCTGTGTCCCTCTCTCTGTCCCTCTCTCTGTCCCTCTCTCTGTCCCTCTCTGTGTCCCTCTCTGTGTCCCAATCTCTGTCCCACTCTCTGTCCCTCTCTCTGTCCCTCTCGCTGTCTCTATCTCTCTGTCCCTCTCTCTGTCCTTCTGTGTCCCACACTCTGTCCAACTCTCTGTCCCTCTCTCTGTCCCTCTCTCTGTCCCTCTCTCTGTCCCTCTCTGTGTCCCTCTCTCTGTCCCTCTCTGTGTCCCTCTCTGTGTCCCACTCTCTGTCCCACTCTCTGTCCCACTCTCTGTCCCTCTCTCTGTCCCACTCTCTTTCCCTCTCTCTGTCCCTCTCTGTGTCCCTCTCTCTGTCCCTCCCTGTGTCCCTCTCTCTGTCCCTCTCTCTGTCCCTCTCTGTGTCCCTCTCTCTGTCCCTCTCTCTATCCCTCTCTCTGTCCCTCTCTGTGTCCCACTCTCTGTCCCTCTCTCTGTCCCTCTCTGTGTCCCACTCTCTGTCCCTCTCTCTGTCCCTCTCTGTGTCCCTCTCTCTGCCCCTCTCTCTTTCCCTCCCTCTGTCCCACTCACTGTCCCTCTCTGTGTCCCTCTCTGTGTCCCTCTCTCTGTCCCTCTCTCTGTCCCTCTCTCTGTCCCTCTCGCTGTCCCTCTCTGTGTCCCTCTCTGTGTCCCACTCTCTGTCCCACTCTCTGTCCCTCTCTCTGTGCCTCTCGCTGTCTCTATCTCTCTGTCCCTCTCTCTGTCCCTCTCTGTGTCCCACTCACTGTCCCACTCTCTGTCCCTCTCTCTGTCCCTCTCTCTGTCCCTCTCTCTGTCCCTCTCTCTGTCCCTCTCTCTGTCCCTCTCTGTGTCCCTCTCTGTGTCCCTCTCTCTGTCCCTCTCTCTGTCCCTCTCTCTGTCCCTCTCTGTGTCCCACTCTCTGTCCCTCTCTCTGTCCCTCTCTCTATCCCTCTCTCTGTCCCTCTCTCTGTCCCTCTCTCTGTCCCACTCTCTGTCCCTCTCTCTGTCCCTCTCTGTGTCCCTCTCTGTGTCCCTCTCTGTGTCCCTCTCTGTGTCCCTCTCTGTGTCCCACTCTCTGTCCCACTCTCTGTCCCTCTCTCTGTCCCTCTCTCTGTCCCTCTCTCTGTCCCACTCTCTGTCCCTCTCTCTGTCCCTCTCTGTGTCCCACTCTCTGTCCCTCTCTGTGTCCCACTCTCTGTCCCTCTCTCTGTCCCACTCTGTGTCCCACTCTCTGTCCCTCTCTGTGTCCCACTCTCTGTCCCTCTCTCTGTCCCTCTCTCTGTCCCACTCTCTTTCCCTCCCTCTGTCCCTCTCTGTGTCCCTCTCTCTGACCCTCTCTCTGTCCCTCTCTCTGTCCCTCTCTCTGTCCCTCTCTGTGTCCCTCTCTCTGTCCCTCTCTGTGTCCCCCTCTCTGTCCCTCTCTCTATCCCTCTCTCTGTCCCTCTCTGTGTCCCACTCTCTGTCCCTCTCTCTGTCCCTCTCTGTGTCCCACTCTCTGTCCCTCTCTCTGTCCCTCTCTGTGTCCCACTCTCTGTCCCTCTCTCTGTCCCTCTCTCTGTCCCACTCTCTGTCCCTCTCTCTGTCCCTCTCTGTGTCCCTCTCTCTGTCCCTCTCTCTATCCCTCTCTCTGTCCCTCTCTCTGTCCCTCTCTGTGTCCCTCTCTCTGTCCCTCTCTCTGTCCCTCTCTCTGTCCCTCTCTCTATCCCTCTCTCTGTCCCTCTCTGTGTCCCACTCTCTGTCCCTCTCTCTGTCCCTCTCTGTGTCCCACTCTCTGTCCCTCTCTGTGTCCCTCTCTCTGTCCCTCTCTCTGTCCCTCTCTCTGTCCCTCTCTCTGTCCCTCTCTGTGTCCCACTCTCTGTCCCTCTCTGTGTCCCTCTCTGTGTCCCTCTCTCTGTCCCTCTCTCTGTCCCTCTCTCTGTCCCTCTCTGTGTCCCACTCTCTGTCCCTCTCTGTGTCCCTCTCTCTGTCCCTCTCTCTGTCCCTCTCTCTGTCCCTCTCTCTGTCCCTCTCTGTGTCCCACTCTCTGTCCCTCTCTCTGTCCCTCTCTCTGTCCCACTCTCTTTCCCTCTCTCTGTCCCTCTCTGTGTCCCTCTCTCTGTCCCTCTCTGTGTCCCTCTCTCTGTCCCTCTCTCTGTCCCACTCTCTGTCCCACTGTCTGTCCCTCTCTCTGTCCCTCTCTCTGTCCCAGTCTCTGTCCCTCTCTCTGTCCCTCTCTGTCTCCCTCTCTCTGTCCCTCTCTGTGTCCCTCTCTCTGTCCCTCTCTCTGTCCCTCTCTCTGTCCCTCTCTGTGTCCCTCTCTGTGTCCCAATCTCTGTCCCACTCTCTGTCCCTCTCTCTGTCCCTCTCGCTGTCTCTATCTCTCTGTCCCTCTCTCTGTCCTTCTGTGTCCCACACTCTGTCCAACTCTCTGTCCCTCTCTCTGTCCCTCTCTCTGTCCCTCTCTCTGTCCCACTCTCTGTCCCTCTCTCTGTCCCTCTCTGTGTCCCTCTCTCTGTCCCTCTCTGTGTCCCTCTCTGTGTCCCACTCTCTGTCCCACTCTCTGTCCCACTCTCTGTCCCTCTCTCTGTCCCACTCTCTTTCCCTCTCTCTGTCCCTCTCTGTGTCCCTCTCTCTGTCCCTCCCTGTGTCCCTCTCTCTGTCCCTCTCACTGTCCCTCTCTGTGTCCCTCTCTCTGTCCCTCTCTCTATCCCTCCCTCTGTCCCTCTCTGTGTCCCACTCTCTGTCCCTCTCTCTGTCCCTCTCTGTGTCCCACTCTCTGTCCCTCTCTCTGTCCCTCTCTGTGTCCCTCTCTCTGTCCCTCTCTCTTTCCCTCCCTCTGTCCCACTCTCTGTCCCTCTCTGTGTCCCTCTCTGTGTCCCTCTCTCTGTCCCTCTCTCTGTCCCTCTCTCTGTCCCTCTCGCTGTCCCTGTCTGTGTCCCTCTCTGTGTCCCAC
Source organism: Mustelus asterias (assembly GCF_964213995.1). NCBI lineage: Eukaryota > Metazoa > Chordata > Chondrichthyes > Carcharhiniformes > Triakidae > Mustelus > Mustelus asterias. Next base: position 191,442 of record NW_027590353.1, on the reverse strand, counting down.
TCTCTGTCCCACTCTCTGTCCCTCTCTCTGTCCCTCTCGCTGTCTCTATCTCTCTGTCCCTCTCTCTGTCCCTCTCTGTGTCCCACTCTCTGTCCCACTCTCTGTCCCTCTCTCTGTCCCTCTCTCTGTCCCTCTCTCTGTCCCTCTCTCTGTCCCTCTCTGTGTCCCTCTCTGTGTCCCTCTCTCTGTCCCTCTCTCTGTCCCTCTCTCTGTCCCTCTCTGTGTCCCACTCTCTGTCCCTCTCTCTGTCCCTCTCTCTATCCCTCTCTCTGTCCCTCTCTCTGTCCCTCTCTCTGTCCCACTCTCTGTCCCTCTCCCTGTCCCTCTCTGTGTCCCTCTCTGTGTCCCTCTCTGTGTCCCTCTCTCTGTCCCTCTCTGTGTCCCACTCTCTGTCCCACTCTCTGTCCCTCTCTCTGTCCCTCTCTCTGTCCCTCTCTCTGTCCCACTCTCTGTCCCTCTCTCTGTCCCTCTCTGTGTCCCACTCTCTGTCCCTCTCTGTGTCCCACTCTGTGTCCCTCTCTCTGTCCCACTCTGTGTCCCACTCTCTGTCCCTCTCTGTGTCCCACTCTCTGTCCCTCTCTCTGTCCCTCTCTCTGTCCCACTCTCTTTCCCTCCCTCTGTCCCTCTCTGTGTCCCTCTCTCTGTCCCTCTCTCTGTCCCTCTCTCTGTCCCTCTCTCTGTCCCTCTCTGTGTCCCCCTCTCTGTCCCTCTCTCTATCCCTCTCTCTGTCCCTCTCTGTGTCCCACTCTCTGTCCCTCTCTCTGTCCCTCTCTGTGTCCCACTCTCTGTCCCTCTCTCTGTCCCTCTCTGTGTCCCACTCTCTGTCCCTCTCTCTGTCCCTCTCTCTGTCCCACTCTCTGTCCCTCTCTCTGTCCCTCTCTGTGTCCCTCTCTCTGTCCCTCTCTCTGTCCCTCTCTCTGTCCCTCTCTCTGTCCCTCTCTGTGTCCCTCTCTCTGTCCCTCTCTGTGTCCCTCTCTCTGTCCCTCTCTCTATCCCTCTCTCTGTCCCTCTCTGTGTCCCACTCTCTGTCCCTCTCTCTGTCCCTCTCTGTGTCCCACTCTCTGTCCCTCTCTGTGTCCCTCTCTCTGTCCCTCTCTCTGTCCCTCTCTCTGTCCCTCTCTCTGTCCCTCTCTGTGTCCCACTCTGTGTCCCTCTCTGTGTCCCTCTCTGTGTCCCACTCTCTGTCCCTCTCTCTGTCCCTCTCTCTGTCCCTCTCTGTGTCCCACTCTCTGTCCCTCTCTGTGTCCCTCTCTGTGTCCCTCTCTCTGTCCCTCTCTCTGTCCCTCTCTCTGTCCCTCTCTGTGTCCCACTCTCTGTCCCTCTCTCTGTCCCTCTCTCTGTCCCACTCTCTGTCCCTCTCTCTGTCCCTCTCTGTGTCCCTCTCTCTGTCCCTCTCTGTGTCCCTCTCTCTGTCCCTCTCTCTGTCCCACTCTCTGTCCCACTGTCTGTCCCTCTCTCTGTCCCTCTCTCTGTCCCAGTCTCTGTCCCTCTCTCTGTCCCTCTCTGTGTCCCTCTCTCTGTCCCTCTCTGTGTCCCTCTCTCTGTCCCTCTCTCTGTCCCTCTCTCTTTCCCTCTCTGTGTCCCTCTCTGTGTCCCAATCTCTGTCCCACTCTCTGTCCCTCTCTCTGTCCCTCTCGCTGTCTCTATCTCTCTGTCCCTCTCTCTGTCCTTCTGTGTCCCACACTCTGTCCAACTCTCTGTCCCTCTCTCTGTCCCTCTCTCTGTCCCTCTCTCTGTCCCACTCTCTGTCCCTCTCTCTGTCCCTCTCTGTGTCCCTCTCTCTGTCCCTCTCTGTGTCCCTCTCTGTGTCCCACTCTCTGTCCCACTCTCTGTCCCACTCTCTGTCCCTCTCTCTGTCCCACTCTCTTTCCCTCTCTCTGTCCCTCTCTGTGTCCCTCTCTCTGTCCCTCCCTGTGTCCCTCTCTCTGTCCCTCTCTCTGTCCCTCTCTGTGTCCCTCTCTCTGTCCCTCTCTCTATCCCTCTCTCTGTCCCTCTCTGTGTCCCACTCTCTGTCCCTCTCTCTGTCCCTCTCTGTGTCCCACTCTCTGTCCCTCTCTCTGTCCCTCTCTGTGTCTCTCTCTCTGTCCCTCTCTCTTTCCCTCCCTCTGTCCCACTCTCTGTCCCCCTCTGTGTCCCTCTCTGTGTCCCTCTCTCTGTCCCTCTCTCTGTCCCTCTCTCTGTCCCTCTCGCTGTCCCTCTCTGTGTCCCTCCCTGTGTCCCACTCTCTGTCCCACTCTCTGTCCCTCTCTCTGTCCCTCTCGCTGTCTCTATCTCTCTGTCCCTCTCTCTGTCCCTCTCTGTGTCCCACTCTCTGTCCCACTCTCTGTCCCTCTCTCTGTCCCTCTCTCTGTCCCTCTCTGTGTCCCTCTCTCTGTCCCTCTCTGTGTCACTCTCTCTGTCCCACTCTCTGTCCCTCTCTCTGTCCCTCTCTCTGTCCCTCTATGTGTCACTCTCTCTGTCCCACTCTCTGTCCCTCTCTCTGTCACTCTCTCTGTCCCTCTCTCTGTCCCTCTCTCTGTCCCTCTCTCTGTCCCACTCTCTGTCCCTCTCTCTGTCCCTCTCTGTGTCCCTCTCTCTGTCCCTCTCTGTGTCCCACTCTCTGTCCCTCTCTCTGTCCCTCTCTCTGTCCCTCTCTGTGTCCCTCTCTGTGTCCCACTCTCTGTCCCACTCTCTGTCCCTCTCTCTGTCCCTCTCGCTGTCTCTATGTCTCTGTCCCTCTCTCTGTCCCTCTCTGTGTCCCTCTCTCTGTCTCTCTCTCTGTCCCTCTCTATGTCCCTCTCTCTGTCCCTCTCTCTGTCCCTCTCTCTGTCCCTCTCTCTGTCCCTCTCTCTGTCCCTCTCTGTGTCCCACTCTCTGTCCCTCTCTCTGTCCCTCTGTGTCCGACTCTCTGTCCCTCTATCTGTCCCTCTATCTGTCCCTCTCTGTGTCTCACTCTCTGACCCTCTCTCTGTCCCTCTCTGTGTCCCTCTCTCTGTCCCTCTCTCTGTCCCTCTCTCTGTCCCTCTCTCTGTCCCTCTCGCTGTCCCTCTCTGTGTCCCACTCTCTGTCCCTCTCTCTGTCCCTCTCTGTGTCCCACTCTCTGTCCCTCTCTCTGTCCCTCTCTCTGTCCCACTCTCTGTCCCTCTCTCTGTCCCTCTCTGTGTCCCTCTCTCTGTCCCTCTCTGTGTCCCTCTCTGTGTCCCACTCTCTGTCCCACTCTCTGTCCCACTCTCTGTCCTTCTCTCTGTCCCTCTCTCTGTCCCACTCTCTTTCCTTCTCTCTGTCCCTCTCTGTGTCCACCTCTCTGTCCCTCCCTGTGTCCCTCTCTCTGTCCCTCTCTCTGTCCCTCTCTCTGTCCCTCTCGCTGTCCCTCTCTGTGTCCCTCCCTGTGTCCCACTCTCTGTCCCACTCTCTGTCCCTCTCTCTGTCCCTCTCGCTGTCTCTATCTCTCTGTCCCTCTCTCTGTCCCTCTCTGTGTCCCACTCTCTGTCCCACTCTCTGTCCCTCTCTCTGTCCCTCTCTCTGTCCCTCTCTGTGTCCCTCTCTCTGTCCCTCTCTGTGTCACTCTCTCTGTCCCACTCTCTGTCCCTCTCTCTGTCCCTCTCTCTGTCCCTCTATGTGTCACTCTCTCTGTCCCACTCTCTGTCCCTCTCTCTGTCACTCTCTCTGTCCCTCTCTCTGTCCCTCTCTCTGTCCCTCTCTCTGTCCCACTCTCTGTCCCTCTCTCTGTCCCTCTCTGTGTCCCTCTCTCTGTCCCTCTCTGTGTCCCACTCTCTGTCCCTCTCTCTGTCCCTCTCTCTGTCCCTCTCTGTGTCCCTCTCTGTGTCCCACTCTCTGTCCCACTCTCTGTCCCTCTCTCTGTCCCTCTCGCTGTCTCTATGTCTCTGTCCCTCTCTCTGTCCCTCTCTGTGTCCCTCTCTCTGTCTCTCTCTCTGTCCCTCTCTATGTCCCTCTCTCTGTCCCTCTCTCTGTCCCTCTCTCTGTCCCTCTCTCTGTCCCTCTCTCTGTCCCTCTCTGTGTCCCACTCTCTGTCCCTCTCTCTGTCCCTCTGTGTCCGACTCTCTGTCCCTCTATCTGTCCCTCTATCTGTCCCTCTCTGTGTCTCACTCTCTGACCCTCTCTCTGTCCCTCTCTGTGTCCCTCTCTCTGTCCCTCTCTCTGTCCCTCTCGCTGTCCCTCTCTGTGTCCCACTCTCTGTCCCTCTCTCTGTCCCTCTCTGTGTCCCACTCTCTGTCCCTCTCTCTGTCCCTCTCTCTGTCCCACTCTCTGTCCCTCTCTCTGTCCCTCGCTGTGTCCCTCTCTCTGTCCCTCTCTGTGTCCCTCTCTGTGTCCCACTCTCTGTCCCACTCTCTGTCCCACTCTCTGTCCTTCTCTCTGTCCCTCTCTCTGTCCCACTCTCTTTCCTTCTCTCTGTCCCTCTCTGTGTCCACCTCTCTGTCCCTCCCTGTGTCCCTCTCTCTGTCCCTCTCTCTGTCCCTCTCTCTGTCCCTCTCTCTGTCCCTCTCTGTGTCCCTCTCTCTGTCCCTCTCTGTGTCCCTCTCTCTGTCCCTCTCTCTGTCCCTCTCTCTGTCCCTCTCTGTGTCCCACTCTCTGTCCCTCTCTCTGTCCCTTTCTCTGTCCCTCTCTCTGTCCCTCTCTGTGTCCCTCTCTGTGTCCCTCTCTCTGTCCCTCTCTCTGTCCCTCTCTCTGTCCCACTCTTTGTCCCTCTCTCTGTCCCTCTCTCTGTCCCTCTCTCTGTCCCTCTCTGTGTCCCACTCTCTGTCCCTCTCTCTGTCCCTCTCTCTGTCCCTCTCTCTGTCCCTCTCTGTGTCCCTCTCTGTGTCCCTCTCTCTGTCCCACTCTCTGTCCCACTCTCTGTCCTTCTCTCTGTCCCTCTCTCTGTCCCACTCTCTTTCCTTCACTCTGTCCCTCTCTGTGTCCACCTCTCTGTCCCTCCCTGTGTCCCTCTCTCTGTCCCTCTCTCTGTCCCTCTCTCTGTCCCTCTCTCTGTCCCTCTCTGTGTCCCTCTCTCTGTCCCTCTCTGTGTCCCTCTCTCTGTCCCTCTCTCTGTCCCTCTCTCTGTCCCTCTCTGTGTCCCACTCTCTGTCCCTCTCTCTGTCCCTTTCTCTGTCCCTCTCTCTGTCCCTCTCTGTGTCCCTCTCTGTGTCCCTCTCTCTGTCCCTCTCTCTGTCCCTCTCTCTGTCCCACTCTTTGTCCCTCTCTCTGTCCCTCTCTCTGTCCCTCTCTCTGTCCCTCTCTGTGTCCCACTCTCTGTCCCTCTCTCTGTCCCTCTCTCTGTCCCTCTCTCTGTCCCTCTCTGTGTCCCTCTCTGTGTCCCTCTCTCTGTCCCTCTCTCTGTCCCTCTCTCTGTCCCTCTCTATGTCCCACTCTCTGTCCCTCTCTCTGTCCCTCTCTGTGTCCCTCTCTCTGTCCCTCTCTGTGTCCCTCTCTGTGTCCCACTCTCTGTCCCACTCTCTGTCCCACTCTCTGTCCTTCTCTCTGTCCCTCTCTCTGTCCCACTCTCTTTCCTTCTCTCTGTCCCTCTCTGTGTCCACCTCTCTGTCCCTCCCTGTGTCCCTCTCTCTGTCCCTCTCTCTGTCCCTCTCTCTGTCCCTCTCTCTGTCCCTCTCTGTGTCCCTCTCTCTGTCCCTCTCTGTGTCCCTCTCTCTGTCCCTCTCTCTGTCCCTCTCTCTGTCCCTCTCTGTGTCCCACTCTTTGTCCCTCTCTCTGTCCCTTTCTCTGTCCCTCTCTCTGTCCCTCTCTGTGTCCCTCTCTGTGTCCCTCTCTCTGTCCCTCTCTCTGTCCCTCTCTCTGTCCCACTCTTTGTCCCTCTCTCTGTCCCTCTCTCTGTCCCTCTCTCTGTCCCTCTCTGTGTCCCACTCTCTGTCCCTCTCTCTGTCCCTCTCTCTGTCCCTCTCTCTGTCCCTCTCTGTGTCCCTCTCTGTGTCCCTCTCTCTGTCCCTCTCTCTGTCCCTCTCTCTGTCCCTCTCTATGTCCCACTCTCTGTCCCTCTCTCTGTCCCTCTCTCTGTCCCTCTCTCTGTCCCTCTCTCTGTCCCACTCTCTGTCCCTCTCTCTGTCCCTCTCTGTGTCCCTCTATGTGTCCCTCTCCGTGTCCCTCTCTCAGTCCCTCTCTGTGTCCCACTCTCTGTCCCACTCTCTGTCCCTCTCTCTGTCCCTCTCTCTGTCCCTCTCTCTGTCCCACTCTCTGTCCCTCTCTCTGTCCCTCTCTGTGTCCCACTCTCTGTCCCTCTCTGTGTCCCTCTCTCTGTCCCTCTCTGTGTCCCCCTCTCTGTCCCTCTCTCTATCCCTCTCTCTGTCCCTCTCTGTGTCCCACTCTCTGTCCCTCTCTCTGTCCCTCTCTGTGTCCCACTCTCTGTCCCTCTCTCTGTCCCTCTCTGTGTCCCACTCTCTGTCACCTCTCTCTGTCCCTTTCTCTGTCCCACTCTCTGTCCCTCTCTCTGTCCCTCTCTGTGTCCCTCTCTCTGTCCCTCTCTCTGTCCCTCTCTCTGTCCCTCTCTGTGTCCCTCTCTGTGTCCCTCTCTCTGTCCCTCTCTGTGTCCCTCTCCCTGTCCCTCTCTCTGTCCCTCTCTCTGGCCCACTCTCTGTCCCTCTCTCTGTCCCTCTCTGTGTCCCACTCTCTGTCCCTCTCTCTGTCCCTCTCTCTGTCCCTCTCTGTGTCCCTCTCTGTGTCCCACTCTCTGTCCCACTCTCTGTCCCTCTCTCTGTCCCTCTCGCTGTCTCTATCTCTCTGTCCCTCTCTCTGTCCCTCTCTGTGTCCCTCTCTCTGTCCCTCTCTCTGTCCCTCTCTATGTCCCTCTCTCTGTCCCTCTCTCTGTCCCTCTCTCTGTCCCTCTCGCTGTCCCTCTCTGTGTCCCACTCTCTGTCCCTCTCTCTGTCCCTCTGTGTCCCACTCTCTGTCCCTCTATCTGTCCCTCTATCTGTCCCTCTCTGTGTCCCACTCTCTGACCCTCTCTCTGTCCCTCTCTGTGTCCCTCTCTCTGTCCCTCTCTCTGTCCCTCTCTCTGTCCCTCTCCCTGTCCCTCTCTCTGTCCCTCTCTGTGTCCCACTCTCTGTCCCTCTCTCTGTCCCTCTCTGTGTCCCACTCTCTGTCCCTCTCTCTGTCCCTCTCTCTGTCCCACTCTCTGTCCCTCTCTCTGTCCCTCTCTGTGTCCCTCTCTCTGTCCCTCTCTGTGTCCCTCTCTGTGTCCCACTCTCTGTCCCACACTCTGTCCCAATCTCTGTCCCTCTCTCTGTCCCTCTCTCTGTCCCACTCTCTTTCCTTCTCTCTGTCCCTCTCTGTGTCCACCTCTCTGTCCCTCCCTGTGTCCCTCTCTCTGTCCCTCTCTCTGTCCCTCTCTCTGTCCTTCTCTCTGTCCCTCTCTGTGTCCCTCTCTCTGTCCCTCTCTGTGTCCCTCTCTCTGTCCCTCTCTCTGTCCCTCTCTGTGTCCCACTCTCTGTCCCTCTCTCTGTCCCTCTCTCTGTCCCTCTCTGTGTCCCGCTCTGTGTCCCTCTCTGTGTCCCTCTCTCTGTCCCTCTCTCTGTCCCTCTCTCTGTCCCTCTCTGTGTCCCACTCTCTGTCCCTCTCTGTGTCCCTCTCCCTGTCCCTCTCTCTGTCCCTCTCTCTGTCCCACTCTCTGTCCCTCTCTCTGTCCCTCTCTGTGTCCCTCTCTGTGTCCCTCTCTCTTTCCCTCTCTGTGTCCCACTCTCTGTCCCACTCTCTGTCCCTCTCTCTGTCCCTCTCTCTGTCCCTCTCTCTGTCCCACTCTCTGTCCCTCTCTCTGTCCCTCTCTGTGTCCCACTCTCTGTCCCTCTCTGTGTCCCACTCTCTGTCCCTCTCTCTGTCCCACTCTGTGTCCCACTCTCTGTCCCTCTCTGTGTCCCACTCTCTGTCCCTCTCTCTGTCCCTCTCTCTGTCCCACTCTCTGTCCCTCCCTCTGTCCCTCTCTGTGTCCCTCTCACTGTCCCTCTCTCTGTCCCTCTCTCTGTCCCTCTCTCTGTCCCTCTCGGTGTCCCTCTCTCTGTCCCTCTCTGTGTCCCCCTCTCTGTCCCTCTCTCTATCCCTCTCTCTGTCCCTCTCTGTGTCCCACTCTCTGTCCCTCTCTCTGTCCCTCTCTGTGTCCCACTCTCTGTCCCTCTCTCTGTCCCTCTCTGTGTCCCACTCTCTGTCCCTCTCTCTGTCCCTCTCTCTGTCCCACTCTCTGTCCCTCTCTCTGTCCCTCTCTGTGTCCCTCTCTCTGTCCCTCTCTCTGTCCCTCTCTCTGTCCCTCTCTGTGTCCCTCTCTCTGTCCCTCTCTGTGTCCCTCTCTCTGTCCCGCTCTCTATCCCTCTCTCTGTCCCTCTCTGTGTCCCACTCTCTGTCCCTCTCTCTGTCCCTCTCTGTGTCCCACTCTCTGTCCCTCTCTGTGTCCCTCTCTCTGTCCCTCTCTCTGTCCCTCTCTCTGTCCCTCTCTCTGTCCCTCTCTGTGTCCCACTCTCTGTCCCTCTCTGTGTCCCTCTCTGTGTCCCTCTCTCTGTCCCTCTCTCTGTCCCTCTCTCTGTCCCTCTCTGTGTCCCACTCTCTGTCCCTCTCTGTGTCCCTCTCTGTGTCCCTCTCTCTGTCCCTCTCTCTGTCCCTCTCTCTGTCCCTCTCTGTCTCCCACTCTCTGTCCCTCTCTCTGTCACTCTCTCTGTCCCACTCTCTGTCCCTCTCTCTGTCCCTCTCTGTGTCCCTCTCTCTGTCCCTCTCTCTGTCCCTCTCTCTGTCCCTCTCTCTGTCCCTCTCTGTGTCCCTCTCTCTGTCCCTCTCTGTGTCCCTCTCTCTGTCCCTCTCTCTATCCCTCTCTCTGTCCCTCTCTGTGTCCCACTCTCTGTCCCTCTCTGTGTCCCTCTCTGTGTCCCACTCTCTGTCCCTCTCTGTGTCCCTCTCTCTGTCCCTCTCTCTGTCCCTCTCTCTGTCCCTCTCTCTGTCCCTCTCTGTGTCCCACTCTCTGTCCCTCTCTGTGTCCCTCTCTGTGTCCCTCTCTCTGTCCCTCTCTCTGTCCCTCTCTCTGTCCCTCTCTGTGTCCCACTCTCTGTCCCTCTCTGTGTCCCTCTCTGTGTCCCTCTCTCTGGCCCTCTCTCTGTCCCTCTCTCTGTCCCTCTCTGTGTCCCACTCTCTGTCCCTCTCTCTGTCCCTCTCTCTGTCCCACTCTCTGTCCCTCTCTCTGTCCCTCTCTGTGTCCCTCTCTCTGTCCCTCTCTGTGTCCCTCTCTCTGTCCCTCTCTCTGTCCCACTCTCTGTCCCACTGTCTGTCCCTCTCTCTGTCCCTCTCTCTGTCCCAGTCTCTGTCCCTCTCTCTGTCCCTCTCTGTGTCCCTCTCTCTGTCCCTCTCTGTGTCCCTCTCTCTGTCCCTCTCTCTGTCCCTCTCTCTTTCCCTCTCTGTGTCCCTCTCTGTGTCCCAATCTCTGTCCCACTCTCTGTCCCTCTCTCTGTCCCTCTCGCTGTCTCTATCTCTCTGTCCCTCTCTCTGTCCTTCTGTGTCCCACACTCTGTCCAACTCTCTGTCCCTCTCTCTGTCCCTCTCTCTGTCCCTCTCTCTGTCCCACTCTCTGTCCCTCTCTCTGTCCCTCTCTGTGTCCCTCTCTCTGTCCCTCTCTGTGTCCCTCTCTGTGTCCCACTCTCTGTCCCACTCTCTGTCCCACTCTCTGTCCCTCTCTCTGTCCCACTCTCTTTCCCTCTCTCTGTCCCTCTCTGTGTCCCTCTCTCTGTCCCTCCCTGTGTCCCTCTCTCTGTCCCTCTCTCTGTCCCTCTCTGTGTCCCTCTCTCTGTCCCTCTCTCTATCCCTCTCTCTGTCCCTCTCTGTGTCCCACTCTCTGTCCCTCTCTCTGTCCCTCTCTGTGTCCCACTCTCTGTCCCTCTCTCTGTCCCTCTCTGTGTCTCTCTCTCTGTCCCTCTCTCTTTCCCTCCCTCTGTCCCACTCTCTGTCCCCCTCTGTGTCCCTCTCTGTGTCCCTCTCTCTGTCCCTCTCTCTGTCCCTCTCTCTCTGTCCCTCTCGCTGTCCCTCTCTGTGTCCCTCCCTGTGTCCCACTCTCTGTCCCACTCTCTGTCCCTCTCTCTGTCCCTCTCGCTGTCTCTATCTCTCTGTCCCTCTCTCTGTCCCTCTCTGTGTCCCACTCTCTGTCCCACTCTCTGTCCCTCTCTCTGTCCCTCTCTCTGTCCCTCTCTGTGTCCCTCTCTCTGTCCCTCTCTGTGTCACTCTCTCTGTGTCCCTCTCTGTCCCTCTCTCTGTCCCTCTCTCTGTCCCTCTATGTGTCACTCTCTCTGTCCCACTCTCTGTCCCTCTCTCTGTCACTCTCTCTGTCCCTCTCTCTGTCCCTCTCTCTGTCCCTCTCTCTGTCCCACTCTCTGTCCCTCTCTCTGTCCCTCTCTGTGTCCCTCTCTCTGTCCCTCTCTGTGTCCCACTCTCTGTCCCTCTCTCTGTCCCTCTCTCTGTCCCTCTCTGTGTCCCTCTCTGTGTCCCACTCTCTGTCCCACTCTCTGTCCCTCTCTCTGTCCCTCTCGCTGTCTCTATGTCTCTGTCCCTCTCTCTGTCCCTCTCTGTGTCCCTCTCTCTGTCTCTCTCTCTGTCCCTCTCTATGTCCCTCTCTCTGTCCCTCTCTCTGTCCCTCTCTCTGTCCCTCTCTCTGTCCCTCTCTCTGTCCCTCTCTGTGTCCCACTCTCTGTCCCTCTCTCTGTCCCTCTGTGTCCGACTCTCTGTCCCTCTATCTGTCCCTCTATCTGTCCCTCTCTGTGTCTCACTCTCTGACCCTCTCTCTGTCCCTCTCTGTGTCCCTCTCTCTGTCCCTCTCTCTGTCCCTCTCTCTGTCCCTCTCTCTGTCCCTCTCGCTGTCCCTCTCTGTGTCCCACTCTCTGTCCCTCTCTCTGTCCCTCTCTGTGTCCCACTCTCTGTCCCACTCTCTGTCCCTCTCTCTGTCCCACTCTCTGTCCCTCTCTCTGTCCCTCTCTGTGTCCCTCTCTCTGTCCCTCTCTGTGTCCCTCTCTGTGTCCCACTCTCTGTCCCACTCTCTGTCCCACTCTCTGTCCTTCTCTCTGTCCCTCTCTCTGTCCCACTCTCTTTCCTTCTCTCTGTCCCTCTCTGTGTCCACCTCTCTGTCCCTCCCTGTGTCCCTCTCTCTGTCCCTCTCTCTGTCCCTCTCTCTGTCCCTCTCTCTGTCCCTCTCTGTGTCCCTCTCTCTGTCCCTCTCTGTGTCCCTCTCTCTGTCCCTCTCTCTGTCCCTCTCTGTGTCCCACTCTCTGTCCCTCTCTCTGTCCCTTTCTCTGTCCCTCTCTCTGTCCCTCTCTGTGTCCCTCTCTGTGTCCCTCTATCTGTCCCTCTCTCTGTCCCTCTCTCTGTCCCACTCTTTGTCCCTCTCTCTGTCCCTCTCTCTGTCCCTCTCTCTGTCCCTCTCTGTGTCCCACTCTCTGTCCCTCTCTCTGTCCCTCTCTCTGTCCCTCTCTCTGTCCCTCTCTGTGTCCCTCTCTGTGTCCCTCTCTCTGTCCCTCTCTCTGTCCCTCTCTCTGTCCCTCTCTGTGTCCCACTCTCTGTCCCTCTCTCTGTCCCTCTCTCTGTCCCTCTCTCTGTCCCTCTCTCTGTCCCACTCTCTGTCCCTCTCTCTGTCCCTCTCTGTGTCCCTCTCTGTGTCCCTCTCCGTGTCCCTCTCTCAGTCCCTCCCTGTGTCCCACTCTCTGTCCCACTCTCTGTCCCTCTCTCTGTCCCTCTCTCTGTCCCACTCTCTGTCCCTCTCTCTGTCCCTCTCTGTGTCCCACTCTCTGTCCCTCTCTGTGTCCCTCTCTCTGTCCCTCTCTGTGTCCCCCTCTCTGTCCCTCTCTCTATCCCTCTCTTTGTCCCTCTCTGTGTCCCACTATCTGTCCCTCTCTCTGTCCCTCTCTGTGTCCCACTCTCTGTCCCTCTCTCTGTCCCTCTCTGTGTCCCACTCTCTGTCACCTCTCTCTGTCCCTTTCTCTGTCCCACTCTCTGTCCCTCTCTCTGTCCCTCTCTGTGTCCCTCTCTCTGTCCCTCTCTCTGTCCCTCTCTCTGTCCCTCTCTGTGTCCCTCTCTGTGTCCCTCTCTCTGTCCCTCTCTGTGTCCCTCTCCCTGTCCCTCTCTCTGTCCCTCTCTCTGTCCCACTCTCTGTCCCTCTCTCTGTCCCTCTCTGTGTCCCACTCTCTGTCCCTCTCTCTGTCCCTCTCTCTGTCCCTCTCTGTGTCCCTCTCTGTGTCCCACTCTCTGTCCCACTCTCTGTCCCTCTCTCTGTCCCTCTCGCTGTCTCTATCTCTCTGTCCCTCTCTCTGTCCCTCTCTGTGTCCCTCTCTCTGTCCCTCTCTCTGTCCCTCTCTATGTCCCTCTCTCTGTCCCTCTCTCTGTCCCTCTCTCTGTCCCTCTCGCTGTCCCTCTCTGTGTCCCACTCTCTGTCCCTCTCTCTGTCCCTCTGTGTCCCACTCTCTGTCCCTCTATCTGTCCCTCTATCTGTCCCTCTCTGTGTCCCACTCTCTGACCCTCTCTCTGTCCCTCTCTGTGTCCCTCTCTCTGTCCCTCTCTCTGTCCCTCTCTCTGTCCCTCTCCCTGTCCCTCTCTCTGTCCCTCTCTGTTTCCCACTCTCTGTCCCTCTCTCTGTCCCTCTCTGTGTCCCACTCTCTGTCCCTCTCTCTGTCCCTCTCTCTGTCCCACTCTCTGTCCCTCTCTCTGTCCCTCTCTGTGTCCCTCTCTCTGTCCCTCTCTGTGTCCCTCCCTGTGTCCCACTCTCTGTCCCACACTCTGTCCCAATCTCTGTCCCTCTCTCTGTCCCTCTCTCTGTCCCACTCTCTTTCCTTCTCTCTGTCCCTCTCTGTGACCACCTCTCTGTCCCTCCCTGTGTCCCTCTCTCTGTCCCTCTCTCTGTCCCTCTCTCTGTCCTTCTCTCTGTCCCTCTCTGTGTCCCTCTCTCTGTCCCTCTCTGTGTCCCTCTCTCTGTCCCTCTCTCTGTCCCTCTCTGTGTCCCACTCTCTGTCCCTCTCTCTGTCCCTCTCTCTGTCCCTCTCTGTGTCCCGCTCTGTGTCCCTCTCTGTGTCCCTCTCTCTGTCCCTCTCTCTGTCCCTCTCTCTGTCCCTCTCTGTGTCCCACTCTCTGTCCCTCTCTCTGTCCCTCTCCCTGTCCCTCTCTCTGTCCCTCTCTCTGTCCCACTCTCTGTCCCTCTCTCTGTCCCTCTCTGTGTCCCTCTCTGTGTCCCTCTCTCTTTCCCTCTCTGTGTCCCACTCTCTGTCCCACTCTCTGTCCCTCTCTCTGTCCCTCTCTCTGTCCCTCTCTCTGTCCCACTCTCTGTCCCTCTCTCTGTCCCTCTCTGTGTCCCACTCTCTGTCCCTCTCTGTGTCCCACTCTCTGTCCCTCTCTCTGTCCCACTCTGTGTCCCACTCTCTGTCCCTCTCTGTGTCCCACTCTCTGTCCCTCTCTCTGTCCCTCTCTCTGTCCCACTCTCTTTCCCTCCCTCTGTCCCTCTCTGTGTCCCTCTCTCTGTCCCTCTCTCTGTCCCTCTCTCTGTCCCTCTCTCTGTCCCTCTCGGTGTCCCTCTCTCTGTCCCTCTCTGTGTCCCCCTCTCTGTCCCTCTCTCTATCCCTCTCTCTGTCCCTCTCTGTGTCCCACTCTCTGTCCCTCTCTCTGTCCCTCTCTGTGTCCCACTCTCTGTCCCTCTCTCTGTCCCTCTCTGTGTCCCACTCTCTGTCCCTCTCTCTGTCCCTCTCTCTGTCCCACTCTCTGTCCCTCTCTCTGTCCCTCTCTGTGTCCCTCTCTCTGTCCCTCTCTCTGTCCCTCTCTCTGTCCCTCTCTGTGTCCCTCTCTCTGTCCCTCTCTGTGTCCCTCTCTCTGTCCCTCTCTCTATCCCTCTCTCTGTCCCTCTCTGTGTCCCACTCTCTGTCCCTCTCTCTGTCCCTCTCTGTGTCCCACTCTCTGTCCCTCTCTGTGTCCCTCTCTCTGTCCCTCTCTCTGTCCCTCTCTCTGTCCCTCTCTCTGTCCCTCTCTGTGTCCCACTCTCTGTCCCTCTCTGTGTCCCTCTCTGTGTCCCTCTCTCTGTCCCTCTCTCTGTCCCTCTCTCTGTCCCTCTCTGTGTCCCACTCTCTGTCCCTCTCTGTGTCCCTCTCTGTGTCCCTCTCTCTGTCCCTCTCTCTGTCCCTCTCTCTGTCCCTCTCTGTGTCCCACTCTCTGTCCCTCTCTCTGTCCCTCTCTCTGTCCCACTCTCTGTCCCTCTCTCTGTCCCTCTCTGTGTCCCTCTCTCTGTCCCTCTCTGTGTCCCTCTCTCTGTCCCTCTCTCTGTCCCACTCTCTGTCCCACTGTCTGTCCCTCTCTCTGTCCCTCTCTCTGTCCCAGTCTCTGTCCCTCTCTCTGTCCCTCTCTGTGTCCCTCTCTCTGTCCCTCTATCTGTCCCTCTCTCTGTCCCTCTCTCTGTCCCTCTCTGTGTCCCTCTCTGTGTCCCTCTCTATGTCCCAATCTCTGTCCCACTCTCTGTCCCTCTCTCTGTCCCTCTCGCTGTCTCTATCTCTCTGTCCCTCTCTCTGTCCTTCTGTGTCCCACACTCTGTCCCACTCTCTGTCCCTCTCTCTGTCCCTCTCTCTGTCCCTCTCTCTGTCCCACTCTCTGTCCCTCTCTCTGTCCCTCTCTGTGTCCCTCTCTCTGTCCCTCTCTGTGTCCCTCTCTGTGTCCCACTCTCTGTCCCACTCTCTGTCCCACTCTCTGTCCCTTTCTCTGTCCCACTCTCTGTCCCTCTCTGTGTCCCTCTCTGTGTCCCTCTCTCTGTCCCTCTCTCTGTCCCTCTCCCTGTCCCTCTCGCTGTCCCTCTCTGTGTCCCTCTCTGTGTCCCACTCTCTGTCCCACTCTCTGTCCCTCTCTCTGTCCCTCTCGCTGTCTCTATCTCTCTGTCCCTCTCTCTGTCCCCTCTGTGTCCCACTCTCTGTCCCACTCTCTGTCCCTCTCTCTGTCCCTCTCTCTGTCCCTCTCTGTGTCCCTCTCTCTGTCCCTCTCTGTGTCACTCTCTCTGTCCCACTCCCTGTCCCTCTCTCTGTCCCTCTCTCTGTCCCTCTATGTGTCACTCTCTCTGTCCCACTCTCTGTCCCTCTCTCTGTCACTCTCTCTGTCCCTCTCTCTGTCCCTCTCTCTGTCCCTCTCTCTGTCCCACTCTCTGTCCCTCTCTCTGTCCCTCTCTGTGTCCCTCTCTCTGTCCCTCTCTGTGTCCCACTCTCTGTCCCTCTCTCTGTCCCTCTCTCTGTCCCTCTCTGTGTCCCTCTCTGTGTCCCACTCTCTGTCCCACTCTCTGTCCCTCTCTCTGTCCCTCTCGCTGTCTCTATGTCTCTGTCCCTCTCTCTGTCCCTCTCTGTGTCCCTCTCTCTGTCCCTCTCTGTGTCCCACTCTCTGTCCCTCTCTCTGTCCCTCTCTGTCCGACTCTCTGTCCCTCTATCTGTCCCTCTATCTGTCCCTCTCTGTGTCCCACTCTCTGACCCTCTCTCTGTCCCTCTCTGTGTCCCTCTCTCTGTCCCTCTCTGTGTCCCTCTCTCTGTCCCTCTCTCTGTCCCTCTCTCTGTCCCTCTCTGTGTCCCTCTCTCTGTCCCTCTCTCTGTCCCTCTCTGTGTCCCACTCTCTGTCCCTCTCTCTGTCCCTCTGTGTCCGACTCTCTGTCCCTCTATCTGTCCCTCTATCTGTCCCTCTCTGTGTCCCACTCTCTGACCCTCTCTCTGTCCCTCTCTGTGTCCCTCTCTCTGTCCCTCTCTCTGTCCCTCTCTCTGTCCCTCTCTCTGTCCCTCTCGCTGTCCCTCTCTGTGTCCCACTCTCTGTCCCTCTCTCTGTCCCTCTCTGTGTCCCACTCTCTGTCCCTCTCTCTGCCCCTCTCTCTGTCCCACTCTCTATCCCTCTCTCTGTCCCTCTCTGTGTCCCTCTCTCTGTCCCTCTCTGTGTCCCTCTCTGTGTCCCACTCTCTGTCCCACTCTCTGTCCCACTCTCTGTCCTTCTCTCTGTCCCTCTCTCTGTCCCACTCTCTTTCCTTCTCTCTGTCCCTCTCTGTGTCCACCTCTCTGTCCCTCCCTGTGTCCCTCTCTCTATCCCTCTCTCTGTCCCTCTCTCTGTCCCTCTCTCTGTCCCTCTCTGTGTCCCTCTCTCTGTCCCTCTCTGTGTCCCTCTCTCTGTCCCTCTCTCTGTCCCTCTCTCTGTCCCTCTCTGTGTCCCACTCTCTGTCCCTCTCTCTGTCCCTCTCTCTGTCCCTCTCTCTGTCCCTCTCTGTGTCACTCTCTGTGTCCCTCTCTCTGTCCCTCTCTCTGTCCCTCTCTCTGTCCCACTCTCTGTCCCTCTCTCTGTCCCTCTCTCTGTCCCTCTCTCTGTCCCTCTCTGTGTCCCACTCTCTGTCCCTCTCTCTGTCCCTCTCTCTGTCCCTCTCTCTGTCCCTCTCTGTGTCCCTCTCTGTGTCCCTCTCTCTGTCCCTCTCTCTGTCCCTCTCTCTGTCCCTCTCTGTGTCCCACTCTCTGTCCCTCTCTCTGTCCCTCTCTCTGTCCCTCTCTCTGTCCCTCTCTCTGTCCCACTCTCTGTCCCTCTCTCTGTCCCTCTCTGTGTCCCTCTCTGTGTCCCTCTCTTTGTCCCTCTCTCAGTCCCTCTCTGTGTCCCACTCTCTGTCCCACTCTCTGTCCCTCTCTCTGTCCCTCTCTCTGTCCCTCTCTCTGTCCCACTCTCTGTCCCTCTCTCTGTCCCTCTCTGTGTCCCACTCTCTGTCCCTCTCTGTGTCCCCCTCTCTGTCCCTCTCTCTGTCCCACTCTGTGTCCCACTCTCTGTCCCTCTCTGTGTCCCACTCTCTGTCCCTCTCTCTGTCCCTCTCTCTGTCCCACTCTCTTTCCCTCCCTCTGTCCCTCTCTGTGTCCCTCTCTCTGTCCCTCTCTGTGTCCCACTCTCTGTCCCTCTCTCTGTCCCTCTGTGTCCGACTCTCTGTCCCTCTATCTGTCCCTCTATCTGTCCCTCTCGCTGTCCCTCTCTGTGTCCCACTCTCTGTCCCTCTCTCTGTCCCTCTCTGTGTCCCACTCTCTGTCCCTCTCTCTGTCCCTCTCTCTGTCCCACTCTCTGTCCCTCTCTGTGTCCCTCTCTGCGTCCCTCTCTCTGTCCCTCTCTGTGTCCCTCTCTGTGTCCCACTCTCTGTCCCACTCTCTGTCCCACTCTCTGTCCTTCTCTCTGTCCCTCTCTCTGTCCCACTCTCTTTCCTTCTCTCTGTCCCTCTCTGTGTCCACCTCTCAGTCCCTCCCTGTGTCCCTCTCTCTATCCCTCTCTCTGTCCCTCTCTCTGTCCCTCTCTCTGTCCCTCTCTGTGTCCCTCTCTCTGTCCCTCTCTGTGTCCCTCTCTCTGTCCCTCTCTCTGTCCCTCTCTCTGTCCCTCTCTGTGTCCCACTCTCTGTCCCTCTCTCTGTCCCTCTCTCTGTCCCTCTCTCTGTCCCTCTCTGTGTCCCTCTCTGTGTCCCTCTCTCTGTCCCTCTCTCTGTCCCTCTCTCTGTCCCACTCTCTGTCCCTCTCTCTGTCCCTCTCTCTGTCCCTCTCTCTGTCCCTCTCTGTGTCCCACTCTCTGTCCCTCTCTCTGTCCCTCTCTCTGACCCTCTCTCTGTCCCTCTCTGTGTCCCTCTCTGTGTCCCTCTCTCTGTCCCTCTCTCTGTCCCTCTCTCTGTCCCTCTCTGTGTCCCACTCTCTGTCCCTCTCTCTGTCCCTCTCTCTGTCCCTCTCTCTGTCCCTCTCTCTGTCCCACTCTCTGTCCCTCTCTCTGTCCCTCTCTGTGTCCCTCTCTGTGTCCCTCTCTTTGTCCCTCTCTCAGTCCCTCTCTGTGTCCCACTCTCTGTCCCACTCTCTGTCCCTCTCTCTGTCCCTCTCTCTGTCCCTCTCTCTGTCCCACTCTCTGTCCCTCTCTCTGTCCCTCTCTGTGTCCCACTCTCTGTCCCTCTCTGTGTCCCCCTCTCTGTCCCTCTCTCTGTCCCACTCTGTGTCCCACTCTCTGTCCCTCTCTGTGTCCCACTCTCTGTCCCTCTCTCTGTCCCTCTCT
Organism: Mustelus asterias; assembly: GCF_964213995.1. NCBI lineage: Eukaryota > Metazoa > Chordata > Chondrichthyes > Carcharhiniformes > Triakidae > Mustelus > Mustelus asterias. The sequence goes on along the minus strand of NW_027590353.1, from coordinate 173,466 downwards.
CTGTCCCACTCTCTTTCCCTCCCTCTGTCCCTCTCTGTGTCCCTCTCTCTGTCCCTCTCTGTGTCCCACTCTCTGTCCCTCTCTCTGTCCCTCTCTCTGTCCCTCTCTGTGTCCCTCTCTGTGTCCCACTCTCTGTCCCACTCTCTGTCCCTCTCTCTGTCCCTCTCGCTGTCTCTATCTCTCTGTCCCTCTCTCTGTCCCTCTCTGTGTCCCTCTCTCTGTCCCTCTCTCTGTCCCTCTCTATGTCCCTCTCTCTGTCCCTCTCTCTGTCCCTCTCTCTGTCCCTCTCTCTGTCCCTTTCTGTGTCCCACTCTCTGTCCCTCTCTCTGTCCCTCTGTGTCCCACTCTCTGTCCCTCTATCTGTCCCTCTATCTGTCCCTCTCTGTGTCCCACTCTCTGACCCTCTCTCTGTCCCTCTCTGTGTCCCTCTCTCTGTCCCTCTCTCTGTCCCTCTCTCTGTCCCTCTCTCTGTCCCTCTCTCTGTCCCTCTCTGTGTCCCACTCTCTGTCCCTCTCTCTGTCCCACTCTCTGTCCCTCTCTCTGTCCCTCTCTCTGTCCCACTCTCTGTCCCACACTCTGTCCCAATCTCTGTCCCTCTCTCTGTCCCTCTGTCTGTCCCACTCTCTTTCCTTCTCTCTGTCCCTCTCTGTGTCCACCTCTCTGTCCCTCCCTGTGTCCCTCTCTCTGTCCCTCTCTGTGTCCCTCTCTCTGTCCCTCTCTCCGTCCCTCTCTGTGTCCCTCTCTCTGTCCCTCTCTGTGTCCCTCTCTCTGTCCCTCTCTCTGTCCCTCTCTGTGTCCCACTCTCTGTCCCTATCTCTGTCCCTCTCTCTGTCCCTCTCTGTGTCCCTCTCTGTGTCCCTCTCTCTGTCCCTCTCTCTGTCCCTCTCTCTGTCCCTCTCTGTGTCCCACTCTCTGTCCCTCTCTCTGTCCCTCTCTGTGTCCCTCTCTGTGTCCCTCTCTGTGTCCCTCTCTCTGTCCCTCTCTGTGTCCGACTCTCTGTCCCTCTCTGTGTCCCTCTCTCTGTCCCTCTCTGTGTCCCTCTCTCTGTCCCTCTCTGTGTCCCCCTCTCTGTCCCTCTCTCTATCCCTCTCTCTGTCCCTCTCTGTGTCCCACTCTCTGTCCCTCTCTCTGTCCCTCTCTGTGTCCCACTCTCTGTCCCTCTCTCTGTCCCTCTCTGTGTCCCACTCTCTGTCCCTCTCTCTGTCCCTCTCTCTGTCCCACTCTCTGTCCCTCTCTCTGTCCCTCTCTGTGTCCCTCTCTCTGTCCCTCTCTCTGTCCCTCTCTGTGTCCCTCTCTCTGTCCCTCTCTGTGTCCCTCTCTCTGTCCCTCTCTCTGTCCCTCTCTCTGTCCCTCTCTCTGTCCCTCTCTCTGTCCCTCTCTGTGTCCGACTCTCTGTCCCTCTCTGTGTCCCTCTCTGTGTCCCTCTCTCTGTCCCTCTCTCTGTCCCTCTCTCTGTCCCTCTCTGTGTCCCACTCTCTGTCCCTCTCTGTGTCCCTCTCTGTGTCCCTCTCTCTGTCCCTCTCTCTGTCCCTCTCTCTGTCCCTCTCTGTGTCCCACTCTCTGTCCCTCTCTCTGTCCCTCTCTCTGTCCCACTCTCTGTCCCTCTCTCTGTCCCTCTCTGTGTCCCTCTCTCTGTCCCTCTCTGTGTCCCTCTCTCTGTCCCTCTCTCTATCCCACTCTCTGTCCCACTGTCTGTCCCTCTCTCTGTCCCTCTCTCTGTCCCAGTCTCTGTCCCTCTCTCTGTCCCTCTCTGTGTCCCTCTCTCTGTCCCTCTCTCTGTCCCTCTCTCTGTCCCTCTCTCTGTCCCTCTCTCTGTCCCTCTCTGTGTCCCTCTCTGTGTCCCTCTCTGTGTCCCAATCTCTGTCCCACTCTCTGTCCCTCTCTCTGTCCCTCTCGCTGTCTCTCTCTCTCTGTCCCTCTCTCTGTCCTTCTGTGTCCCACACTCTGTCCCACTCTCTGTCCCTCTCTCTGTCCCTCTCTCTGTCCCTCTCTCTGTCCCACTCTCTGTCCCTCTCTCTGTCCCTCTCTGTGTCCCTCTCTCTGTACCTCTCTGTGTCCCTCTCTGTGTCCCACTCTCTGTCCCACTCTCTGTCCCACTCTCTGTCCCTCTATCTGTCCCACTCTCTTTCCCTCTCTCTGTCCCTCTCTGTGTCCCTCTCTCTGTCCCTCCCTGTGTCCCTCTCTCTGTCCCTCTCTCTGTCCCTCTCTGTGTCCCTCTCTCTGTCCCTCTCTCTATCCTTCTCTCTGTCCCTCTCTGTGTCCCACTCTCTGTCCCTCTCTCTGTCCCTCTCTGTGTCCCACTCTCTGTCCCTCTCTCTGTCCCTCTCTGTGTCCCTCTCTCTGTCCCTCTCTCTTTCCCTCCCTCTGTCCCACTCTCTGTCCCTCTCTGTGTCCCTCTCTGTGTCCCTCTCTGTGTCCCACTCTCTTTTCCACTCTCTGTCCCTCTCTCTGTCCCTCTCGCTGTCTCTATCTCTCTGTCCCTCTCTCTGTCTCTCTCTGCGTCCCACTCTCTGTCCCACTCTCTGTCCCTCTCTCTGTCCCTCTCTCTGTCCCTCTCTGTGTCCCTCTCTCTGTCCCTCTCTGTGTCACTCTCTCTGTCCCACTCTCAGTCCCTCTCTCTGTCCCTCTCTCTGTCCCTCTTTGTGTCAATCTCTCTGTCCCACTCTCTGTCCCTCTCTCTGTCACTCTCTCTGTCCCTCTCTCTGTCCCTCTCTCTGTCCCTCTCTCTGTCCCACTCTCTGTCCCTCTCTCTGTCCCTCTCTGTGTCCCTCTCTCTGTCCCTCTCTGTGTCCCACTCTCTGTCCCTCTCTCTGTCCCTCTCTCTGTCCCTCTCTGTGTCCCTCTCTGTGTCCCACTCTCTGTCCCACTCTCTGTCCCTCTCTCTGTCCCTCTCGCTGTCTCTCTGTCTCTGTCCCTCTCTCTGTCCCTCTCTGTGTCCCTCTCTCTGTCCCTCTCTCTGTCCCTCTCTATGTCCCTCTCTCTGTCCCTCTCTCTGTCCCTCTCTCTGTCCCTCTCTCTGTCCCTCTCTGTGTCTCACTCTCTGTCCCTCTCTCTGTCCCTCTGTGTCCGACTCTCTGTCCCTCTATCTGTCCCTCTATCTGTCCCTCTCTGTGTCCCACTCTCTGACCCTCTCTCTGTCCCTCTCTGTGTCCCTCTCTCTGTCCCTCTCTCTGTCCCTCTCTCTGTCCCTCTCTCTGTCCCTCTCGATGTCCCTCTCTGTGTCCCACTCTCTGGCCCTCGCTCTGTCCCTCTCTGTGTCCCACTCTCTGTCCCTCTCTCTGTCCCTCTCTCTGTCCCACTCTCTGTCCCTCTCTCTGTCCCTCTCTGTGTCCCTCTCTCTGTCCCTCTCTGTGTCCCTCTCCCTGTCCCTCTCTCTGTCCCTCTCTCTGTCCCACTCTCTGTGCCTCTCTCTGTCCCTCTCTGTGTCCCACTCTCTGTCCCTCTCTCTGTCCCTCTCTCTGTCCCTCTCTGTGTCCCTCTCTGTGTCCCACTCTCTGTCCCACTCTCTGTCCCTCTCTCTGTCCCTCTCGCTGTCTCTATCTCTCTGTCCCTCTCTCTGTCCCTCTCTGTGTCCCTCTCTCTGTCCCTCTCTCTGTCCCTCTCTATGTCCCTCTCTCTGTCCCTCTCTCTGTCCCTCTCTCTGTCCCTCTCTCTGTCCCTCTCTGTGTCCCACTCTCTGTCCCTCTCTCTGTCCCTCTGTGTCCCACTCTCTGTCCCTCTATCTGTCCCTCTATCTGTCCCTCTCTGTGTCCCACTCTCTGACCCTCTCTCTGTTCCTCTCTGTGTCCCTCTCTCTGTCCCTCTCTCTGTCCCTCTCTCTGTCCCTCTCTCTGTCCCTCTCTCTGTCCCTCTCTGTGTCCCACTCTCTGTCCCTCTCTCTGTCCCTCTCTGTGTCCCACTCTCTGTCCCTCTCTCTGTCCCTCTCTCTGTCCCACTCTCTGTCCCTCTCTCTGTCCCTCTCTGTGTCCCTCTCTCTGTCCCTCTCTGTGTCCCTCTCTGTGTCCCACTCTCTGTCCCACACTCTGTCCCAATCTCTGTCCCTCTCTCTGTCCCTCTCTCTGTCCCACTCTCTTTCCTTCCCTCTGTCCCTCTCTGTGTCCACCTCTCTGTCCCTCCCTGTGTCCCTCTCTCTGTCCCTCTCTCTGTCCCTCTCTCTGTCCCTCTCTCTGTCCCTCTCTGTGTCCCTCTCTCTGTCCCTCTCTGTGTCCCTCTCTCTGTCCCTCTCTCTGTCCCTCTCTGTGTCCCACTCTCTGTCCCTCTCTCTGTCCCTCTCTCTGTCCCTTTCTGTGTCCCTCTCTGTGTCCCTCTCTCTGTCCCTCTCTCTGTCCCTCTCTCTGTCCCTCTCTGTGTCCCACTCTCTGTCCCTCTCTCTGTCCCTCTCTCTGTCCCTCTCTCTGTCCCTCTCTCTGTCCCACTCTCTGTCCCTCTCTCTGTCCCTCTCTGTGTCCCTCTCTGTGTCCCTCTCTCTGTCCCTCTCTGTGTCCCACTCTCTGTCCCACTCTCTGTCCCTCTCTCTGTCCCTCTCTCTGTCCCTCTCTCTGTCCCACTCTCTGTCCCTCTCTCTGTCCCTCTCTGTGTCCCACTCTCTGTCCCTCTCTGTGTCCCACTCTCTGTCCCTCTCTCTGTCCCACTCTGTGTCCCACTCTCTGTCCCTCTCTGTGTCCCACTCTCTGTCCCTCTCTCTGTCCCTCTCTCTGTCCCACTCTCTTTCCCTCCCTCTGTCCCTCTCTGTGTCCCTCTCTCTGTCCCTCTCTCTGTCCCTCTCTCTGTCCCTCTCTCTGTCCCTCTCTGTGTCCCTCTCTCTGTCCCTCTCTGTGTCCCCCTCTCTGTCCCTCTCTCTATCCCTCTCTCTGTCCCTCTCTGTGTCCCACTCTCTGTCCCTCTCTCTGTCCCTCTCTGTGTCCCACTCTCTGTCCTTCTCTCTGTCCCTCTCTGTGTCCCACTCTCTGTCCCTCTCTCTGTCCCTCTCTCTGTCCCACTCTCTGTCCCTCTCTCTGTCCCTCTCTGTGTCCCTCTCTCTGTCCCTCTCTCTGTCCCTCTCTCTGTCCCTCTCTGTGTCCCTCTCTCTGTCCCTCTCTGTGTCCCTCTCTCTGTCCCTCTCTCTGTCCCTCTCTATGTCCCTCTCTCTGTCCCTCTCTCTGTCCCTCTCTCTGTCCCTCTCTGTGTCCCACTCTCTGTCCCTCTCTCTGTCCCTCTCTGTGTCCCACTCTCTGTCCCTCTCTGTGTCCCTCTCTCTGTCCCTCTCTCTGTCCCTCTCTCTGTCCCTCTCTGTGTCCCACTCTCTGTCCCTCTCTGTGTCCCTCTCTGTGTCCCTCTCTCTGTCCCTCTCTCTGTCCCTCTCTCTGTCCCTCTCTGTGTCCCACTCTCTGTCCCTCTCTGTGTCCCTCTCTGTGTCCCTCTCTCTGTCCCTCTCTCTGTCCCTCTCTCTGTCCCTCTCTGTGTCCCACTCTCTGTCCCTCTCTCTGTCCCTCTCTCTGTCCCACTCTCTGTCCCTCTCTCTGTCCCTCTCTGTGTCCCTCTCTGTGTCCCTCTCTGTCCCTCTCTCTGTCCCTCTCTCTGTCCCACTCTCTGTCCCACTGTCTGTCCCTCTCTCTGTCCCTCTCTCTGTCCCAGTCTCTGTCCCTCTCTCTGTCCCTCTCTGTGTCCCTCTCTCTGTCCCTCTCTCTGTCCCTCTCTCTGTCCCTCTCTCTGTCCCTCTCTGTGTCCCTCTCTGTGTCCCAATCTCTGTCCCACTCTCTGTCCCTCTCTCTGTCCCTCTCGCTGTCTCTATCTCTCTGTCCCTCTCTCTGTCCTTCTGTGTCCCACAGTCTGTCCCACTCTCTGTCCCTCTCTCTGTCCCTCTCTCTGTCCCTCTCTCTGTCCCACTCTCTGTCCCTCTCTCTGTCCCTCTCTGTGTCCCTCTCTCTGTCCCTCTCTGTGTCCCCCTCTGTGTCCCACTCTCTGTCCCACTCTCTGTCCCACTCTCTGTCCCTCTCTCTGTCCCACTCTCTTTCCCTCTCTCTGTCCCTCTCTGTGTCCCTCTCTCTGTCCCTCCCTGTGTCCCTCTCTCTGTCCCTCTCTCTGTCCCTCTCTGTGTCCCTCTCTCTGTCCCTCTCTCTATCCTTCTCTCTGTCCCTCTCTGTGTCCCACTCTCTGTCCCTCTCTCTGTCCCTCTCTGTGTCCCACTCTCTGTCCCTCTCTCTGTCCCTCTCTGTGTCCCTCTCTCTGTCCCTCTCTCTTTCCCTCCCTCTGTCCCACTCTCTGTCCCTCTCTGTGTCCCTCTCTGTGTCCCTCTCTCTGTCCCTCTCTCTGTCCCTCTCTCTGTCCCTCTCGCTGTCCCTCTCTGTGTCCCTCTCTGTGTCCCACTCTCTGTCCCACTCTCTGTCCCTCTCTCTGTCCCTCTCGCTGTCTCTATCTCTCTGTCCCTCTCTCTGTCTCTCTGTGTCCCACTCTCTGTCCCACTCTCTGTCCCTCTCTCTGTCCCTCTCTCTGTCCCTCTCTGTGTCCCTCTCTCTGTCCCTCTCTGTGTCACTCTCTCTGTCCCACTCTCTGTCCCTCTCTCTGTCCCTCTCTCTGTCCCTCTATGTGTCAATCTCTCTGTCCCACTCTCTGTCCCTCTCTCTGTCACTCTCTCTGCCCCTCTCTCTGTCCCTCTCTCTGTCCCTCTCTCTGTCCCACTCTCTGTCCCTCTCTCTGTCCCTCTCTGTGTCCCACTCTCTGTCCCTCTATCTGTCCCTCTCTGTGTCCCACTCTCTGACCCTCTCTCTGTCCCTCTCTGTGTCCCTCTCTCTGTCCCTCTCTGTGTCCCTCTCTCTGTCCCTCTCTCTGTCCCTCTCTCTGTCCCTCTCTGTGTCCGACTCTCTGTCCCTCTATCTGTCCCTCTTTGTGTCCCACTCTCTGACCCTCTCTCTGTCCCTCTCTGTGTCCCACTCTCTGTCCCTCTCTCTGTCCCTCTCTCTGTCCCACTCTCTGTCCCTCTCTCTGTCCCTCTCTGTTGTCCCTCTCTCTGTCCCTCTCTGTGTCCCTCTCTATGTCCCACTCTCTGTCCCACTCTCTGTCCCACTCTCTGTCCCTCTCTCTGTCCCTCTCTCTGTCCCACTCTATTTCCCTCTCTCTGTCCCTCTCTGTGTCCCTCTCTCTGTCCCTCCTCAGTCCCACTCTCTGTCACTCTCTCTGTCCCTCTCTCTGTCCTTCCCTCTGTCCCTCTCTGTGTCCCTCTCTCTGTCCCACTCTCTGTCCCTCTCTCTGTCCCTCTCTCTGTCCTTCCCTCTGTCCCTCTCTCTGTCCCTCTCTCTATCCCTCTCTCTGTCCCTCTCTGTGTCCCTCTCTGTGTCCCTCTCTGTTTCCCTCTCTCTGTCCCTCTCTCTGTCCCTCTCTCTGTCCCTCTCTGTGTCACTCTCTCTGTCCCACTCTCTGTCCCTCTCTCTGTCCCTCTCTCTGTCCCTCTCTCTGTCCCTCTCTCTGTCCCTCTCTGTGTCCCACTCTCTGTCCCTCTCTGTATCCCACTCTCTGTCCCTCTCTCTGTCCCTCTCTGTGTCCCTCTCTGTCCCTCTCTGTGTCCCTCTCTGTGTCCCACTCTCTGTCCCTCTCTCTGTCCCTCTCTCTGTCCCTCTCTCTGTCCCTCTCTCTGTCACTCTCTGTGTCCCACTCTCTGTCCCTCTCTCTGTCCCTCTCTCTGTCCCTCTCTCTGTCCCACTCTCTGTCCCTCTCTCTGTCCCTCTCTCTGTCCCTCTCACTGTCTCTATCTCTCTGTCCCTCTCTGTGTCCCACTCTCTGTCCCACTCTCTGTCCCTCTCTCTGTCCCTCTCTCTGTCCCTCTCTCTGTACCTCTCTCTGTCCCACTCTCTGTCCCACTCTCTGTCCCTTTCTCTGTCCCTCTCGCTGTCTCTATCTCTCTGTCCTTCTCTCTGTCACTCTCTCTGTCCCACTCTCTGTCCCTATCTCTGTCCCTCTCTCTGTCCCTCTCTGTGTCACTCTCTCTGTCCCTCTCTGTGTCCCTCTCTCTGTCCCTCCCTGTGTCCCTCTCTCTGTCCCTCTCTCTGTCCCTCTCTGTGTCCCTCTCTCTGTCCCTCTCTCTATCCTTCTCTCTGTCCCTCTCTGTGTCCCACTCTCTGTCCCTCTCTCTGTCCCTCTCTGTGTCCCACTCTCTGTCCCTCTCTCTGTCCCTCTCTGTGTCCCTCTCTCTGTCCCTCTCTCTTTCCCTCCCTCTGTCCCACTCTCTGTCCCTCTCTGTGTCCCTCTCTGTGTCCCTCTCTCTGTCCCTCTCTCTGTCCCTCTCTCTGTCCCTCTCGCTGTCCCTCTCTGTGTCCCTCTCTGTGTCCCACTCTCTGTCCCACTCTCTGTCCCTCTCTCTGTCCCTCTCGCTGTCTCTATCTCTCTGTCCCTCTCTCTGTCTCTCTGTGTCCCACTCTCTGTCCCACTCTCTGTCCCTCTCTCTGTCCCTCTCTCTGTCCCTCTCTGTGTCCCTCTCTCTGTCCCTCTCTGTGTCACTCTCTCTGTCCCACTCTCTGTCCCTCTCTCTGTCCCTCTCTCTGTCCCTCTATGTGTCAATCTCTCTGTCCCACTCTCTGTCCCTCTCTCTGTCACTCTCTCTGCCCCTCTCTCTGTCCCTCTCTCTGTCCCTCTCTCTGTCCCACTCTCTGTCCCTCTCTCTGTCCCTCTCTGTGTCCCACTCTCTGTCCCTCTATCTGTCCCTCTCTGTGTCCCACTCTCTGACCCTCTCTCTGTCCCTCTCTGTGTCCCTCTCTCTGTCCCTCTCTGTGTCCCTCTCTCTGTCCCTCTCTCTGTCCCTCTCTCTGTCCCTCTCTGTGTCCGACTCTCTGTCCCTCTATCTGACCCTCTCTGTGTCCCACTCTCTGACCCTCTCTCTGTCCCTCTCTGTGTCCCACTCTCTGTCCCTCTCTCTGTCCCTCTCTCTGTCCCACTCTCTGTCCCTCTCTCTGTCCCTCTCTGTTGTCCCTCTCTCTGTCCCTCTCTGTGTCCCTCTCTATGTCCCACTCTCTGTCCCACTCTCTGTCCCACTCTCTGTCCCTCTCTCTGTCCCTCTCTCTGTCCCACTCTATTTCCCTCTCTCTGTCCCTCTCTGTGTCCCTCTCTCTGTCCCTCCCTCTGTCCCACTCTCTGTCACTCTCTCTGTCCCTCTCTCTGTCCTTCCCTCTGTCCCTCTCTGTGTCCCTCTCTCTGTCCCACTCTCTGTCCCTCTCTCTGTCCCTCTCTCTGTCCTTCCCTCTGTCCCTCTCTCTGTCCCTCTCTCTATCCCTCTCTCTGTCCCTCTCTGTGTCCCTCTCTGTGTCCCTCTCTGTTTCCCTCTCTCTGTCCCTCTCTCTGTCCCTCTCTCTGTCCCTCTCTGTGTCACTCTCTCTGTCCCACTCTCTGTCCCTCTCTCTGTCCCTCTCTCTGTCCCTCTCTCTGTCCCTCTCTCTGTCCCTCTCTGTGTCCCACTCTCTGTCCCTCTCTGTATCCCACTCTCTGTCCCTCTCTCTGTCCCTCTCTGTGTCCCTCTCTGTCCCTCTCTGTGTCCCTCTCTGTGTCCCACTCTCTGTCCCTCTCTCTGTCCCTCTCTCTGTCCCTCTCTCTGTCCCTCTCTCTGTCACTCTCTGTGTCCCACTCTCTGTCCCTCTCTCTGTCCCTCTCTCTGTCCCTCTCTCTGTCCCACTCTCTGTCCCTCTCTCTGTCCCTCTCTCTGTCCCTCTCACTGTCTCTATCTCTCTGTCCCTCTCTGTGTCCCACTCTCTGTCCCACTCTCTGTCCCTCTCTCTGTCCCTCTCTCTGTCCCTCTCTCTGTACCTCTCTCTGTCCCACTCTCTGTCCCACTCTCTGTCCCTTTCTCTGTCCCTCTCGCTGTCTCTATCTCTCTGTCCTTCTCTCTGTCACTCTCTCTGTCCCACTCTCTGTCCCTATCTCTGTCCCTCTCTCTGTCCCTCTCTGTGTCACTCTCTCTGTCCCACTCTCTGTCCCTCTCACTGTCACTCTCTCTGTCCCTCTCTCTGTCCCTCTCTCTGTGCCTCTCTCTGTCCCTCTCTGTGTCCCACTCTCTGTCCCTCTCTGTGTCCCTCTCTCTGTCCCTCTCTGTGTCCCTCTCTCTGTCCCTCACTCTGTCCCTCTCTGTGTCCCTTTCTCTGTCCCTCTCTCTGTCCCTCTCTGTGTCCCACTCTCTGTCCCTCTCTCTGTCCCTCTCTCTGTCCCTCTCTGTGTCCCAATCTCTGTCCCTCTCTCTGTCCCTCTCTCTGTCCCTCTCTCTGTCCCACTCTCTGTCCCACTCTCTGTCCCACTCTCTGTCCCTCACTCTGTCCCTCTCTCTGTCCCACTCTCTTTCCCTCTCTCTGTCCCTCTCTGTGTCCCTCTCTCTGTCCCTCCCTGTGTCCCACTCTCTGTCACTCTCTCTGTCCCTCTCTCTGTCCTTCCCTCTGTCCCTCTCTGTGTCCCTCTCTCTGTCCCACTCTCTGTCCCTCTCTCTGTCCCTCTCTCTGTCCTTCCCTCTGTCCCTCTCTCTGTCCCTCTCTCTATCCCTCTCTCTGTCCCTCTCTGTGTCCCACTCTCTGTCCCTCTCTCTGTCCCTCTCTGTGTCCCACTCTCTGTCCCTCTCTCTGTCCCTCTCTGTATCCCTCTCTCTGTCCCTCTCTCTTTCCCTCTCTCTGTCCCACTCTCTGTCCCTCTCTGTGTCCCTCTCTGTTTCCCTCTCTCTGTCCCTCTCTCTGTCCCTCTCTCTGTCCCTCTCTCTGTCCCTCTCTGTGTCACTCTCTCTGTCCCACTCTCTGTCCCTCTCTCTGTCCCTCTCTCTGTCCCTCTCTCTGTCCCTCTCTGTGTCCCACTCTCTGTCCCTCTCTGTATCCCACTCTCTGTCCCTCTCTCTGTCCCTCTCTGTGTCCCTCTCTGTCCCTCTCTGTGTCCCTCTCTGTGTCCCACTCTCTGTCCCTCTCTCTGTCCCTCTCTCTGTCCCTCTCTCTGTCCCTCTCTGTGTCCCACTCTCTGTCCCTCTCTCTGTCCCTCTCTCTGTCCCTCTCTCTGTCCCACTCTCTGTCCCTCTCTCTGTCCCTCTCTCTGTCCCTCTCACTGTCTCTATCACTCTGTCCCTCTCTGTGTCCCACTCTCTGTCCCACTCTCTGTCCCTCTCTCTGTCCCTCTCTCTGTCCCTCTCTCTGTACCTCTCTCTGTCCCACTCTCTGTCCCACTCTCTGTCCCTTTCTCTGTCCCTCTCGCTGTCTCTATCTCTCTGTCCTTCTCTCTGTCACTCTCTCTGTCCCACTCTCTGTCCCTCTCTCTGTCCCTCTCTCTGTCCCTCTCTGTGTCACTCTCTCTGTCCCACTCTCTGTCCCTCTCACTGTCAGTCTCTCTGTCCCTCTCTCTGTCCCTCTCTCTGTGCCTCTCTCTGTCCCTCTCTGTGTCCCACTCTCTGTCCCTCTCTGTGTCCCTCTCTCTGTCCCTCTCTGTGTCCCTCTCTCTGTCCCTCACTCTGTCCCTCTCTGTGTCCCTTTCTCTGTCCCTCTCTCTGTCCCTCTCTGTGTCCCACTCTCTGTCCCTCTCCCTGTCCCTCTCTCTGTCCCTCTCTGTGTCCCAATCTCTGTCCCTCTCTCTGTCCCTCTCTCTGTCCCTCTCTCTGTCCCACTCTCTATCCCACTCTCTGTCCCTCTCTCTCTCCCTCTCTGTGTCCCTCTCTCTGTCCCTCTCTCTGTCCCTCTCTCTGTCCCTCTCTCTGTCCCTCTCTATGTCCCTCTCTTTGTGTCCCTCTCTGTGTCCCTCTGTGTCCCACTCTCTGTCCCTCTCTCTGTCCCTCTCTCTGTCCCTCTCTGTGTCCCACTCTCTGTCCCTCTCTCTGTCCCTCTGTGTCCCACTCTCTGTCCCTCTATCTGTCCCTCTCTGTGTCCCACTCTCTGACCCTCTCTCTGTCCCTCTCTGTGTCCCTCTCTCTGTCCCTCTCTGTGTCCCTCTCTGTGTCCCTCTCTCTGTCCCTCTCTCTGTCCCTCTCTCTGTTCCACTCTCTGTCCCACTCTCTGTCCCTCTCTCTGTCCCTCTCTCTGTCCCACTCTCTGTCCCTCTCTCTGTCCCTCTCTGTGTCCCTCTCTGTGTCCCTCTCTGTGTCCCTCCTTCTGTCCCTCTCTCTGTCCCTCTCTCTGTCCCTCTCTGTGTCCCACTCTCTGTCCCTCTCTCTTTCCCTCTCTGTGTCCCACTCTCTGTCCCTCTCTCTGTCCCTCTCTCTGTCCCACTCTCTGTCCCTCTCTCTGTCCCTCTCTGTGTCCCTCTCTCTGTCCCTCTCTGTGTCCCTCTCTGTGTCCCACTCTCTGTCCCACTCTCTGTCCCACTCTCTGTCCCTCTCTCTGTCCCTCTCTGTGTCCCTCTCTCTGTCCCTCTCTGTGTCACTCTCTCTGTCCCACTCTCTGTCCCTCTCTCTGTCCCTCTCTCTGTCCCTCTATGTGTAACTCTCTCTGTCCCATTCTCTGTCCCTCTCTCTGTCACTCTCTCTGTCCCTCTCTCTGACCCTCTCTCTGTCCCTCTCTCTGTCCCACTCTCTGTCCCTCTCTCTGTCCCTCTCTGTGTCCCTCTCTCTGTCCCTCTCTGTGTTCCACTCTCTGTCCCTCTCTCTGTCCCTCTCTCTGTCCCTCTCTGTGTCCCTCTCTGTGTCCCACTCTCTGTCCCTTTCTCTGTCCCTCTCGCTGTCTCTATCTCTCTGTCCTTCTCTCTGTCACTCTCTCTGTCCCACTCTCTGTCCCTCTCTCTGTCCCTCTCTCTGTCCCTCTCTGTGTCACTCTCTCTGTCCCACTCTCTGTCCCTCTCACTGTCACTCTCTCTGTCCCTCTCTCTGTCCCTCTCTCTGTGCCTCTCTCTGTCCCTCTCTGTGTCCCACTCTCTGTCCCTCTCTGTGTCCCTCTCTCTGTCCCTCTCTGTGTCCCTCTCTCTGTCCCTCACTCTGTCCCTCTCTGTGTCCCTTTCTCTGTCCCTCTCTCTGTCCCTCTCTGTGTCCCACTCTCTGTCCCTCTCTCTGTCCCTCTCTCTGTCCCTCTCTGTGTCCCAATCTCTGTCCCTCTCTCTGTCCCTCTCTCTGTCCCTCTCTCTGTCCCACTCTCTGTCCCACTCTCTGTCCCTCTCTCTCTCCCTCTCTGTGTCCCTCTCTCTGTCCCTCTCTCTGTCCCTCTCTCTGTCCCTCTCTCTGTCCCTCTCTATGTCCCTCTCTTTGTGTCCCTCTCTGTGTCCCTCTGTGTCCCACTCTCTGTCCCTCTCTCTGTCCCTCTCTCTGTCCCTCTCTGTGTCCCACTCTCTGTCCCTCTCTCTGTCCCTCTGTGTCCCACTCTCTGTCCCTCTATCTGTCCCTCTCTGTGTCCCACTCTCTGACCCTCTCTCTGTCCCTCTCTGTGTCCCTCTCTCTGTCCCTCACTGTGTCCCTCTCTGTGTCCCTCTCTCTGTCCCTCTCTCTGTACCTCTCTCTGTCCCACTCTCTGTCCCACTCTCTGTCCCTCTCTCTGTCCCTCTCTCTGTCCCACTCTCTGTCCCTCTCTCTGTCCCTCTCTGTGTCCCTCTCTGTGTCCCTCTCTGTGTCCCTCCCTCTGTCCCTCTCTCTGTCCCTCTCTGTGTCCCACTCTCTGTCCCTCTCTCTTTCCCTCTCTGTGTCCCACTCTCTGTCCCTCTCTCTGTCCCTCTCTCTGTCCCACTCTCTGTCCCACTGTCTGTCCCTCTCTGTGTCCCTCTCTCTGTCCCTCTCTGTGTCCCTCTCTGTGTCCCACTCTCTGTCCCACTCTCTCTCCCACTCTCTGTCCCTCTCTCTGTCCCTCTCTGTGTCCCTCTCTCTGTCCCTCTCTGTGTCACTCTCTCTGTCCCACTCTCTGTCCCTCTCTCTGTCCCTCTCTCTGTCCCTCTATGTGTCACTCTCTCTGTCCCATTCTCTGTCCCTCTCTCTGTCACTCTCTCTGTCCCTCTCTCTGACCCTCTCTCTGTCCCTCTCTCTGTCCCACTCTCTGTCCCTCTCTCTGTCCCTCTCTGTGTCCCTCTCTCTGTCCCTCTCTGTGTTCCACTCTCTGTCCCTCTCTCTGTCCCTCTCTCTGTCCCTCTCTGTGTCCCTCTCTGTGTCCCACTCTCTGTCCCACTCTCTGTCACTCTCTCTGTCCCTCTCGCTGTCTCTATGTCTCTGTCCCTCTCTCTGTCCCTCTCTGTGTCCCTCTCTCTGTCCCTCTCTCTGTCCCTCCCTATGTCCCTCTCTGTCCCTCTCTCTGTCCTTCTCTCTGTCCCTCTCTCTGTCCCTCTCTCTGTCCCTCTCTGTGTCCCACTCTCTGTCCCTCTCTCTGTCCCTCTGTGTCCGACTCTCTGTCCCTCTATCTGTCCCTCTATCTGTCCCTCTCTGTGTCCCACTCTCTGACCCTCTCTCTGTCCCTCTCTGTGTCCCTCTCTCTGTCCCTCTCTCGGTCCCTCTCTCTGTCCCTCTCTCTGTCCCTCTCGCTGTCCCTCTCTGTGTCCCACTCTCTGTCCCTCTCTCTGTCCCTCTCTGTGTCCCACTCTCTGTCCCTCTCTCTGTCCCTCTCTCTGTCCCACTCTCTGTCCCTCTCTCTGTCCCTCTCTGTGTCCCTCTCTCTGTCCCTCTCTGTGTCCATCTCTGTGTCCCACTCTCTGTCCCACTCTCTGTCCCACTCTCTGTCCCTCTCTCTGTCCCTCTCTCTGTCCCTCTCACTGTCTCTATCACTCTGTCCCTCTCTGTGTCCCACTCTCTGTCCCACTCTCTGTCCCTCTCTCTGTCCCTCTCTCTGTCCCTCTCTCTGTACCTCTCTCTGTCCCACTCTCTGTCCCACTCTCTGTCCCTTTCTCTGTCCCTCTCGCTGTCTCTATCTCTCTGTCCTTCTCTCTGTCACTCTCTCTGTCCCACTCTCTGTCCCTCTCTCTGTCCCTCTCTCTGTCCCTCTCTGTGTCACTCTCTCTGTCCCACTCTCTGTCCCTCTCACTGTCAGTCTCTCTGTCCCTCTCTCTGTCCCTCTCTCTGTGCCTCTCTCTGTCCCTCTCTGTGTCCCACTCTCTGTCCCTCTCTGTGTCCCTCTCTCTGTCCCTCTCTGTGTCCCTCTCTCTGTCCCTCACTCTGTCCCTCTCTGTGTCCCTTTCTCTGTCCCTCTCTCTGTCCCTCTCTGTGTCCCACTCTCTGTCCCTCTCCCTGTCCCTCTCTCTGTCCCTCTCTGTGTCCCAATCTCTGTCCCTCTCTCTGTCCCTCTCTCTGTCCCTCTCTCTGTCCCACTCTCTATCCCACTCTCTGTCCCTCTCTCTCTCCCTCTCTGTGTCCCTCTCTCTGTCCCTCTCTCTGTCCCTCTCTCTGTCCCTCTCTCTGTCCCTCTCTATGTCCCTCTCTTTGTGTCCCTCTCTGTGTCCCTCTGTGTCCCACTCTCTGTCCCTCTCTCTGTCCCTCTCTCTGTCCCTCTCTGTGTCCCACTCTCTGTCCCTCTCTCTGTCCCTCTGTGTCCCACTCTCTGTCCCTCTATCTGTCCCTCTCTGTGTCCCACTCTCTGACCCTCTCTCTGTCCCTCTCTGTGTCCCTCTCTCTGTCCCTCTCTGTGTCCCTCTCTGTGTCCCTCTCTCTGTCCCTCTCTCTGTCCCTCTCTCTGTTCCACTCTCTGTCCCACTCTCTGTCCCTCTCTCTGTCCCTCTCTCTGTCCCACTCTCTGTCCCTCTCTCTGTCCCTCTCTGTGTCCCTCTCTGTGTCCCTCTCTGTGTCCCTCCTTCTGTCCCTCTCTCTGTCCCTCTCTCTGTCCCTCTCTGTGTCCCACTCTCTGTCCCTCTCTCTTTCCCTCTCTGTGTCCCACTCTCTGTCCCTCTCTCTGTCCCTCTCTCTGTCCCACTCTCTGTCCCTCTCTCTGTCCCTCTCTGTGTCCCTCTCTCTGTCCCTCTCTGTGTCCCTCTCTGTGTCCCACTCTCTGTCCCACTCTCTGTCCCACTCTCTGTCCCTCTCTCTGTCCCTCTCTGTGTCCCTCTCTCTGTCCCTCTCTGTGTCACTCTCTCTGTCCCACTCTCTGTCCCTCTCTCTGTCCCTCTCTCTGTCCCTCTATGTGTAACTCTCTCTGTCCCATTCTCTGTCCCTCTCTCTGTCACTCTCTCTGTCCCTCTCTCTGACCCTCTCTCTGTCCCTCTCTCTGTCCCACTCTCTGTCCCTCTCTCTGTCCCTCTCTGTGTCCCTCTCTCTGTCCCTCTCTGTGTTCCACTCTCTGTCCCTCTCTCTGTCCCTCTCTCTGTCCCTCTCTGTGTCCCTCTCTGTGTCCCACTCTCTGTCCCTTTCTCTGTCCCTCTCGCTGTCTCTATCTCTCTGTCCTTCTCTCTGTCACTCTCTCTGTCCCACTCTCTGTCCCTCTCTCTGTCCCTCTCTCTGTCCCTCTCTGTGTCACTCTCTCTGTCCCACTCTCTGTCCCTCTCACTGTCACTCTCTCTGTCCCTCTCTCTGTCCCTCTCTCTGTGCCTCTCTCTGTCCCTCTCTGTGTCCCACTCTCTGTCCCTCTCTGTGTCCCTCTCTCTGTCCCTCTCTGTGTCCCTCTCTCTGTCCCTCACTCTGTCCCTCTCTGTGTCCCTTTCTCTGTCCCTCTCTCTGTCCCTCTCTGTGTCCCACTCTCTGTCCCTCTCTCTGTCCCTCTCTCTGTCCCTCTCTGTGTCCCAATCTCTGTCCCTCTCTCTGTCCCTCTCTCTGTCCCTCTCTCTGTCCCACTCTCTGTCCCACTCTCTGTCCCTCTCTCTCTCCCTCTCTGTGTCCCTCTCTCTGTCCCTCTCTCTGTCCCTCTCTCTGTCCCTCTCTCTGTCCCTCTCTATGTCCCTCTCTTTGTGTCCCTCTCTGTGTCCCTCTGTGTCCCACTCTCTGTCCCTCTCTGTGTCCCTCTCTCTGTCCCTCTCTCTGTCCCTCTCTCTGTCCCTCTCTCTGTCCCTCTCTATGTCCCTCTCTTTGTGTCCCTCTCTGTGTCCCTCTGTGTCCCACTCTCTGTCCCTCTCTCTGTCCCTCTCTCTGTCCCTCTCTGTGTCCCACTCTCTGTCCCTCTCTCTGTCCCTCTGTGTCCCACTCTCTGTCCCTCTATCTGTCCCTCTCTGTGTCCCACTCTCTGACCCTCTCTCTGTCCCTCTCTGTGTCCCACTCTCTGTCCCTCACTGTGTCCCTCTCTGTGTCCCTCTCTCTGTCCCTCTCTCTGTACCTCTCTCTGTCCCACTCTCTGTCCCACTCTCTGTCCCTCTCTCTGTCCCTCTCTCTGTCCCACTCTCTGTCCCTCTCTCTGTCCCTCTCTGTGTCCCTCTCTGTGTCCCTCTCTGTGTCCCTCCCTCTGTCCCTCTCTCTGTCCCTCTCTGTGTCCCACTCTCTGTCCCTCTCTCTTTCCCTCTCTGTGTCCCACTCTCTGTCCCTCTCTCTGTCCCTCTCTCTGTCCCACTCTCTGTCCCACTGTCTGTCCCTCTCTGTGTCCCTCTCTCTGTCCCTCTCTGTGTCCCTCTCTGTGTCCCACTCTCTGTCCCACTCTCTCTCCCACTCTCTGTCCCTCTCTCTGTCCCTCTCTGTGTCCCTCTCTCTGTCCCTCTCTGTGTCACTCTCTCTGTCCCACTCTCTGTCCCTCTCTCTGTCCCTCTCTCTGTCCCTCTATGTGTCACGCTCTCTGTCCCATTCTCTGTCCCTCTCTCTGTCACTCTCTCTGTCCCTCTCTCTGACCCTCTCTCTGTCCCTCTCTCTGTCCCACTCTCTGTCCCTCTCTCTGTCCCTCTCTGTGTCCCTCTCTCTGTCCCTCTCTGTGTTCCACTCTCTGTCCCTCTCTCTGTCCCTCTCTCTGTCCCTCTCTGTGTCCCTCTCTGTGTCCCACTCTCTGTCCCACTCTCTGTCACTCTCTCTGTCCCTCTCGCTGTCTCTATGTCTCTGTCCCTCTCTCTGTCCCTCTCTGTGTCCCTCTCTCTGTCCCTCTCTCTGTCCCTCCCTATGTCCCTCTCTGTCCCTCTCTCTGTCCTTCTCTCTGTCCCTCTCTCTGTCCCTCTCTCTGTCCCTCTCTGTGTCCCACTCTCTGTCCCTCTCTCTGTCCCTCTGTGTCCGACTCTCTGTCCCTCTATCTGTCCCTCTATCTGTCCCTCTCTGTGTCCCACTCTCTGACCCTCTCTCTGTCCCTCTCTGTGTCCCTCTCTCTGTCCCTCTCTCGGTCCCTCTCTCTGTCCCTCTCTCTGTCCCTCTCGCTGTCCCTCTCTGTGTCCCACTCTCTGTCCCTCTCTCTGTCCCTCTCTGTGTCCCACTCTCTGTCCCTCTCTCTGTCCCTCTCTCTGTCCCACTCTCTGTCCCTCTCTCTGTCCCTCTCTGTGTCCCTCTCTCTGTCCCTCTCTGTGTCCATCTCTGTGTCCCACTCTCTGTCCCACTCTCTGTCCCACTCTCTGTCCCTCTCTCTGTCCCTCTCTCTGTCCCACTCTCTTTCCTTCACTCTGTCCCTCTCTGTGTCCACCTCTCTGTCCCTCCCTGTGTCCCTCTCTCTGTCCCTCTCTCTGTCCCTCTCTCTGTCCCTCTCTCTGTCCCTCTCTGTGTCCCTCTCTCTGTCCCTCTCTGTGTCCCTCTCTCTGTCCCTCTCCCTGTCCCTCTCTCTGTCCCTCTCTCTGTCCCTCTCTGTGTCTCTCTCTCTGTCCCTCTCTGTGTCCCTCTCTCTGTCCCTCTCTCTGTCCCTCTCTCTGTCCCTCTCTGTGTCCCACTCTCTGTCCCTCTCTCTGTCCCTCTCTCTGTCCCTCTCTCTGTCCCTCTCTGTGTCCCACTCTCTGTCCCTCTCTCTGTCCCTCTCTCTGTCCCTCTCTCTGTCCCTCTCTCTGTCCCACTCTCTGTCCCTCTCTTTGTCCCTCTCTGTGTCCCTCTCTCTGTCCCTCTCTGTGTCCCTCTCTCTGTCCCTCACTCTGTCCCTCTCTGTGTCCCACTCTCTGTCCCACTCTCTGTCCCTCTCTCTTTCCCTCTCTCTGTCCCTCTCTCTGTCCCACTCTCTGTCCCTCTCTCTGTCCCTCTCTGTGTCCCACTCTCTGTCCCTCTCTGTGTCCCACTCTCTGTCCCTCTCTCTGTCAATCTCTGTGTCCCACTCTCTGTCCCTCTCTGTGTCCCACTCTCTGTCCCTCTCTCTGTCCCTCTCTCTGTCCCACTCTCTTTCCCTCCCTCTGTCCCTCTCTGTGTCCCTCTCTCTGTCCCTCTCTCTGTCCCTCTCTCTGTCTCTCTCTCTGTCCCTCTCTGTGTCCCTCTCTCTGTCCCTCTCTGTGTCCCCCTCTCTGTCCCTCTCTCTATCCCTCTCTCTGTCCCTCTCTCTGTCCCACTCTCTGTCCCTCTCTCTGTCCCTCTCTGTGTCCCACTCTCTGTCCCTCTCTCTGTCCCTCTCTGTGTCCCACTCTCTGTCCCTCTCTCTGTCCCTCTCTCTGTCCCACTCTCTGTCCCTCTCTCTGTCCCTCTCTCTGTCCCTCTCTGTGTTACTCTCTCTGTCCCTCTCTGTGTCCCTCTCTCTGTCCCACTCTCTGTCCCACTGTCTGTCCCTCTCTCTGTCCCTCTCTCTGTCCCTCTGTGTCTCACTCTCTGTCCCTCTATCTGTCCCTCTCTGTGTCCCACTCTCTGACCCTCTCTCTGTCCCTCTCTGTGTCCCTCTCTCTGTCCCTCTCTGTGTCCCTCTCTCTGTCCCTCTATCTGTCCCTCTCTCTGTCCCTCTCTGTGTCCGACTCTCTGTCCCTCTCTCTGTCCCTCTCTGTGTCCCACTCTCTGTCCCTCTCTCTGTCCCTCTCTCTGTCCCACTCTCTGTCCCTCTCTCTGTCCCTCTCTGTGTCCCTCTGTCTGTCCCTCTCTGTGTCCCTCTCTATGTCCCACTCTCTGTCCCACTCTCTGTCCCACTCTCTGTCCCTCTCTCTGTCCCACTCTCTTTCCCTCTCTCTGTCCCTCTCTGTGTCCCTCTCTCTGTCCCTCCCTGTGTCCCTCTCTCTGTGCCTCTCTCTGTCCCTCTCTCTGTCCTTCCCTCTGTCCCTCTCTGTGTCCCTCTCTCTGTCCCTCTCTGTGTCCCTCTCTTTGTCCCTCTCTCTATCCCTCTCTCTGTCCCTCTCTGTGTCCCACTCTCTGTCCCTCTCTCTGTCCCTCTCTGTGTCCCACTCTCTGTCCCTCTCTCTGTCCCTCTCTGTATCCCTCTCTCTGTCCCTCTCTCTTTCCCTCTCTCTGTCCCACTCTCTGTCCCTCTCTGTGTCCCTCTCTGTTTCCCTCTCTCTGTCCCTCTCTCTGTCCCTCTCTCTGTCCCTCTCTCTGTCCCTCTCTGTGTCACTCTCTCTGTCCCACTCTCTGTCCCTCTCTCTGTCCCTCTCTCTGTCCCTCTCTCTGTCCCTCTCTCTGTCCCTCTCTGTGTCCCACTCTCTGTCCCTCTCTGTGTCCCACTCTCTGTCCCTCTCTCTGTCCCTCTCTGTGTCCCTCTCTGTCCCTCTCTGTGTCCCTCTCTGTGTCCCACTCTCTGTCCCTCTCTCTGTCCCTCTCTCTGTCCCTCTCTCTGTCCCTCTCTCTGTCCCTCTCTGTGTCCCTCTCTGTCCCTCTCTGTGTCCCTCTCTGTGTCCCACTCTCTGTCCCTCTCTCTGTCCCTCTCTCTGTCCCTCTCTCTGTCCCTCTCTCTATCCCTCTCTCTGTCCCTCTCTGTGTCCCACTCTCTGTCCCTCTCTCTGTCCCTCTCTGTGTCCCCACTCTCTGTCCCTCTCTCTGTCCCTCTCTGTATCCCTCTCTCTGTCCCTCTCTCTTTCCCTCTCTCTGTCCCACTCTCTGTCCCTCTCTGTGTCCCTCTCTGTTTCCCTCTCTCTGTCCCTCTCTCTGTCCCTCTCTCTGTCCCTCTCTCTGTCCCTCTCTGTGTCACTCTCTCTGTCCCACTCTCTGTCCCTCTCTCTGTCCCTCTCTCTGTCCCTCTCTCTGTCCCTCTCTCTGTCCCTCTCTGTGTCCCACTCTCTGTCCCTCTCTGTATCCCACTCTCTGTCCCTCTCTCTGTCCCTCTCTGTGTCCCTCTCTGTCCCTCTCTGTGTCCCTCTCTGTGTCCCACTCTCTGTCCCTCTCTCTGTCCCTCTCTCTGTCCCTCTCTCTGTCCCTCTCTCTGTCCCTCTCTGTGTCCCACTCTCTGTCCCTCTCTCTGTCCCTCTCTCTGTCCCACTCTCTGTCCCTCTCTCTGTCCCTCTCTCTGTCCCTCTCACTGTCTCTATCTCTCTGTCCCTCTCTGTGTCCCACTCTCTGTCCCACTCTCTGTCCCTCTCTCTGTCCCTCTCTCTGTCCCTCTCTCTGTACCTCTCTCTGTCCCACTCTCTGTCCCACTCTCTGTCCCTTTCTCTGTCCCTCTCGCTGTCTCTATCTCTCTGTCCTTCTCTCTGTCACTCTCTCTGTCCCACTCTCTGTCCCTATCTCTGTCCCTCTCTCTGTCCCTCTCTGTGTCACTCTCTCTGTCCCACTCTCTGTCCCTCTCACTGTCACTCTCTCTGTCCCTCTCTCTGTCCCTCTCTCTGTGCCTCTCTCTGTCCCTCTCTGTGTCCCACTCTCTGTCCCTTTCTGTGTCCCTCTCTCTGTCCCTCTCTGTGTCCCTCTCTCTGTCCCTCACTCTGTCCCTCTCTGTGTCCCTTTCTCTGTCCCTCTCTCTGTCCCTCTCTGTGTCCCACTCTCTGTCCCTCTCTCTGTCCCTCTCTCTGTCCCTCTCTGTGTCCCAATCTCTGTCCCTCTCTCTGTCCCTCTCTCTGTCCCTCTCTCTGTCCCACTCTCTGTCCCTCTCTCTGTCCCACTCTCTGTCCCTCTCTCTGTCCCTCTCTGTGTCCCACTCTCTGTCCCTCTCTGTGTCCCACTCTCTGTCCCTCTCTCTGTCCCACTCTGTGTCCCACTCTCTGTCCCTCTCTGTGTCCCACTCTCTGTCCCTCTCTCTGTCCCTCTCTCTGTCCCACTCTCTTTCCCTCCCTCTGTCCCTCTCTGTGTCCCTCTCTCTGTCCCTCTCTCTGTCCCTCTCTCTGTCCCTCTCTCTGTCCCTCTCTGTGTCCCTCTCTCTGTCCCTCTCTGTGTCCCCCTCTCTGTCCCTCTCTCTATCCCTCTCTCTGTCCCTCTCTGTGTCCCACTCTCTGTCCCTCTCTCTGTCCCTCTCTGTGTCCCACTCTCTGTCCCGCTCTCTGTCCCTCTCTGTGTCCCACTCTCTGTCCCTCTCTCTGTCCCTCTCTCTGTCCCACTCTCTGTCCCTCTCTCTGTCCCTCTCTGTGTCCCTCTCTCTGTCCCTCTCTCTGTCCCTCTCTCTGTCCCTCTCTGTGTCCCTCTCTCTGTCCCTCTCTGTGTCCCTCTCTCTGTCCCTCTCTCTGTCCCTCTCTATGTCCCTCTCTCTGTCCCTCTCTCTGTCCCTCTCTCTGTCCCTCTCTGTGTCCCACTCTCTGTCCCTCTCTCTGTCCCTCTCTGTGTCCCACTCTCTGTCCCTCTCTGTGTCCCTCTCTCTGTCCCTCTCTCTGTCCCTCTCTCTGTCCCTCTCTCTGTCCCTCTCTGTGTCCCACTCTCTGTCCCTCTCTGTGTCCCTCTCTGTGTCCCTCTCTCTGTCCCTCTCTCTGTCCCTCTCTCTGTCCCTCTCTGTGTCCCACTCTCTGTCCCTCTCTGTGTCCCTCTCTGTGTCCCTCTCTCTGTCCCTCTCTCTGTCCCTCTCTCTGTCCCTCTCTGTGTCCCACTCTCTGTCCCTCTCTCTGTCCCTCTCTCTGTCCCACTCTCTGTCCCTCTCTCTGTCCCTCTCTGTGTCCCTCTCTCTGTCCCTCTCTGTGTCCCTCTCTCTGTCCCTCTCTCTGTCCCACTCTCTGTCCCACTGTCTGTCCCTCTCTCTGTCCCTCTCTCTGTCCCAGTCTCTGTCCCTCTCTCTGTCCCTCTCTGTGTCCCTCTCTCTGTCCCTCTCTCTGTCCCTCTCTCTGTCCCTCTCTCTGTCCCTCTCTCTGTCCCTCTCTGTGTCCCTCTCTGTGTCCCAATCTCTGTCCCACTCTCTGTCCCTCTCTCTGTCCCTCTCGCTGTCTCTATCTCTCTGTCCCTCTCTCTGTCCTTCTGTGTCCCACAGTCTGTCCCACTCTCTGTCCCTCTCTCTGTCCCTCTCTCTGTCCCTCTCTCTGTCCCACTCTCTGTCCCTCTCTCTGTCCCTCTCTGTGTCCCTCTCTCTGTCCCTCTCTGTGTCCCCCTCTGTGTCCCACTCTCTGTCCCACTCTCTGTCCCACTCTCTGTCCCTCTCTCTGTCCCACTCTCTTTCCCTCTCTCTGTCCCTCTCTGTGTCCCTCTCTCTGTCCCTCCCTGTGTCCCTCTCTCTGTCCCTCTCTCTGTCCCTCTCTGTGTCCCTCTCTCTGTCCCTCTCTCTATCCTTCTCTCTGTCCCTCTCTGTGTCCCACTCTCTGTCCCTCTCTCTGTCCCTCTCTGTGTCCCACTCTCTGTCCCTCTCTCTGTCCCTCTCTGTGTCCCTCTCTCTGTCCCTCTCTCTTTCCCTCCCTCTGTCCCACTCTCTGTCCCTCTCTGTGTCCCTCTCTGTGTCCCTCTCTCTGTCCCTCTCTCTGTCCCTCTCTCTGTCCCTCTCGCTGTCCCTCTCTGTGTCCCTCTCTGTGTCCCACTCTCTGTCCCACTCTCTGTCCCTCTCTCTGTCCCTCTCGCTGTCTCTATCTCTCTGTCCCTCTCTCTGTCTCTCTGTGTCCCACTCTCTGTCCCACTCTCTGTCCCTCTCTCTGTCCCTCTCTCTGTCCCTCTCTGTGTCCCTCTCTCTGTCCCTCTCTGTGTCACTCTCTCTGTCCCACTCTCTGTCCCTCTCTCTGTCC
This sequence comes from Mustelus asterias, assembly GCF_964213995.1. Lineage (NCBI taxonomy): Eukaryota > Metazoa > Chordata > Chondrichthyes > Carcharhiniformes > Triakidae > Mustelus > Mustelus asterias. The sequence goes on along the minus strand of NW_027590353.1, from coordinate 149,760 downwards.
CTCTCTCTGTCCCTCTATGTGTCAATCTCTCTGTCCCACTCTCTGTCCCTCTCTCTGTCACTCTCTCTGCCCCTCTCTCTGTCCCTCTCTCTGTCCCTCTCTCTGTCCCACTCTCTGTCCCTCTCTCTGTCCCTCTCTGTGTCCCACTCTCTGTCCCTCTATCTGTCCCTCTCTGTGTCCCACTCTCTGACCCTCTCTCTGTCCCTCTCTGTGTCCCTCTCTCTGTCCCTCTCTGTGTCCCTCTCTCTGTCCCTCTCTCTGTCCCTCTCTCTGTCCCTCTCTGTGTCCGACTCTCTGTCCCTCTATCTGTCCCTCTCTGTGTCCCACTCTCTGACCCTCTCTCTGTCCCTCTCTGTGTCCCACTCTCTGTCCCTCTCTCTGTCCCTCTCTCTGTCCCACTCTCTGTCCCTCTCTCTGTCCCTCTCTGTTGTCCCTCTCTCTGTCCCTCTCTGTGTCCCTCTCTATGTCCCACTCTCTGTCCCACTCTCTGTCCCACTCTCTGTCCCTCTCTCTGTCCCTCTCTCTGTCCCACTCTATTTCCCTCTCTCTGTCCCTCTCTGTGTCCCTCTCTCTGTCCCTCCCTCTGTCCCACTCTCTGTCACTCTCTCTGTCCCTCTCTCTGTCCTTCCCTCTGTCCCTCTCTGTGTCCCTCTCTCTGTCCCACTCTCTGTCCCTCTCTCTGTCCCTCTCTCTGTCCTTCCCTCTGTCCCTCTCTCTGTCCCTCTCTCTATCCCTCTCTCTGTCCCTCTCTGTGTCCCTCTCTGTGTCCCTCTCTGTTTCCCTCTCTCTGTCCCTCTCTCTGTCCCTCTCTCTGTCCCTCTCTGTGTCACTCTCTCTGTCCCACTCTCTGTCCCTCTCTCTGTCCCTCTCTCTGTCCCTCTCTCTGTCCCTCTCTCTGTCCCTCTCTGTGTCCCACTCTCTGTCCCTCTCTGTATCCCACTCTCTGTCCCTCTCTCTGTCCCTCTCTGTGTCCCTCTCTGTCCCTCTCTGTGTCCCTCTCTGTGTCCCACTCTCTGTCCCTCTCTCTGTCCCTCTCTCTGTCCCTCTCTCTGTCCCTCTCTCTGTCACTCTCTGTGTCCCACTCTCTGTCCCTCTCTCTGTCCCTCTCTCTGTCCCTCTCTCTGTCCCACTCTCTGTCCCTCTCTCTGTCCCTCTCTCTGTCCCTCTCACTGTCTCTATCTCTCTGTCCCTCTCTGTGTCCCACTCTCTGTCCCACTCTCTGTCCCTCTCTCTGTCCCTCTCTCTGTCCCTCTCTCTGTACCTGTCTCTGTCCCACTCTCTGTCCCACTCTCTGTCCCTTTCTCTGTCCCTCTCGCTGTCTCTATCTCTCTGTCCTTCTCTCTGTCACTCTCTCTGTCCCACTCTCTGTCCCTATCTCTGTCCCTCTCTCTGTCCCTCTCTGTGTCACTCTCTCTGTCCCACTCTCTGTCCCTCTCACTGTCACTCTCTCTGTCCCTCTCTCTGTCCCTCTCTCTGTGCCTCTCTCTGTCCCTCTCTGTGTCCCACTCTCTGTCCCTCTCTGTGTCCCTCTCTCTGTCCCTCTCTGTGTCCCTCTCTCTGTCCCTCACTCTGTCCCTCTCTGTGTCCCTTTCTCTGTCCCTCTCTCTGTCCCTCTCTGTGTCCCACTCTCTGTCCCTCTCTCTGTCCCTCTCTCTGTCCCTCTCTGTGTCCCAATCTCTGTCCCTCTCTCTGTCCCTCTCTCTGTCCCTCTCTCTGTCCCACTCTCTGTCCCACTCTCTGTCCCACTCTCTGTCCCTCACTCTGTCCCTCTCTCTGTCCCACTCTCTTTCCCTCTCTCTGTCCCTCTCTGTGTCCCTCTCTCTGTCCCTCCCTGTGTCCCACTCTCTGTCACTCTCTCTGTCCCTCTCTCTGTCCTTCCCTCTGTCCCTCTCTGTGTCCCTCTCTCTGTCCCACTCTCTGTCCCTCTCTCTGTCCCTCTCTCTGTCCTTCCCTCTGTCCCTCTCTCTGTCCCTCTCTCTATCCCTCTCTCTGTCCCTCTCTGTGTCCCACTCTCTGTCCCTCTCTCTGTCCCTCTCTGTGTCCCACTCTCTGTCCCTCTCTCTGTCCCTCTCTGTATCCCTCTCTCTGTCCCTCTCTCTTTCCCTCTCTCTGTCCCACTCTCTGTCCCTCTCTGTGTCCCTCTCTGTTTCCCTCTCTCTGTCCCTCTCTCTGTCCCTCTCTCTGTCCCTCTCTCTGTCCCTCTCTGTGTCACTCTCTCTGTCCCACTCTCTGTCCCCCTCTCTGTCCCTCTCTCTGTCCCTCTCTCTGTCCCTCTCTGTGTCCCACTCTCTGTCCCTCTCTGTATCCCACTCTCTGTCCCTCTCTCTGTCCCTCTCTGTGTCCCTCTCTGTCCCTCTCTGTGTCCCTCTCTGTGTCCCACTCTCTGTCCCTCTCTCTGTCCCTCTCTCTGTCCCTCTCTCTGTCCCTCTCTCTGTCCCTCTCTGTGTCCCACTCTCTGTCCCTCTCTCTGTCCCTCTCTCTGTCCCTCTCTCTGTCCCACTCTCTGTCCCTCTCTCTGTCCCTCTCTCTGTCCCTCTCACTGTCTCTATCACTCTGTCCCTCTCTGTGTCCCACTCTCTGTCCCACTCTCTGTCCCTCTCTCTGTCCCTCTCTCTGTCCCTCTCTCTGTACCTCTCTCTGTCCCACTCTCTGTCCCACTCTCTGTCCCTTTCTCTGTCCCTCTCGCTGTCTCTATCTCTCTGTCCTTCTCTCTGTCACTCTCTCTGTCCCACTCTCTGTCCCTCTCTCTGTCCCTCTCTCTGTCCCTCTCTGTGTCACTCTCTCTGTCCCACTCTCTGTCCCTCTCACTGTCAGTCTCTCTGTCCCTCTCTCTGTCCCTCTCTCTGTGCCTCTCTCTGTCCCTCTCTGTGTCCCACTCTCTGTCCCTCTCTGTGTCCCTCTCTCTGTCCGTCTCTGTGTCCCTCTCTCTGTCCCTCACTCTGTCCCTCTCTGTGTCCCTTTCTCTGTCCCTCTCTCTGTCCCTCTCTGTGTCCCACTCTCTGTCCCTCTCCCTGTCCCTCTCTCTGTCCCTCTCTGTGTCCCAATCTCTGTCCCTCTCTCTGTCCCTCTCTCTGTCCCTCTCTCTGTCCCACTCTCTGTCCCACTCTCTGTCCCTCTCTCTCTCCCTCTCTGTGTCCCTCTCTCTGTCCCTCTCTCTGTCCCTCTCTCTGTCCCTCTCTCTGTCCCTCTCTATGTCCCTCTCTTTGTGTCCCTCTCTGTGTCCCTCTGTGTCCCACTCTCTGTCCCTCTCTCTGTCCCTCTCTCTGTCCCTCTCTGTGTCCCACTCTCTGTCCCTCTCTCTGTCCCTCTGTGTCCCACTCTCTGTCCCTCTATCTGTCCCTCTCTGTGTCCCACTCTCTGACCCTCTCTCTGTCCCTCTCTGTGTCCCTCTCTCTGTCCCTCTCTGTGTCCCTCTCTGTGTCCCTCTCTCTGTCCCTCTCTCTGTCCCTCTCTCTGTCCCACTCTCTGTCCCACTCTCTGTCCCTCTCTCTGTCCCTCTCTCTGTCCCACTCTCTGTCCCTCTCTCTGTCCCTCTCTGTGTCCCTCTCTGTGTCCCTCTCGGTGTCCCTCCTTCTGTCCCTCTCTCTGTCCCTCTCTCTGTCCCTCTCTGTGTCCCACTCTCTGTCCCTCTCTCTTTCCCTCTCTGTGTCCCACTCTCTGTCCCTCTCTCTGTCCCTCTCTCTGTCCCACTCTCTGTCCCTCTCTCTGTCCCTCTCTGTGTCCCTCTCTCTGTCCCTCTCTGTGTCCCTCTCTGTGTCCCACTCTCTGTCCCACTCTCTGTCCCACTCTCTGTCCCTCTCTCTGTCCCTCTCTGTGTCCCTCTCTCTGTCCCTCTCTGTGTCACTCTCTCTGTCCCACTCTCTGTCCCTCTCTCTGTCCCTCTCTCTGTCCCTCTATGTGTAACTCTCTCTGTCCCATTCTCTGTCCCTCTCTCTGTCACTCTCTCTGTCCCTCTCTCTGACCCTCTCTCTGTCCCTCTCTCTGTCCCACTCTCTGTCCCTCTCTCTGTCCCTCTCTGTGTCCCTCTCTCTGTCCCTCTCTGTGTTCCACTCTCTGTCCCTCTCTCTGTCCCTCTCTCTGTCCCTCTCTGTGTCCCTCTCTGTGTCCCACTCTCTGTCCCTTTCTCTGTCCCTCTCGCTGTCTCTATCTCTCTGTCCTTCTCTCTGTCACTCTCTCTGTCCCACTCTCTGTCCCTCTCTCTGTCCCTCTCTCTGTCCCTCTCTGTGTCACTCTCTCTGTCCCACTCTCTGTCCCTCTCACTGTCACTCTCTCTGTCCCTCTCTCTGTCCCTCTCTCTGTGCCTCTCTCTGTCCCTCTCTGTGTCCCACTCTCTGTCCCTCTCTGTGTCCCTCTCTCTGTCCCTCTCTGTGTCCCTCTCTCTGTCCCTCACTCTGTCCCTCTCTGTGTCCCTTTCTCTGTCCCTCTCTCTGTCCCTCTCTGTGTCCCACTCTTTGTCCCTCTCTCTGTCCCTCTCTCTGTCCCTCTCTGTGTCCCAATCTCTGTCCCTCTCTCTGTCCCTCTCTCTGTCCCTCTCTCTGTCCCACTCTCTGTCCCACTCTCTGTCCCTCTCTCTCTCCCTCTCTGTGTCCCTCTCTCTGTCCCTCTCTCTGTCCCTCTCTCTGTCCCTCTCTCTGTCCCTCTCTATGTCCCTCTCTTTGTGTCCCTCTCTGTGTCCCTCTGTGTCCCACTCTCTGTCCCTCTCTCTGTCCCTCTCTCTGTCCCTCTCTGTGTCCCACTCTCTGTCCCTCTCTCTGTCCCTCTGTGTCCCACTCTCTGTCCCTCTATCTGTCCCTCTCTGTGTCCCACTCTCTGACCCTCTCTCTGTCCCTCTCTGTGTCCCTCTCTCTGTCCCTCACTGTGTCCCTCTCTGTGTCCCTCTCTCTGTCCCTCTCTCTGTACCTCTCTCTGTCCCACTCTCTGTCCCACTCTCTGTCCCTCTCTCTGTCCCTCTCTCTGTCCCACTCTCTGTCCCTCTCTCTGTCCCTCTCTGTGTCCCTCTCTGTGTCGCTCTCTGTGTCCCTCCCTCTGTCCCTCTCTCTGTCCCTCTCTGTGTCCCACTCTCTGTCCCTCTCTCTTTCCCTCTCTGTGTCCCACTCTCTGTCCCTCTCTCTGTCCCTCTCTCTGTCCCACTCTCTGTCCCACTGTCTGTCCCTCTCTGTGTCCCTCTCTCTGTCCCTCTCTGTGTCCCTCTCTGTGTCCCACTCTCTGTCCCACTCTCTGTCCCACTCTCTGTCCCTCTCTCTGTCCCTCTCTGTGTCCCTCTCTCTGTCCCTCTCTGTGTCACTCTCTCTGTCCCACTCTCTGTCCCTCTCTCTGTCCCTCTCTCTGTCCCTCTATGTGTCACTCTCTCTGTCCCATTCTCTGTCCCTCTCTCTGTCACTCTCTCTGTCCCTCTCTCTGACCCTCTCTCTGTCCCTCTCTCTGTCCCACTCTCTGTCCCTCTCTCTGTCCCTCTCTGTGTCCCTCTCTCTGTCCCTCTCTGTGTTCCACTCTCTGTCCCTCTCTCTGTCCCTCTCTCTGTCCCTCTCTGTGTCCCTCTCTGTGTCCCACTCTCTGTCCCACTCTCTGTCACTCTCTCTGTCCCTCTCGCTGTCTCTATGTCTCTGTCCCTCTCTCTGTCCCTCTCTGTGTCCCTCTCTCTGTCCCTCTCTCTGTCCCTCCCTATGTCCCTCTCTGTCCCTCTCTCTGTCCTTCTCTCTGTCCCTCTCTCTGTCCCTCTCTCTGTCCCTCTCTGTGTCCCACTCTCTGTCCCTCTCTCTGTCCCTCTGTGTCCGACTCTCTGTCCCTCTATCTGTCCCTCTATCTGTCCCTCTCTGTGTCCCACTCTCTGACCCTCTCTCTGTCCCTCTCTGTGTCCCTCTCTCTGTCCCTCTCTCGGTCCCTCTCTCTGTCCCTCTCTCTGTCCCTCTCGCTGTCCCTCTCTGTGTCCCACTCTCTGTCCCTCTCTCTGTCCCTCTCTGTGTCCCACTCTCTGTCCCTCTCTCTGTCCCTCTCTCTGTCCCACTCTCTGTCCCTCTCTCTGTCCCTCTCTGTGTCCCTCTCTCTGTCCCTCTCTGTGTCCATCTCTGTGTCCCACTCTCTGTCCCACTCTCTGTCCCACTCTCTGTCCCTCTCTCTGTCCCTCTCTCTGTCCCACTCTCTTTCCTTCACTCTGTCCCTCTCTGTGTCCACCTCTCTGTCCCTCCCTGTGTCCCTCTCTCTGTCCCTCTCTCTGTCCCTCTCTCTGTCCCTCTCTCTGTCCCTCTCTGTGTCCCTCTCTCTGTCCCTCTCTGTGTCCCTCTCTCTGTCCCTCTCCCTGTCCCTCTCTCTGTCCCTCTCTCTGTCCCTCTCTGTGTCCCTCTCTCTGTCCCTCTCTGTGTCCCTCTCTCTGTCCCTCTCTCTGTCCCTCTCTCTGTCCCTCTCTGTGTCCCACTCTCTGTCCCTCTCTCTGTCCCTCTCTCTGTCCCTCTCTCTGTCCCTCTCTGTGTCCCACTCTCTGTCCCTCTCTCTGTCCCTCTCTCTGTCCCTCTCTCTGTCCCTCTCTCTGTCCCACTCTCTGTCCCTCTCTTTGTCCCTCTCTGTGTCCCTCTCTCTGTCCCTCTCTGTGTCCCTCTCTCTGTCCCTCACTCTGTCCCTCTCTGTGTCCCACTCTCTGTCCCACTCTCTGTCCCTCTCTCTTTCCCTCTCTCTGTCCCTCTCTCTGTCCCACTCTCTGTCCCTCTCTCTGTCCCTCTCTGTGTCCCACTCTCTGTCCCTCTCTGTGTCCCACTCTCTGTCCCTCTCTCTGTCACTCTCTGTGTCCCACTCTCTGTCCCTCTCTGTGTCCCACTCTCTGTCCCTCTCTCTGTCCCTCTCTCTGTCCCACTCTCTTTCCCTCCCTCTGTCCCTCTCTGTGTCCCTCTCTCTGTCCCTCTCTCTGTCCCTCTCTCTGTCTCTCTCTCTGTCCCTCTCTGTGTCCCTCTCTCTGTCCCTCTCTGTGTCCCCCTCTCTGTCCCTCTCTCTATCCCTCTCTCTGTCCCTCTCTGTGTCCCACTCTCTGTCCCTCTCTCTGTCCCTCTCTGTGTCCCACTCTCTGTCCCTCTCTCTGTCCCTCTCTGTGTCCCACTCTCTGTCCCTCTCTCTGTCCCTCTCTCTGTCCCACTCTCTGTCCCTCTCTCTGTCACTCTCTCTGTCCCTCTCTGTGTTACTCTCTCTGTCCCTCTCTGTGTCCCTCTCTCTGTCCCACTCTCTGTCCCACTGTCTGTCCCTCTCTCTGTCCCTCTCTCTGTCCCTCTGTGTCTCACTCTCTGTCCCTCTATCTGTCCCTCTCTGTGTCCCACTCTCTGACCCTCTCTCTGTCCCTCTCTGTGTCCCTCTCTCTGTCCCTCTCTGTGTCCCTCTCTCTGTCCCTCTATCTGTCCCTCTCTCTGTCCCTCTCTGTGTCCGACTCTCTGTCCCTCTCTCTGTCCCTCTCTGTGTCCCACTCTCTGTCCCTCTCTCTGTCCCTCTCTCTGTCCCACTCTCTGTCCCTCTCTCTGTCCCTCTCTGTGTCCCTCTCTCTGTCCCTCTCTGTGTCCCTCTCTATGTCCCACTCTCTGTCCCACTCTCTGTCCCACTCTCTGTCCCTCTCTCTGTCCCACTCTCTTTCCCTCTCTCTGTCCCTCTCTGTGTCCCTCTCTCTGTCCCTCCCTGTGTCCCTCTCTCTGTCCCTCTCTCTGTCCCTCTCTCTGTCCTTCCCTCTGTCCCTCTCTGTGTCCCTCTCTCTGTCCCTCTCTGTGTCCCTCTCTTTGTCCCTCTCTCTATCCCTCTCTCTGTCCCTCTCTGTGTCCCACTCTCTGTCCCTCTCTCTGTCCCTCTCTGTGTCCCACTCTCTGTCCCTCTCTCTGTCCCTCTCTGTATCCCTCTCTCTGTCCCTCTCTCTTTCCCTCTCTCTGTCCCACTCTCTGTCCCTCTCTGTGTCCCTCTCTGTTTCCCTCTCTCTGTCCCTCTCTCTGTCCCTCTCTCTGTCCCTCTCTCTGTCCCTCTCTGTGTCACTCTCTCTGTCCCACTCTCTGTCCCTCTCTCTGTCCCTCTCTCTGTCCCTCTCTCTGTCCCTCTCTCTGTTCCTCTCTGTGTCCCACTCTCTGTCCCTCTCTGTGTCCCACTCTCTGTCCCTCTCTCTGTCCCTCTCTGTGTCCCTCTCTGTCCCTCTCTGTGTCCCTCTCTGTGTCCCACTCTCTGTCCCTCTCTCTGTCCCTCTCTCTGTCCCTCTCTCTGTCCCTCTCTCTGTCCCTCTCTGTGTCCCACTCTCTGTCCCTCTCTCTGTCCCTCTCTCTGTCCCTCTCTCTGTCCCACTCTCTGTCCCTCTCTCTGTCCCTCTCTCTGTCCCTCTCGCTGTCTCTATCTCTCTGTCCCTCTCTGTGTCCCACTCTCTGTCCCACTCTCTGTCCCTCTTTCTGTCCCTCTCTCTGTCCCTCTCTCTGTACCTCTCTCTGTCCCACTCTCTGTCCCACTCTCTGTCCCTTTCTCTGTCCCTCTCGCTGTCTCTATCTCTCTGTCCCTCTCTCTGTCCCTCTCTGTGTCACACTCTCTGTCCCACTCTCTGTCCCTCTCTCTGTCCCTCTCTGTGTCCCTCTCTCTGTCCCTCTCTGTGTCACTCTCTCTGTCCCACTCTCTGTCCCTATCTCTGTCCCTCTCTCTGTCCCTCTCTGTGTCACTCTCTCTGTACCACTCTCTGTCCCTCTCACTGTCACTCTCTCTGTCCCTCTCTCTGTCCCTCTCTCTGTGCCTCTCTCTGTCCCTCTCTGTGTCCCACTCTCTGTCCCTCTCTGTGTCCCTCTCTCTGTCCCTCTCTGTGTCCCTCTCTCTGTCCCTCACTCTGTCCCTCTCTGTGTCCCTTTCTCTGTCCCTCTCTCTGTCCCTCTCTGTGTCCCACTCTCTGTCCCTCTCTCTGTCCCTCTCTCTGTCCCTCTCTGTGTCCCAATCTCTGTCCCTCTCTCTGTCCCTCTCTCTGTCCCTCTCTCTGTCCCACTCTCTGTCCCACTCTCTGTCCCTCTCTCTGTCCCTCTCTCTGTCCCTCTCTCTGTCCCTCTCTCTGTCCCTCTCTGTGTCCCACTCTCTGTCCCTCTCTCTGTCCCTCTCCATGTCCCTCTCTCTGTGTCCCTCTGTGTCCCACTCTCTGTCCCTCTCTCTGTCCCTCTCTCTGTCCCTCTCTGTGTCCCACTCTCTGTCCCTCTCTCTGTCCCTCTGTGTCCCACTCTCTGTCCCTCTATCTGTCCCTCTCTGTGTCCCACTCTCTGACCCTCTCTCTGTCCCTCTCTGTGTCCCTCTCTCTGTCCCTCTCTGTGTCCCTCTCTGTGTCCCTCTCTCTGTCCCTCTCTCTGTACCTCTCTCTGTCCCACTCTCTGTCCCACTCTCTGTCCCTCTCTCTGTCCCTCTCTCTGTCCCACTCTCTGTCCCTCTCTCTGTCCCTCTCTGTGTCCCTCTCTCTGTCCCTCTCTGTGTCCCTCCCTCTGTCCCTCTCTCTGTCCCTCTCTCTGTCCTTCCCTCTGTCCCTCTCTCTGTCTCTCTCTCTATCCCTCTCTCTGTCCCTCTCTGTGTCCCACTCTCTGTCCCTCTCTCTGTCCCTCTCTGTGTCCCACTCTCTGTCCCTCTCTCTGTCCCTCTCTGTATCCCTCTCTCTGTCCCTCTCTCTTTCCCTCTCTCTGTCCCACTCTCTGTCCCTCTCTGTGTCCCTCTCTGTTTCCCTCTCTCTGTCCCTCTCTCTGTCCCTCTCTCTGTCCCTCTCTCTGTCCCTCTCTGTGTCACTCTCTCTGTCCCACTCTCTGTCCCTCTCTCTGTCCCTCTCTCTGTCCCTCTCTCTGTCCCTCTCTCTGTCCCTCTCTGTGTCCCACTCTCTGTCCCTCTCTGTATCCCACTCTCTGTCCCTCTCTCTGTCCCTCTCTGTGTCCCTCTCTGTCCCTCTCTGTGTCCCTCTCTGTGTCCCACTCTCTGTCCCTCTCTCTGTCCCTCTCTCTGTCCCTCTCTCTGTCCCTCTCTCTGTCCCTCTCTGTGTCCCACTCTCTGTCCCTCTCTCTGTCCCTCTCTCTGTCCCTCTCTCTGTCCCACTCTCTGTCCCTCTCTCTGTCCCTCTCTCTGTCCCTCTCACTGTCTCTATCTCTCTGTCCCTCTCTGTGTCCCACTCTCTGTCCCACTCTCTGTCCCTCTCTCTGTCCCTCTCTCTGTCCCTCTCTCTGTACCTCTCTCTGTCCCACTCTCTGTCCCACTCTCTGTCCCTTTCTCTGTCCCTCTCGCTGTCTCTATCTCTCTGTCCTTCTCTCTGTCACTCTCTCTGTCCCACTCTCTGTCCCTATCTCTGTCCCTCTCTCTGTCCCTCTCTGTGTCACTCTCTCTGTCCCACTCTCTGTCCCTCTCACTGTCACTCTCTCTGTCCCTCTCTCTGTCCCTCTCTCTGTGCCTCTCTCTGTCCCTCTCTGTGTCCCACTCTCTGTCCCTTTCTGTGTCCCTCTCTCTGTCCCTCTCTGTGTCCCTCTCTCTGTCCCTCACTCTGTCCCTCTCTGTGTCCCTTTCTCTGTCCCTCTCTCTGTCCCTCTCTGTGTCCCACTCTCTGTCCCTCTCTCTGTCCCTCTCTCTGTCCCTCTCTGTGTCCCAATCTCTGTCCCTCTCTCTGTCCCTCTCTCTGTCCCTCTCTCTGTCCCACTCTCTGTCCCACTCTCTGTCCCTCTCTCTCTCCCTCTCTGTGTCCCTCTCTCTGTCCCTCTCTCTGTCTCTCTCTCTGTCCCTCTCTGTGTCCCACTCTCTGTCCCTCTCTCTGTCCCTCTCTATGTCCCTCTCTCTGTGTCCCTCTCTGTGTCCCTCTGTGTCCCACTCTCTGTCCCTCTCTCTGTCCCTCTCTCTGTCCCTCTCTGTGTCCCACTCTCTGTCCCTCTCTCTGTCCCTCTGTGTCCCACTCTCTGTCCCTCTATCTGTCCCTCTCTGTGTCCCACTCTCTGACCCTCTCTCTGTCCCTCTCTGTGTCCCTCTCTCTGTCCCTCTCTGTGTCCCTCTCTGTGTCCCTCTCTCTGTCCCTCTCTCTGTACCTCTCTCTGTCCCACTCTCTGTCCCACTCTCTGTCCCTCTCTCTGTCCCTCTCTCTGTCCCACTCTCTGTCCCTCTCTCTGTCCCTCTCTTGTCCCTCTCTCTGTCCCTCTCTGTGTCCCTCCCTCTGTCCCTCTCTCTGTCCCTCTTTCTGTCCCTCTCTGTGTCCCACTCTCTGTCCCTCTCTCTTTCCCTCTCTGTGTCCCACTCTCTGTTCCTCTCTCTGTCCCTCTCTCTGTCCCACTCTCTGTCCCTCTCTCTGTCCCTCTCTGTGTCCCTCTCTCTGTCCCTCTCTGTGTCCCTCTCTGTGTCCCACTCTCTGTCCCACTCTCTGTCCCACTCTCTGTCCCTCTCTCTGTCCCTCTCTGTGTCCCTCTCTCTGTCCCTCTCTGTGTCACTCTCTCTGTCCCACTCTCTGTCCCTCTCTCTGTCCCTCTCTCTGTCCCTCTATGTGTCACTCTCTCTGTCCCATTCTCTGTCCCTCTCTCTGTCACTCTCTCTGTCCCTCTCTCTGACCCTCTCTCTGTCCCTCTCTCTGTCCCACTCTCTGTCCCTCTCTCTGTCCCTCTCTGTGTCCCTCTCTCTGTCCCTCTCTGTGTTCCACTCTCTGTCCCTCTCTCTGTCCCTCTCTCTGTCCCTCTCTGTGTCCCTCTCTGTGTCCCACTCTCTGTCCCACTCTCTGTCCCTCTCTCTGTCCCTCTCGCTGTCTCTATGTCTCTCTCCCTCTCTCTGTCCCTCTCTGTGTCCCTCTCTCTGTCCCTCTCTCTGTCCCTCTCTATGTCCCTCTCTGTCCCTCTCTCTGTCCTTCTCTCTGTCCCTCTCTCTGTCCCTCTCTCTGTCCCTCTCTGTGTCCCACTCTCTGTCCCTCTCTCTGTCCCTCTGTGTCCGACTCTCTGTCCCTCTATCTGTCCCTCTATCTGTCCCTCTCTGTGTCCCACTCTCTGACCCTCTCTCTGTCCCTCTCTGTGTCCCTCTCTCTGTCCCTCTCTCGGTCCCTCTCTCTGTCCCTCTCTCTGTCCCTCTCGCTGTCCCTCTCTGTGTCCCACTCTCTGTCCCTCTCTCTGTCCCTCTCTGTGTCCCACTCTCTGTCCCTCTCTCTGTCCCTCTCTCTGTCCCACTCTCTGTCCCTCTCTCTGTCCCTCTCTGTGTCCCTCTCTCTGTCCCTCTCTGTGTCCATCTCTGTGTCCCACTCTCTGTCCCACTCTCTGTCCCACTCTCTGTCCCTCTCTCTGTCCCTCTCTCTGTCCCACTCTCTTTCCTTCACTCTGTCCCTCTCTGTGTCCACCTCTCTGTCCCTCCCTGTGTCCCTCTCTCTGTCCCTCTCTCTGTCCCTCTCTCTGTCCCTCTCTCTGTCCCTCTCTGTGTCCCTCTCTCTGTCCCTCTCTGTGTCCCTCTCTCTGTCCCTCTATCTGTCCCTCTCTCTGTCCCTCTCTGTGTCCGACTCTCTGTCCCTCTCTCTGTCCCTCTCTGTGTCCCACTCTCTGTCCCTCTCTCTGTCCCTCTCTCTGTCCCACTCTCTGTCCCTCTCTCTGTCCCTCTCTGTGTCCCTCTCTCTGTCCCTCTCTGTGTCCCTCTCTATGTCCCACTCTCTGTCCCACTCTATGTCCCACTCTCTGTCCCTCTCTCTGTCCCACTCTCTTTCCCTCTCTCTGCCCCTCTCTGTGTCCCTCTCTCTGTCCCTCCCTGTGTCCCTCTCTCTGTCCCTCTCTCTGTCCCTCTCTCTGTCCTTCCCTCTGTCCCTCTCTGTGTCCCTCTCTCTGTCCCTCTCTGTGTCCCTCTCTTTGTCCCTCTCTCTATCCCTCTCTCTGTGCCTCTCTGTGTCCCACTCTCTGTCCCTCTCTCTGTCCCTCTCTGTGTCCCACTCTCTGTCCCTCTCTCTGTCCCTCTCTGTATCCCTCTCTCTGTCCCTCTCTCTTTCCCTCTCTCTGTCCCACTCTCTGTAGCTCTCTGTGTCCCTCTCTGTTTCCCTCTCTCTGTCCCTCTCTCTGTCCCTCTCTCTGTCCCTCTCTCTGTCCCTCTCTGTGTCACTCTCTCTGTCCCACTCTCTGTCCCTCTCTCTGTCCCTCTCTCTGTCCCTCTCTCTGTCCCTCTCTCTGTCCCTCTCTGTGTCCCACTCTCTGTCCCTCTCTGTGTCCCACTCTCTGTCCCTCTCTCTGTCCCTCTCTGTGTCCCTCTCTGTCCCTCTCTGTGTCCCTCTCTGTGTCCCACTCTCTGTCCCTCTCTCTGTCCCTCTCTCTGTCCCTCTCTCTGTCCCTCTCTCTGTCCCTCTCTGTGTCCCACTCTCTGTCCCTCTCTCTGTCCCTCTCTCTGTCCCTCTCTCTGTCCCACTCTCTGTCCCTCTCTCTGTCCCTCTCTCTGTCCCTCTCGCTGTCTCTATCTCTCTGTCCCTCTCTGTGTCCCACTCTCTGTCCCACTCTCTGTACCTCTTTCTGTCCCTCTCTCTGTCCCTCTCTCTGTACCTCTCTCTGTCCCACTCTCTGTCCCACTCTCTGTCCCTTTCTCTGTCCCTCTCGCTGTCTCTATCTCTCTGTCCCTCTCTCTGTCCCTCTCTGTGTCACACTCTCTGTCCCACTCTCTGTCCCTCTCTCTGTCCCTCTCTGTGTCCCTCTCTCTGTCCCTCTCTGTGTCACTCTCTCTGTCCCACTCTCTGTCCCTATCTCTGTCCCTCTCTCTGTCCCTCTCTGTGTCACTCACTCTGTCCCACTCTCTGTCCCTCTCACTGTCACTCTCTCTGTCCCTCTCTCTGTCCCTCTCTCTGTGCCTCTCTCTGTCCCTCTCTGTGTCCCACTCTCTGTCCCTCTCTGTGTCCCTCTCTCTGTCCCTCTCTGTGTCCCTCTCTCTGTCCCTCACTCTGTCCCTCTCTGTGTCCCTTTCTCTGTCCCTCTCTCTGTCCCTCTCTGTGTCCCACTCTCTGTCCCTCTCTCTGTCCCTCTCTCTGTCCCTCTCTGTGTCCCAATCTCTGTCCCTCTCTCTGTCCCTCTCTCTGTCCCTCTCTCTGTCCCACTCGCTGTCCCACTCTCTGTCCCTCTCTCTGTCCCTCTCTCTGTCCCTCTCTCTGTCCCTCTCTGTGTCCCACTCTCTGTCCCTCTCTCTGTCCCTCTCTATGTCCCTCTCTCTGTGTCCCTCTCTGTGTCCCTCTGTGTCCCACTCTCTGTCCCTCTCTCTGTCCCTCTCTCTGTCCCTCTCTGTGTCCCACTCTCTGTCCCTCGCTCTGTCCCTCTGTGTCCCACTCTCTGTCCCTCTATCTGTCCCTCTCTGTGTCCCACTCTCTGACCCTCTCTCTGTCCCTCTCTGTGTCCCTCTCTCTGTCCCTCTCTGTGTCCCTCTCTGTGTCCCTCTCTCTGTCCCTCTCTCTGTACCTCTCTCTGTCCCACTCTCTGTCCCACTCTCTGTCCCTCTCTCTGTCCCTCTCTCTGTCCCACTCTCTGTCCCTCTCTCTGTCCCTCTCTGTGTCCCTCTCTCTGTCCCTCTCTGTGTCCCTCCCTCTGTCCCTCTCTCTGTCCCTCTCTCTGTCCTTCCCTCTGTCCCTCTCTCTGTCCCTCTCTCTATCCCTCTCTCTGTCCCTCTCTGTGTCCCACTCTCTGTCCCTCTCTCTGTCCCTCTCTGTGTCCCACTCCCTGTCCCTCTCTCTGTCCCTCTCTGTATCCCTCTCTCTGTCCCTCTCTCTTTCCCTCTCTCTGTCCCACTCTCTGTCCCTCTCTGTGTCCCTCTCTGTTTCCCTCTCTCTGTCCCTCTCTCTGTCCCTCTCTCTGTCCCTCTCTCTGTCCCTCTCTGTGTCACTCTCTCTGTCCCACTCTCTGTCCCTCTCTCTGTCCCTCTCTCTGTCCCTCTCTCTGTCCCTCTCTCTGTCCCTCTCTGTGTCCCACTCTCTGTCCCTCTCTGTATCCCACTCTCTGTCCCTCTCTCTGTCCCTCTCTGTGTCCCTCTCTGTCCCTCTCTGTGTCCCTCTCTGTGTCCCACTCTCTGTCCCTCTCTCTGTCCCTCTCTCTGTCCCTCTCTCTGTCCCTCTCTCTGTCCCTCTCTGTGTCCCACTCTCTGTCCCTCTCTCTGTCCCTCTCTCTGTCCCTCTCTCTGTCCCACTCTCTGTCCCTCTCTCTGTCCCTCTCTCTGTCCCTCTCACTGTCTCTATCTCTCTGTCCCTCTCTGTGTCCCACTCTCTGTCCCACTCTCTGTCCCTCTCTCTGTCCCTCTCTCTGTCCCTCTCTCTGTACCTCTCTCTGTCCCACTCTCTGTCCCACTCTCTGTCCCTTTCTCTGTCCCTCTCGCTGTCTCTATCTCTCTGTCCTTCTCTCTGTCACTCTCTCTGTCCCACTCTCTGTCCCTATCTCTGTCCCTCTCTCTGTCCCTCTCTGTGTCACTCTCTCTGTCCCACTCTCTGTCCCTCTCACTGTCACTCTCTCTGTCCCTCTCTCTGTCCCTCTCTCTGTGCCTCTCTCTGTCCCTCTCTGTGTCCCAATCTCTGTCCCTCTCTCTGTCCCTCTCTCTTTCCCTCTCTCTGTCCCACTCTCTGTCCCACTCTCTGTCCCTCTCTCTCTCCCTCTCTGTGTCCCTCTCTCTGTCCCTCTCTCTGTCCCTCTCTCTGTCCCTCTCTGTGTCCCACTCTCTGTCCCTCTCTCTGTCCCTCTCAATGTCCCTCTCTCTGTGTCCCTCTCTGTGTCCCTCTGTGTCCCACTCTCTGTCCCTCTCTCTGTCCCTTTCTCTGTCCCTCTCTGTGTCCCACTCTCTGTCCCTCTCTCTGTCCCTCTGTGTCCCACTCTCTGTCCCTCTATCTGTCCCTCTCTGTGTCCCACTCTCTGACCCTCTCTCTGTCCCTCTCTGTGTCCCTCTCTCTGTCCCTCTCTGTGTCCCTCTCTGTGTCCCTCTCTCTGTCCCTCTCTCTGTACCTCTCTCTGTCCCACTCTCTGTCCCACTCTCTGTCCCTCTCTCTGTCCCTCTCTCTGTCCCACTCTCTGTCCCTCTCTCTGTCCCTCTCTTGTCCCTCTCTCTGTCCCTCTCTGTGTCCCTCCCTCTGTCCCTCTCTCTGTCCCTCTCTCTGTCCCTCTCTGTGTCCCACTCTCTGTCCCTCTCTCTTTCCCTCTCTGTGTCCCACTCTCTGTCCCTCTCTCTGTCCCTCTCTCTGTCCCACTCTCTGTCCCTCTCTCTGTCCCTCTCTGTGGCCCTCTCTCTGTCCCTCTCTGTGTCCCTCTCTGTGTCCCACTCTCTGTCCCACTCTCTGTCCCACTCTCTGTCCCTCTCTCTGTCCCTCTCTGTGTCCCTCTCTCTGTCCCTCTCTGTGTCACTCTCTCTGTCCCACTCTCTGTCCCTCTCTCTGTCCCTCTCTCTGTCCCTCTATGTGTCACTCTCACTGTCCCATTCTCTGTCCCTCTCTCTGTCACTCTCTCTGTCCCTCTCTCTGACCCTCTCTCTGTCCCTCTCTCTGTCCCACTCTCTGTCCCTCTCTCTGTCCTTCTCTGTGTCCCTCTCTCTGTCCCTCTCTGTGTTCCACTCTCTGTCCCTCTCTCTGTCCCTCTCTCTGTCCCTCTCTGTGTCCCTCTCTGTGTCCCACTCTCTGTCCCACTCTCTGTCCCTCTCTCTGTCCCTCTCGCTGTCTCTATGTCTCTGTCCCTCTCTCTGTCCCTCTCTGTGTCCCTCTCTGTGTCCCTCTCTCTGTCCCTCTCTATGTCCCTCTCTGTCCCTCTCTCTGTCCTTTTCTCTGTCCCTCTCTCTGTCCCTCTCTCTGTCCCTCTCTGTGTCCCACTCTCTGTCCCTCTCTCTGTCCCTCTGTGTCCGACTCTCTGTCCCTCTATCTGTCCCTCTATCTGTCCCTCTCTGTGTCCCACTCTCTGACCCTCTCTCTGTCCCTCTCTGTGTCCCTCTCTCTGTCCCTCTCTCGGTCCCTCTCTCTGTCCCTCTCTCTGTCCCTCTCGCTGTCCCTCTCTGTGTCCCACTCTCTGTCCCTCTCTCTGTCCCTCTCTGTGTCCCACTCTCTGTCCCTCTCTCTGTCCCTCTCTCTGTCCCACTCTCTGTCCCTCTCTCTGTCCCTCTCTGTGTCCCTCTCTCTGTCCCTCTCTGTGTCCATCTCTGTGTCCCACTCTCTGTCCCACTCTGTGTCCCACTCTCTGTCCCTCTCTCTGTCCCTCTCTCTGTCCCACTCTCTTTCCTTCACTCTGTCCCTCTCTGTGTCCACCTCTCTGTCCCTCCCTGTGTCCCTCTCTCTGTCCCGCTCTCTGTCCCTCTCTCTGTCCCTCTCTCTGTCCCTCTCTGTGTCCCTCTCTCTGTCCCTCTCTGTGTCCCTCTCTCTGTCCCTCTCTCTGTCCCTCTCTCTGTCCCTCTCTGTGTCCCACTCTCTGTCCCTCTCTCTGTCCCTCTCTCTGTCCCTCTCTCTGTCCCTCTCTGTGTCCCTCTCTGTGTCCCTCTCTCTGTCCCTCTCTCTGTCCCACTCTCTGTCCCTCTCTCTGTCCCTCTCGCTGTCTCTATCTCTCTGTCCCTCTCTGTGTCCCACTCTCTGTCCCACTCTCTGTCCCTCTTTCTGTCCCTCTCTCTGTCCCTCTCTCTGTACCTCTCTCTGCCCCACTCTCTGTCCCACTCTCTATCCCTTTCTCTGTCCCTCTCGCTGTCTCTATCTCTCTGTCCCTCTCTCTGTCCCTCTCTGTGTCACACTCTCTGTCCCACTCTCTGTCCCTCTCTCTGTCCCTCTCTGTGTCCCTCTCTCTGTCCCTCTCTGTGTCACTCTCTCTGTCCCACTCTCTGTCCCTATCTCTGTCCCTCTCTCTGTCCCTCTCTGTGTCACTCTCTCTGTCCCACTCTCTGTCCCTCTCACTGTGCCTCTCTCTGTCCCTCTCTGTGTCCCACTCTCTGTCCCTCTCTGTGTCCCTCTCTCTGTCCCTCTCTGTGTCCCTCTCGCTGTCCCTCACTCTGTCCCTCTCTGTGTCCCTTTCTCTGTCCCTCTCTCTGTCCCTCTCTGTGTCCCACTCTCTGTCCCTCTCTCTGTCCCTCTCTCTGTCCCTCTCTGTGTCCCAATCTCTGTCCCTTTCTCTGTCCCTCTCTCTGTCCCTCTCTCTGTCCCACTCTCTGTCCCACTCTCTGTCCCTCTCTCTGTCCCTCTCTGTGTCCCTCTCTCTGTCCCTCTCTCTGTCCCTCTCTGTGTCCCACTCTCTGTCCCTCTCTCTGTCCCTCTCTATGTCCCTCTCTCTGTGTCCCTCTCTGTGTCCCTCTGTGTCCCACTCTCTGTCCCTCTCTCTGTCCCTCTCTCTGTCCCTCTCTGTGTCCCACTCTCTGTCCCTCTCTCTGTCCCTCTGTGTCCCACTCTCTGTCCCTCTATCTGTCCCTCTCTGTGTCCCACTCTCTGACCCTCTCTCTGTCCCTCTCTGTGTCCCTCTCTCTGTCCCTCTCTGTGTCCCTCTCTGTGTCCCTCTCTCTGTCCCTCTCTCTGTACCTCTCTCTGTCCCACTCTCTGTCCCACTCTCTGTCCCACTCTCTGTCCCTCTCTCTGTCCCACTCTCTGTCCCTCTCTCTGTCCCTCTCTGTGTCCCTCTCTCTGTCCCTCTCTGTGTCCCTCCCTCTGTCCCTCTCTCTGTCCCTCTCTCTGTCCTTCCCTCTGTCCCTCTCTCTGTCCCTCTCTCTATCCCTCTCTCTGTCCCTCTCTGTGTCCCACTCTCTGTCCCTCTCTCTGTCCCTCTCTGTGTCCCACTCTCTGTCCCTCTCTCTGTCCCTCTCTGTATCCCTCTCTCTGTCCCTCTCTCTTTCCCTCTCTCTGTCCCACTCTCTGTCCCTCTCTGTGTCCCTCTCTGTTTCCCTCTCTCTGTCCCTCTCTCTGTCCCTCTCTCTGTCCCTCTCTCTGTCCCTCTCTGTGTCACTCTCTCTGTCCCACTCTCTGTCCCTCTCTCTGTCCCTCTCTCTGTCCCACTCTCTGTCCCTCTCTCTGTCCCTCTCTGTGTCCCACTCTCTGTCCCTCTCTGTATCCCACTCTCTGTCCCTCTCTCTGTCCCTCTCTGTGTCCCTCTCTGTCCCTCTCTGTGTCCCTCTCTGTGTCCCACTCTCTGTCCCTCTCTCTGTCCCTCTCTCTGTCCCTCTCTCTGTCCCTCTCTCTGTCCCTCTCTGTGTCCCTCTCTCTGTCCCTCTCTCTGTCCCTCTCTCTGTCCCTCTCTCTGTCCCACTCTCTGTCCCTCTCTCTGTCCCTCTCTCTGTCCCTCTCACTGTCTCTATCTCTCTGTCCCTCTCTGTGTCCCACTCTCTGTCCCACTCTCTGTCCCTCTCTCTGTCCCTCTCTCTGTCCCTCTCTCTGTACCTCTCTCTGTCCCACTCTCTGTCCCACTCTCTGTCCCTTTCTCTGTCCCTCTCGCTGTCTCTATTTCTCTGTCCTTCTCTCTGTCACTCTCTCTGTCCCACTCTCTGTCCCTATCTCTGTCCCTCTCTCTGTCCCTCTCTGTGTCACTCTCTCTGTCCAACTCTCTGTCCCTCTCTCTGTCCCTCTCTCTGTCCCTCTCTCTGTCCCTCTCTCTGTGCCTCTCTCTGTCCCTTTCTGTGTCCCACTCTCTGTCCCTCTCTGTGTCCCTCTCTCTGTCCCTCTCTGTGTCCCTCTCTCTGTCCCTCACTCTGTCCCTCTCTGTGTCCCTTTCTCTGTCCCTCTCTCTGTCCCTCTCTGTGTCCCACTCTCTGTCCCTCTCTCTGTCCCTCTCTCTGTCCCTCTCTGTGTCCCACTCTCTGTCCCACTCTCTGTCCCTCTCTCTCTCCCTCTCTGTGTCCCTCTCTCTGTCCCTCTCTCTGTCCCTCTCTGTGTCCCACTCTCTGTCCCTCTCTCTGTCCCTCTCTATGTCCCTCTCTCTGTGTCCCTCTCTGAGTCCCTCTGTGTCCCACTCTCTGTCCCTCTCTCTGTCCCTCTCTCTGTCCCTCTCTGTGTCCCACTCTCTGTCCCTCTCTCTGTCCCTCTGTGTCCCACTCTCTGTCCCTCTATCTGTCCCTCTCTGTGTCCCACTCTCTGACCCTCTCTCTGTCCCTCTCTGTGTCCCTCTCTCTGTCCCTCTCTGTGTCCCTCTCTGTGTCCCTCTCTCTGTCCCTCTCTCTGTACCTCTCTCTGTCCCACTCTCTGTCCCACTCTCTGTCCCTCTCTCTGTCCCTCTCTCTGTCCCACTCTCTGTCCCTCTCTCTGTCCCTCTCTGTGTCCCTCTCTCTGTCCCTCTCTGTGTCCCTCCCTCTGTCCCTCTCTCTGTCCCTCTCTCTGTCCCTCTCTGTGTCCCACTCTCTGTCCCTCTCTCTTTCCCTCTCTGTGTCCCACTCTCTGTCCCTCTCTCTGTCCCTCTCTCTGTCCCACTCTCTGTCCCTCTCTCTGTCCCTCTCTGTGTCCCTCTCTCTGTCCCTCTCTGTGTCCCTCTCTGTGTCCCACTCTCTGTCCCACTCTCTGTCCCACTCTCTGTCCCTCTCTCTGTCCCTCTCTGTGTCCCTCTCTCTGTCCCTCTCTGTGTCACTCTCTCTGTCCCACTCTCTGTCCCTCTCTCTGTCCCTCTCTCTGTCCCTCTATGTGTCACTCTCTCTGTCCCATTCTCTGTCCCTCTCTCTGTCACTCTCTCTGTCCCTCTCTCTGAACCTCTCTCTGTCCCTCTCTCTGTCCCACTCTCTGTCCCTCTCTCTGTCCCTCTCTGTGTCCCTCTCTCTGTCCCTCTCTGTGTTCCACTCTCTGTCCCTCTCTCTGTCCCTCTCTCTGTCCCTCTCTGTGTCCCTCTCTGTGTCCCACTCTCTGTCCCACTCTCTGTCCCTCACTCTGTCCCTCTCGCTGTCTCTATGTCTCTGTCCCTCTCTCTGTCCCTCTCTGTGTCCCTCTCTCTGTCCCTCTCTCTGTCCCTCTCTATGTCCCTCTCTGTCCCTCTCTCTGTCCTTCTCTCTGTCCCTCTCTCTGTCCCTCTCTCTGTCCCTCTCTGTGTCCCTCTCTCTGTCCCTCTCTGTGTTCCACTCTCTGTCCCTCTCTCTGTCCCTCTCTCTGTCCCTCTCTGTGTCCCTCTCTGTGTCCCACTCTCTGTCCCACTCTCTGTGCCTCTCTCTGTCCCTCTCGCTGTCTCTATGTCTCTGTCCCTCTCTCTGTCCCTCTCTGTGTCCCTCTCTCTGTCCCTCTCTCTGTCCCTCTCTATGTCCCTCTCTATCCCTCTCTCTGTCCTTCTCTCTGTCCCTCTCTCTGTCCCTCTCTCTGTCCCTCTCTGTGTCCCACTCTCTGTCCCTCTCTCTGTCCCTCTGTGTCCGACTCTCTGTCCCTCTATCTGTCCCTCTATCTGTCCCTCTCTGTGTCCCACTCTCTGACCCTCTCTCTGTCCCTCTCTGTGTCCCTCTCTCTGTCCCTCTCTCGGTCCCTCTCTCTGTCCCTCTCTCTGTCCCTCTCGCTGTCCCTCTCTGTGTCCCACTCTCTGTCCCTCTCTCTGTCCCTCTCTGTGTCCCACTCTCTGTCCCTCTCTCTGTCCCTCTCTCTGTCCCACTCTCTGTCCCTCTCTCTGTCCCTCTCTGTGTCCCTCTCTCTGTCCCTCTCTGTGTCCCTCTCTCTGTCCCTCTCTGTGTCACTCTCTCTGTCCCACTCTCTGTCCCTCTCTCTGTCCCTCTCTCTGTCCCTCTATGTGTCACTCTCACTGTCCCATTCTCTGTCCCTCTCTCTGTCACTCTCTCTGTCCCTCTCTCTGACCCTCTCTCTGTCCCTCTCTCTGTCCCACTCTCTGTCCCTCTCTCTGTCCTTCTCTGTGTCCCTCTCTCTGTCCCTCTCTGTGTTCCACTCTCTGTCCCTCTCTCTGTCCCTCTCTCTGTCCCTCTCAGTGTCCCTCTCTGTGTCCCACTCTCTGTCCCACTCTCTGTCCCTCTCTCTGTCCCTCTCGCTGTCTCTATGTCTCTGTCCCTCTCTCTGTCCCTCTCTGTGTCCCTCTCTGTGTCCCTCTCTCTGTCCCTCTCTATGTCCCTCTCTGTCCCTCTCTCTGTCCTTTTCTCTGTCCCTCTCTCTGTCCCTCTCTCTGTCCCTCTCTGTGTCCCACTCTCTGTCCCTCTCTCTGTCCCTCTGTGTCCGACTCTCTGTCCCTCTATCTGTCCCTCTATCTGTCCCTCTCTGTGTCCCACTCTCTGACCCTCTCTCTGTCCCTCTCTGTGTCCCTCTCTCTGTCCCTCTCTCGGTCCCTCTCTCTGTCCCTCTCTCTGTCCCTCTCGCTGTCCCTCTCTGTGTCCCACTCTCTGTCCCTCTCTCTGTCCCTCTCTGTGTCCCACTCTCTGTCCCTCTCTCTGTCCCTCTCTCTGTCCCACTCTCTGTCCCTCTCTCTGTCCCTCTCTGTGTCCCTCTCTCTGTCCCTCTCTGTGTCCATCTCTGTGTCCCACTCTCTGTCCCACTCTGTGTCCCACTCTCTGTCCCTCTCTCTGTCCCTCTCTCTGTCCCACTCTCTTTCCTTCACTCTGTCCCTCTCTGTGTCCACCTCTCTGTCCCTCCCTGTGTCCCTCTCTCTGTCCCTCTCTCTGTCCCTCTCTCTGTCCCTCTCTCTGTCCCTCTCTGTGTCCCTCTCTCTGTCCCTCTCTGTGTCCCTCTCTCTGTCCCTCTCTCTGTCCCTCTCTCTGTCCCTCTCTGTGTCCCACTCTCTGTCCCTCTCTCTGTCCCTCTCTCTGTCCCTCTCTCTGTCCCTCTCTGTGTCCCTCTCTGTGTCCCTCTCTCTGTCCCTCTCTCTGTCCCACTCTCTGTCCCTCTCTCTGTCCCTCTCGCTGTCTCTATCTCTCTGTCCCTCTCTGTGTCCCACTCTCTGTCCCACTCTCTGTCCCTCTTTCTATCCCTTTCTCTGTCCCTCTCGCTGTCTCTATCTCTCTGTCCCTCTCTCTGTCCCTCTCTGTGTCACACTCTCTGTCCCACTCTCTGTCCCTCTCTCTGTCCCTCTCTGTGTCCCTCTCTCTGTCCCTCTCTGTGTCACTCTCTCTGTCCCACTCTCTGTCCCTATCTCTGTCCCTCTCTCTGTCCCTCTCTGTGTCACTCTCTCTGTCCCACTCTCTGTCCCTCTCACTGTGCCTCTCTCTGTCCCTCTCTGTGTCCCACTCTCTGTCCCTCTCTGTGTCCCTCTCTCTGTCCCTCTCTGTGTCCCTCTCGCTGTCCCTCACTCTGTCCCTCTCTGTGTCCCTTTCTCTGTCCCTCTCTCTGTCCCTCTCTGTGTCCCACTCTCTGTCCCTCTCTCTGTCCCTCTCTCTGTCCCTCTCTGTGTCCCAATCTCTGTCCCTTTCTCTGTCCCTCTCTCTGTCCCTCTCTCTGTCCCACTCTCTGTCCCACTCTCTGTCCCTCTCTCTGTCCCTCTCTGTGTCCCTCTCTCTGTCCCTCTCTCTGTCCCTCTCTGTGTCCCACTCTCTGTCCCTCTCTCTGTCCCTCTCTATGTCCCTCTCTCTGTGTCCCTCTCTGTGTCCCTCTGTGTCCCACTCTCTGTCCCTCTCTCTGACCCTCTCTCTGTCCCTCTCTGTGTCCCACTCTCTGTCCCTCTCTCTGTCCCTCTGTGTCCCACTCTCTGTCCCTCTATCTGTCCCTCTCTGTGTCCCACTCTCTGACCCTCTCTCTGTCCCTCTCTGTGTCCCTCTCTCTGTCCCTCTCTGTGTCCCTCTCTGTGTCCCTCTCTCTGTCCCTCTCTCTGTACCTCTCTCTGTCCCACTCTCTGTCCCACTCTCTGTCCCTCTCTCTGTCCCTCTCTCTGTCCCACTCTCTGTCCCTCTCTCTGTCCCTCTCTGTGTCCCTCTCTCTGTCCCTCTCTGTGTCCCTCCCTCTGTCCCTCTCTCTGTCCCTCTCTCTGTCCTTCCCTCTGTCCCTCTCTCTGTCCCTCTCTCTATCCCTCTCTCTGTCCCTCTCTGTGTCCCACTCTCTGTCCCTCTCTCTGTCCCTCTCTGTGTCCCACTCTCTGTCCCTCTCTCTGTCCCTCTCTGTATCCCTCTCTCTGTCCCTCTCTCTTTCCCTCTCTCTGTCCCACTCTCTGTCCCTCTCTGTGTCCCTCTCTGTTTCCCTCTCTCTGTCCCTCTCTCTGTCCCTCTCTCTGTCCCTCTCTCTGTCCCTCTCTGTGTCACTCTCTCTGTCCCACTCTCTGTCCCTCTCTCTGTCCCTCTCTCTGTCCCACTCTCTGTCCCTCTCTCTGTCCCTCTCTGTGTCCCACTCTCTGTCCCTCTCTGTATCCCACTCTCTGTCCCTCTCTCTGTCCCTCTCTGTGTCCCTCTCTGTCCCTCTCTGTGTCCCTCTCTGTGTCCCACTCTCTGTCCCTCTCTCTGTCCCTCTCTCTGTCCCTCTCTCTGTCCCTCTCTCTGTCCCTCTCTGTGTCCCTCTCTCTGTCCCTCTCTCTGTCCCTCTCTCTGTCCCTCTCTCTGTCCCACTCTCTGTCCCTCTCTCTGTCCCTCTCTCTGTCCCTCTCACTGTCTCTATCTCTCTGTCCCTCTCTGTGTCCCACTCTCTGTCCCACTCTCTGTCCCTCTCTCTGTCCCTCTCTCTGTCCCTCTCTCTGTACCTCTCTCTGTCCCACTCTCTGTCCCACTCTCTGTCCCTTTCTCTGTCCCTCTCGCTGTCTCTATTTCTCTGTCCTTCTCTCTGTCACTCTCTCTGTCCCACTCTCTGTCCCTATCTCTGTCCCTCTCTCTGTCCCTCTCTGTGTCACTCTCTCTGTCCAACTCTCTGTCCCTCTCTCTGTCCCTCTCTCTGTCCCTCTCTCTGTCCCTCTCTCTGTGCCTCTCTCTGTCCCTCTCTGTGTCCCACTCTCTGTCCCTCTCTGTGTCCCTCTCTCTGTCCCTCTCTGTGTCCCTCTCTCTGTCCCTCACTCTGTCCCTCTCTGTGTCCCTTTCTCTGTCCCTCTCTCTGTCCCTCTCTGTGTCCCACTCTCTGTCCCTCTCTCTGTCCCTCTCTCTGTCCCTCTCTGTGTCCCACTCTCTGTCCCACTCTCTGTCCCTCTCTCTCTCCCTCTCTGTGTCCCTCTCTCTGTCCCTCTCTCTGTCCCTCTCTGTGTCCCACTCTGTGTCCCTCTCTCTGTCCCTCTCTATGTCCCTCTCTCTGTGTCCCTCTCTGAGTCCCTCTGTGTCCCACTCTCTGTCCCTCTCTCTGTCCCTCTCTCTGTCCCTCTCTGTGTCCCACTCTCTGTCCCTCTCTCTGTCCCTCTGTGTCCCACTCTCTGTCCCTCTATCTGTCCCTCTCTGTGTCCCACTCTCTGACCCTCTCTCTGTCCCTCTCTGTGTCCCTCTCTCTGACCCTCTCTGTGTCCCTCTCTGTGTCCCTCTCTCTGTCCCTCTCTCTGTACCTCTCTCTGTCCCACTCTCTGTCCCACTCTCTGTCCCTCTCTCTGTCCCTCTCTCTGTCCCACTCTCTGTCCCTCTCTCTGTCCCTCTCTGTGTCCCTCTCTCTGTCCCTCTCTGTGTCCCTCCCTCTGTCCCTCTCTCTGTCCCTCTCTCTGTCCCTCTCTGTGTCCCACTCTCTGTCCCTCTCTCTTTCCCTCTCTGTGTCCCACTCTCTGTCCCTCTCTCTGTCCCTCTCTCTGTCCCACTCTCTGTCCCTCTCTCTGTCCCTCTCTGTGTCCCTCTCTCTGTCCCTCTCTGTGTCCCTCTCTGTGTCCCACTCTCTGTCCCACTCTCTGTCCCACTCTCTGTCCCTCTCTCTGTCCCTCTCTGTGTCCCTCTCTCTGTCCCTCTCTGTGTCACTCTCTCTGTCCCACTCTCTGTCCCTCTCTCTGTCCCTCTCTCTGTCCCTCTATGTGTCACTCTCTCTGTCCCATTCTCTGTCCCTCTCTCTGTCACTCTCTCTGTCCCTCTCTCTGAACCTCTCTCTGTCCCTCTCTCTGTCCCACTCTCTGTCCCTCTCTCTGTCCCTCTCTGTGTCCCTCTCTCTGTCCCTCTCTGTGTTCCACTCTCTGTCCCTCTCTCTGTCCCTCTCTCTGTCCCTCTCTGTGTCCCTCTCTGTGTCCCACTCTCTGTCCCACTCTCTGTCCCTCACTCTGTCCCTCTCGCTGTCTCTATGTCTCTGTCCCTCTCTCTGTCCCTCTCTGTGTCCCTCTCTCTGTCCCTCTCTCTGTCCCTCTCTATGTCCCTCTCTGTCCCTCTCTCTGTCCTTCTCTCTGTCCCTCTCTCTGTCCCTCTCTCTGTCCCTCTCTGTGTCCCTCTCTCTGTCCCTCTCTGTGTTCCACTCTCTGTCCCTCTCTCTGTCCCTCTCTCTGTCCCTCTCTGTGTCCCTCTCTGTGTCCCACTCTCTGTCCCACTCTCTGTCCCTCTCTCTGTCCCTCTCGCTGTCTCTATGTCTCTGTCCCTCTCTCTGTCCCTCTCTGTGTCCCTCTCTCTGTCCCTCTCTCTGTCCCTCTCTATGTCCCTCTCTATCCCTCTCTCTGTCCTTCTCTCTGTCCCTCTCTCTGTCCCTCTCTCTGTCCCTCTCTGTGTCCCACTCTCTGTCCCTCTCTCTGTCCCTCTGTGTCCGACTCTCTGTCCCTCTATCTGTCCCTCTATCTGTCCCTCTCTGTGTCCCACTCTCTGACCCTCTCACTGTCCCTCTCTGTGTCCCTCTCTCTGTCCCTCTCTCGGTCCCTCTCTCTGTCCCTCTCTCTGTCCCTCTCGCTGTCCCTCTCTGTGTCCCACTCTCTGTCCCTCTCTCTGTCCCTCTCTGTGTCCCACTCTCTGTCCCTCTCTCTGTCCCTCTCTCTGTCCCACTCTCTGTCCCTCTCTCTGTCCCTCTCTGTGTCCCTCTCTCTGTCCCTCTCTGTGTCCATCTCTGTGTCCCACTCTCTGTCCCACTCTCTGTCCCACTCTCTGTCCCTCTCTCTGTCCCTCTCTCTGTCTCACTCTCTTTCCTTCACTCTGTCCCTCTCTGTGTCCACCTCTCTGTCCCTCCCTGTGTCCCTCTCTCTGTCCCTCTCTCTGTCCCTCTCTCTGTCCCTCTCTCTGTCCCTCTCTGTGTCCCTCTCTCTGTCCCTCTCTGTGTCCCTCTCTCTGTCCCTCTCTCTGTCCCTCTCTCTGTCCCTCTCTGTGTCCCACTCTCTGTCCCTCTCTCTGTCCCTCTCTCTGTCCCTCTCTCTGTCCCTCTCTGTGTCCCTCTCTGTGTCCCTCTCTCTGTCCCTCTCTCAGTCCCTCTCTCTGTCCCACTCTCTTTCCCTCTCTCTGTCCCTCTCGCTGTCTCTATCTCTCTGTCCCTCTCTGTGTCCCACTCTCTGTCCCACTCTCTGTCCCTCTTTCTGTCCCTCTTTCTGTCCCTCTCTCTGTACCTCTCTCTGTCCCACTCTCTGTCCCACTCTCTGTCCCTTTCTCTGTCCCTCTCGCTGTCTCTATCTCTCTGTCCCTCTCTCTGTCCCTCTCTGTGTCACACTCTCTGTCCCACTCTCTGTCCCTCTCTCTGTCCCTCTCTGTGTCCCTCTCTCTGTCCCTCTCTGTGTCACTCTCTCTGTCCCACTCTCTGTCCCTATCTCTGTCCCTCTCTCTGTCCCTCTCTGTGTCACTCTCTCTGTCCCACTCTCTGTCCCTCTCACTGTCACTCTCTCTGTCCCTCTCTCTGTCCCTCTCTCTGTGCCTCTCTCTGTCCCTCTCTGTGTCCCACTCTCTGTCCCTCTCTGTGTCCCTCTCTCTGTCCCTCTCTGTGTCCCTCTCTCTGTCCCTCACTCTGTCCCTCTCTGTGTCCCTTTCTCTGTCCCTCTCTCTGTCCCTGTCTGTGTCCCACTCTCTGTCCCTCTCTCTGTCCCTCTCTCTGTCCCTCTCTGTGTCCCAATCGCTGTCCCTCTCTCTGTCCCTCTCTCTGTCCCTCTCTCTGTCCCACTCTCTGTCCCACTCTCTGTCCCTCTCTCTGTCCCTCTCTGTGTCCCTCTCTCTGTCCCTCTCTCTGTCCCTCTCTGTGTCCCACTCTCTGTCCCTCTCTCTGTCCCTCTCTATGTCCCTCTCTCTGTGTCCCTCTCTGTGTCCCTCTGTGTCCCACTCTCTGTCCCTCTCTCTGTCCCTCTCTCTGTCCCTCTCTGTGTCCCACTCTCTGTCCCTCTCTCTGTCCCTCTGTGTCCCACTCTCTGTCCCGCTATCTGTCCCTCTCTGTGTCCCACTCTCTGACCCTCTCTCTGTCCCTCTCTGTGTCCCTCTCTCTGTCCCTCTCTGTGTCCCTCTCTGTGTCCCTCTCTCTGTCCCTCTCTCTGTACCTCTCTCTGTCCCACTCTCTGTCCCACTCTCTGTCCCACTCTCTGTCCCTCTCTCTGTCCCACTCTCTGTCCCTCTCTCTGTCCCTCTCTGTGTCCCTCTCTCTGTCCCTCTCTGTGTCCCTCCCTCTGTCCCTCTCTCTGTCCCTCTCTCTGTCCTTCCCTCTGTCCCTCTCTCTGTCCCTCTCTCTATCCCTCTCTCTGTCCCTCTCTGTGTCCCACTCTCTGTCCCTCTCTCTGTCCCTCTCTGTGTCCCACTCTCTGTCCCTCTCTCTGTCCCTCTCTGTATCCCTCTCTCTGTCCCTCTCTCTTTCCCTCTCTCTGTCCCACTCTCTGTCCCTCTCTGTGTCCCTCTCTGTTTCCCTCTCTCTGTCCCTCTCTCTGTCCCTCTCTCTGTCCCTCTCTCTGTCCCTCTCTGTGTCACTCTCTCTGTCCCACTCTCTGTCCCTCTCTGTGTCCCTCTCTCTGTCCCTCTCTCTGTCCCTCTCTCTGTCCCTCTCTGTGTCCCACTCTCTGTCCCTCTCTGTATCCCACTCTCTGTCCCTCTCTCTGTCCCTCTCTGTGTCCCTCTCTGTCCCTCTCTGTGTCCCTCTCTGTGTCCCACTCTCTGTCCCTCTCTCTGTCCCTCTCTCTGTCTCTCTCTCTGTCCCTCTCTCTGTCCCTCTCTGTGTCCCACTCTCTGTCCCTCTCTCTGTCCCTCTCTCTGTCCCTCTCTCTCTCCCACTCTCTGTCCCTCTCTCTGTCCCTCTCTCTGTCCCTCTCACTGTCTCTATCTCTCTGTCCCTCTCTGTGTCCCACTCTCTGTCCCACTCTCTGTCCCTCTCTCTGTCCCTCTCTCTGTCCCTCTCTCTGTACCTCTCTCTGTCCCACTCTCTGTCCCACTCTCTGTCCCTTTCTCTGTCCCTCTCGCTGTCTCTATCTCTCTGTCCTTCTCTCTGTCACTCTCTGTGTCCCACTCTCTGTCCCTATCTCTGTCCCTCTCTCTGTCCCTCTCTGTGTCACTCTCTCTGTCCCACTCTCTGTCCCTCTCACTGTCACTCTCTCTGTCCCTCTCTCTCTCCCTCTCTCTGTGCCTCTCTCTGTCCCTCTCTGTGTCCCACTCTCTGTCCCTCTCTGTGTCCCTCTCTCTGTCCCTCTCTGTGTCCCTCTCTCTGTCCCTCACTCTGTCCCTCTCTGTGTCCCTTTCTCTGTCCCTCTCTCTGTCCCTCTCTGTGTCCCACTCTCTGTCCCTCTCTCTGTCCCTCTCTCTGTCCCTCTCTGTGTCCCAATCTCTGTCCCTCTCTCTGTCCCTCTCTCTGTCCCTCTCTCTGTCCCACTCTCTGTCCCACTCTCTGTCCCTCTCTGTGTCCCTCTCTCTGTCCCTCTCTCTGTCCCTCTCTCTGTCCCTCTCTGTGTCCCACTCTCTGTCCCTCTCTCTGTCCCTCTCTATGTCCCTCTCTCTGTGTCCCTCTCTGTGTCCCTCTGTGTCCCACTCTCTGTCCCTCTCTCTGTCCCTCTCTCTGTCCCTCTCTGTGTCCCACTCTCTGTCCCTCTCTCTGTCCCTCTGTGTCCCACTCTCTGTCCCTCTATCTGTCCCTCTCTGTGTCCCACTCTCTGACCCTCTCTCTGTCCCTCTCTGTGTCCCTCTCTCTGTCCCTCTCTGTGTCCCTCTCTGTCTCCCTCTCTCTGTCCCTCTCTCTGTACCTCTCTCTGTCCCACTCTCTGTCCCACTCTCTGTCCCTCTCTCTGTCCCACTCTCTGTCCCACTCTCTGTCCCTCTCTCTGTCCCTCTCTGTGTCCCACTCTCTGTCCCTCTCTCTTTCCCTCTCTGTGTCCCACTCTCTGTCCCTCTCTCTGTCCCTCTCTCTGTCCCACTCTCTGTCCCTCTCTCTGTCCCTCTCTGTGGCCCTCTCTCTGTCCCTCTCTGTGTCCCTCTCTGTGTCCCACTCTCTGTCCCACTCTCTGTCCCACTCTCTGTCCCTCTCTCTGTCCCTCTCTGTGTCCCTCTCTCTGTCCCTCTCTGTGTCACTCTCTCTGTCCCACTCTCTGTCCCTCTCTCTGTCCCTCTCTCTGTCCCTCTATGTGTCACTCTCTCTGTCCCATTCTCTGTCCCTCTCTCTGTCACTCTCTCTGTCCCTCTCTCTGACCCTCTCTCTGTCCCTCTCTCTGTCCCACTCTCTGTCCCTCTCTCTGTCCCTCTCTGTGTCCCTCTCTCTGTCCCTCTCTGTGTTCCACTCTCTGTCCCTCTCTCTGTCCCTCTCTCTGTCCCTCTCTGTGTCCCTCTCTGTGTCCCACTCTCTGTCCCACTCTCTGTCCCTCTCTCTGTCCCTCTCGCTGTCTCTATGTCTCTGTCCCTCTCTCTGTCCCTCTCTGTGTCCCTCTCTCTGTCCCTCTCTCTGTCCCTCTCTATGTCCCTGTCTGTCCCTCTCTCTGTCCTTCTCTCTGTCCCTCTCTCTGTCCCTCTCTGTGTCCCACTCTCTGTCCCTCTCTCTGTCCCTCTGTGTCCGACTCTCTGTCCCTCTATCTGTCCCTCTATCTGTCCCTCTCTGTGTCCCACTCTCTGACCCTCTCTCTGTCCCTCTCTGTGTCCCTCTCTCTGTCCCTCTCTCGGTCCCTCTCTCTGTCCCTCTCTCTGTCCCTCTCGCTGTCCCTCTCTGTGTCCCACTCTCTCTCCCTCTCTCTGTCCCTCTCTGTGTCCCACTCTCTGTCCCTCTCTCTGTCCCTCTCTCTGTCCCACTCTCTGTCCCTCTCTCTGTCCCTCTCTGTGTCCCTCTCTCTGTCCCTCTCTGTCTCCATCTCTGTGTCCCACTCTCTGTCCCACTCTCTGTCCCACTCTCTGTCCCTCTCTCTGTCCCTCTCTCTGTCCCACTCTCTTTCCTTCACTCTGTCCCTCTCTGTGTCCACCTCTCTGTCCCTCCCTGTGTCCCTCTCTCTGTCCCTCTCTCTGTCCCTCTCTCTGTCCCTCTCTCTGTCCCTCTCTGTGTCCCTCTCTCTGTCCCTCTCTGTGTCCCTCTCTCTGTCCCTCTCTCTGTCCCTCTCTCTGTCCCTCTCTGTGTCCCACTCTCTGTCCCTCTCTCTGTCCCTCTCTCTGTCCCTCTCTCTGTCCCTCTCTGTGTCCCTCTCTGTGTCCCTCTCTCTGTCCCTCTCTCTGTCCCTCTCTCTGTCCCACTCTCTGTCCCTCTCTCTGTCCCTCTCTCTGTCCCTCTCTCTGTCCCTCTCTCTGTCCCACTCTCTGTCCCTCTCTTTGTCCCTCTCTGTGTCCCTCTCTCTGTCCCTCTCTGTGTCCCTCTCTCTGTCCCTCACTCTGTCCCTCTCTGTGTCCCACTCTCTGTCCCACTCTCTGTCCCTCTCTCTTTCCCTCTCTCTGTCCCTCTCTCTGTCCCACTCTCTGTCCCTCTCTCTGTCCCTCTCTGTGTCCCACTCTCTGTCCCTCTCTGTGTCCCACTCTCTGTCCCTCTCTCTGTCACTCTCTGTGTCCCACTCTCTGTCCCTCTCTGTGTCCCACTCTCTGTCCCTCTCTCTGTCCCTCTCTCTGTCCCACTCTCTTTCCCTCCCTCTGTCCCTCTCTGTGTCCCTCTCTCTGTCCCTCTCTCTGTCCCTCTCTCTGTCTCTCTCTCTGTCCCTCTCTGTGTCCCTCTCTCTGTCCCTCTCTGTGTCCCCCTCTCTGTCCCTCTCTCTATCCCTCTCTCTGTCCCTCTCTGTGTCCCACTCTCTGTCCCTCTCTCTGTCCCTCTCTGTGTCCCACTCTCTGTCCCTCTCTCTGTCCCTCTCTGTGTCCCACTCTCTGTCCCTCTCTCTGTCCCTCTCTCTGTCCCACTCTCTGTCCCTCTCTCTGTCCCTCTCTCTGTCCCTCTCTGTGTTACTCTCTCTGTCCCTCTCTGTGTCCCTCTCTCTGTCCCACTCTCTGTCCCACTGTCTGTCCCTCTCTCTGTCCCTCTCTCTGTCCCCCTGTGTCCCACTCTCTGTCCCTCCATCTGTCCCTCTCTGTGTCCCACTCTCTGACCCTCTCTCTGTCCCTCTCTGTGTCCCTCTCTGTGTCCCTCTCTCTGTCCCTCTCTCTGTCCCACTCTCTTTCCCTCCCTCTGTCCCTCTCTGTGTCCCTCTCTCTGTCCCTCTCTCTGTCCCTCTCTCTGTCCCTCTCTCTGTCCCTCTCTGTGTCCCTCTCTCTGTCCCTCTCTGTGTCCCTCCCTCTGTCCCTCTCTCTGTCCCTCTCTCTGTCCCTCTCTGTGTCCCACTCTCTGTCCCTCTCTCTTTCCCTCTCTGTGTCCCACTCTCTGTCCCTCTCTCTGTCCCTCTCTCTGTCCCACTCTCTGTCCCTCTCTCTGTCCCTCTCTGTGTCCCTCTCTCTGTCCCTCTCTGTGTCCCTCTCTGTGTCCCACTCTCTGTCCCACTCTCTGTCCCACTCTCTGTCCCTCTCTCTGTCCCTCTCTGTGTCCCTCTCTCTGTCCCTCTCTGTGTCACTCTCTCTGTCCCACTCTCTGTCCCTCTCTCTGTCCCTCTCTCTGTCCCTCTATGTGTCACTCTCTCTGTCCCATTCTCTGTCCCTCTCTCTGTCACTCTCTCTGTCCCTCTCTCTGAACCTCTCTCTGTCCCTCTCTCTGTCCCACTCTCTGTCCCTCTCTCTGTCCCTCTCTGTGTCCCTCTCTCTGTCCCTCTCTGTGTTCCACTCTCTGTCCCTCTCTCTGTCCCTCTCTCTGTCCCTCTCTGTGTCCCTCTCTGTGTCCCACTCTCTGTCCCACTCTCTGTCCCTCACTCTGTCCCTCTCGCTGTCTCCATGTCTCTGTCCCTCTCTCTGTCCCTCTCTGTGTCCCTCTCTCTGTCCCTCTCTCTGTCCCTCTCTATGTCCCTCTCTGTCCCACTCTCTGTCCTTCTCTCTGTCCCTCTCTCTGTCCCTCTCTCTGTCCCTCTCTGTGTCCCTCTCTCTGTCCCTCTCTGTGTCCCACTCTCTGACCCTCTCTCTGTCCCTCTCTGTGTCCCTCTCTCTGTCCCTCTCTGTGTCCCTCTCTGTCTCCCTCTCTCTGTCCCTCTCTCTGTACCTCTCTCTGTCCCACTCTCTGTCCCACTCTCTGTCCCTCTCTCTGTCCCACTCTCTGTCCCACTCTCTGTCCCTCTCTCTGTCCCTCTCTGTGTCCCACTCTCTGTCCCTCTCTCTTTCCCTCTCTGTGTCCCACTCTCTGTCCCTCTCTCTGTCCCTCTCTCTGTCCCACTCTCTGTCCCTCTCTCTGTCCCTCTCTGTGGCCCTCTCTCTGTCCCTCTCTGTGTCCCTCTCTGTGTCCCACTCTCTGTCCCACTCTCTGTCCCACTCTCTGTCCCTCTCTCTGTCCCTCTCTGTGTCCCTCTCTCTGTCCCTCTCTGTGTCACTCTCTCTGTCCCACTCTCTGTCCCTCTCTCTGTCCCTCTCTCTGTCCCTCTATGTGTCACTCTCTCTGTCCCATTCTCTGTCCCTCTCTCTGTCACTCTCTCTGTCCCTCTCTCTGACCCTCTCTCTGTCCCTCTCTCTGTCCCACTCTCTGTCCCTCTCTCTGTCCCTCTCTGTGTCCCTCTCTCTGTCCCTCTCTGTGTTCCACTCTCTGTCCCTCTCTCTGTCCCTCTCTCTGTCCCTCTCTGTGTCCCTCTCTGTGTCCCACTCTCTGTCCCACTCTCTGTCCCTCTCTCTGTCCCTCTCGCTGTCTCTATGTCTCTGTCCCTCTCTCTGTCCCTCTCTGTGTCCCTCTCTCTGTCCCTCTCTCTGTCCCTCTCTATGTCCCTCTCTGTCCCTCTCTCTGTCCTTCTCTCTGTCCCTCTCTCTGTCCCTCTCTCTGTCCCTCTCTGTGTCCCACTCTCTGTCCCTCTCTCTGTCCCTCTGTGTCCGACTCTCTGTCCCTCTATCTGTCCCTCTATCTGTCCCTCTCTGTGTCCCACTCTCTGACCCTCTCTCTGTCCCTCTCTGTGTCCCTCTCTCTGTCCCTCTCTCGGTCCCTCTCTCTGTCCCTCTCTCTGTCCCTCTCGCTGTCCCTCTCTGTGTCCCACTCTCTCTCCCTCTCTCTGTCCCTCTCTGTGTCCCACTCTCTGTCCCTCTCTCTGTCCCTCTCTCTGTCCCACTCTCTGTCCCTCTCTCTGTCCCTCTCTGTGTCCCTCTCTCTGTCCCTCTCTGTCTCCATCTCTGTGTCCCACTCTCTGTCCCACTCTCTGTCCCACTCTCTGTCCCTCTCTCTGTCCCTCTCTCTGTCCCACTCTCTTTCCTTCACTCTGTCCCTCTCTCTGTCCACCTCTCTGTCCCTCCCTGTGTCCCTCTCTCTGTCCCTCTCTCTGTCCCTCTCTCTGTCCCTCTCTCTGTCCCTCTCTGTGTCCCTCTCTCTGTCCCTCTCTGTGTCCCTCTCTCTGTCCCTCTCTCTGTCCCTCTCTCTGTCCCTCTCTGTGTCCCACTCTCTGTCCCTCTCTCTGTCCCTCTCTCTGTCCCTCTCTCTGTCCCTCTCTGTGTCCCTCTCTGTGTCCCTCTCTCTGTCCCTCTCTCTGTCCGTCTCTCTGTCCCACTCTCTGTCCCTCTCTCTGTCCCTCTCTCTGTCCCTCTCTCTGTCCCTCTCTCTGTCCCACTCTCTGTCCCTCTCTTTGTCCCTCTCTGTGTCCCTCTCTCTGTCCCTCTCTGTGTCCCTCTCTCTGTCCCTCACTCTGTCCCTCTCTGTGTCCCACTCTCTGTCCCACTCTCTGTCCCTCTCTCTTTCCCTCTCTCTGTCCCTCTCTCTGTCCCACTCTCTGTCCCTCTCTCTGTCCCTCTCTGTGTCCCACTCTCTGTCCCTCTCTGTGTCCCACTCTCTGTCCCTCTCTCTGTCACTCTCTGTGTCCCACTCTCTGTCCCTCTCTGTGTCCCACTCTCTGTCCCTCTCTCTGTCCCTCTCTCTGTCCCACTCTCTTTCCCTCCCTCTGTCCCTCTCTGTGTCCCTCTCTCTGTCCCTCTCTCTGTCCCTCTCTCTGTCTCTCTCTCTGTCCCTCTCTGTGTCCCTCTCTCTGTCCCTCTCTGTGTCCCCCTCTCTGTCCCTCTCTCTCTCCCTCTCTCTGTCCCTCTCTGTGTCCCACTCTCTGTCCCTCTCTCTGTCCCTCTCTGTGTCCCACTCTCTGTCCCTCTCTCTGTCCCTCTCTGTGTCCCACTCTCTGTCCCTCTCTCTGTCCCTCTCTCTGTCCCACTCTCTGTCCCTCTCTCTGTCCCTCTCTCTGTCCCTCTCTGTGTTACTCTCTCTGTCCCTCTCTGTGTCCCTCTCTCTGTCCCACTCTCTGTCCCACTGTCTGTCCCTCTCTCTGTCCCTCTCTCTGTCCCCCTGTGTCCCACTCTCTGTCCCTCTATCTGTCCCTCTCTGTGTCCCACTCTCTGACCCTCTCTCTGTCCCTCTCTGTGTCCCTCTCTGTGTCCCTCTCTCTGTCCCTCTCTCTGTCCCACTCTCTTTCCCTCCCTCTGTCCCTCTCTGTGTCCCTCTCTCTGTCCCTCTCTCTGTCCCTCTCTCTGTCCCTCTCTCTGTCCCTCTCTGTGTCCCTCTCTCTGTCCCTCTCTGTGTCCCTCCCTCTGTCCCTCTCTCTGTCCCTCTCTCTGTCCCTCTCTGTGTCCCACTCTCTGTCCCTCTCTCTTTCCCTCTCTGTGTCCCACTCTCTGTCCCTCTCTCTGTCCCTCTCTCTGTCCCACTCTCTGTCCCTCTCTCTGTCCCTCTCTGTGTCCCTCTCTCTGTCCCTCTCTGTGTCCCTCTCTGTGTCCCACTCTCTGTCCCACTCTCTGTCCCACTCTCTGTCCCTCTCTCTGTCCCTCTCTGTGTCCCTCTCTCTGTCCCTCTCTGTGTCACTCTCTCTGTCCCACTCTCTGTCCCTCTCTCTGTCCCTCTCTCTGTCCCTCTATGTGTCACTCTCTCTGTCCCATTCTCTGTCCCTCTCTCTGTCACTCTCTCTGTCCCTCTCTCTGAACCTCTCTCTGTCCCTCTCTCTGTCCCACTCTCTGTCCCTCTCTCTGTCCCTCTCTGTGTCCCTCTCTCTGTCCCTCTCTGTGTTCCACTCTCTGTCCCTCTCTCTGTCCCTCTCTCTGTCCCTCTCTGTGTCCCTCTCTGTGTCCCACTCTCTGTCCCACTCTCTGTCCCTCACTCTGTCCCTCTCGCTGTCTCTATGTCTCTGTCCCTCTCTCTGTCCCTCTCTGTGTCCCTCTCTCTGTCCCTCTCTCTGTCCCTCTCTGTGTCCCTCTCTCTGTCCCTCTCTCAGTCCCTCTCTCTGTCCCACTCTCTTTCCCCCTCTCTGTCCCTCTCGCTGTCTCTATCTCTCTGTCCCTCTCTGTGTCCCACTCTCTGTCCCACTCTCTGTCCCTCTTTCTGTCCCTCTTTCTGTCCCTCTCTCTGTACCTCTCTCTGTCCCACTCTCTGTCCCACTCTCTGTCCCTTTCTCTGTCCCTCTCGCTGTCTCTATCTCTCTGTCCCTCTCTCTGTCCCTCTCTGTGTCACACTCTCTGTCCCACTCTCTGTCCCTCTCTCTGTCCCTCTCTGTGTCCCTCTCTCTGTCCCTCTCTGTGTCACTCTCTCTGTCCCACTCTCTGTCCCTATCTCTATCCCTCTCTCTGTCCCTCTCTGTGTCACTCTCTCTGTCCCACTCTCTGTCCCTCTCACTGTCACTCTCTCTGTCCCTCTCTCTGTCCCTCTCTCTGTGCCTCTCTCTGTCCCTCTCTGTGTCCCACTCTCTGTCCCTCTCTGTGTCCCTCTCTCTGTCCCTCTCTGTGTCCCTCTCTCTGTCCCTCACTCTGTCCCTCTCTGTGTCCCTTTCTCTGTCCCTCTCTCTGTCCCTGTCTGTGTCCCACTCTCTGTCCCTCTCTCTGTCCCTCTCTCTGTCCCTCTCTGTGTCCCAATCTCTGTCCCTCTCTCTGTCCCTCTCTCTGTCCCTCTCTCTGTCCCACTCTCTGTCCCACTCTCTGTCCCTCTCTCTGTCCCTCTCTGTGTCCCTCTCTCTGTCCCTCTCTCTGTCCCTCTCTGTGTCCCACTCTCTGTCCCTCTCTCTGTCCCTCTCTATGTCCCTCTCTCTGTGTCCCTCTCTGTGTCCCTCTGTGTCCCACTCTCTGTCCCTCTCTCTGTCCCTCTCTCTGTCCCTCTCTGTGTCCCACTCTCTGTCCCTCTCTCTGTCCCTCTGTGTCCCACTCTCTGTCCCTCTATCTGTCCCTCTCTGTGTCCCACTCTCTGACCCTCTCTCTGTCCCTCTCTGTGTCCCTCTCTCTGTCCCTCTCTGTGTCCCTCTCTGTGTCCCTCTCTCTGTCCCTCTCTCTGTACCTCTCTCTGTCCCACTCTCTGTCCCACTCTCTGTCCCTCTCTCTGTCCCTCTCTCTGTCCCACTCTGTGTCCCTCTCTCTGTCCCTCTCTGTGTCCCTCTCTCTGTCCCTCTCTGTGTCCCTCCCTCTGTCCCTCTCTCTGTCCCTCTCTCTGTCCTTCCCTCTGTCCCTCTCTCTGTCCCTCTCTCTATCCCTCTCTCTGTCCCTCTCTGTGTCCCACTCTCTGTCCCTCTCTCTGTCCCTCTCTGTGTCCCACTCTCTGTCCCTCTCTCTGCCCCTCTCTGTATCCCTCTCTCTGTCCCTCTCTCTTTCCCTCTCTCTGTCCCACTCTCTGTCCCTCTCTGTGTCCCTCTCTGTTTCCCTCTCTCTGTCCCTCTCTCTGTCCCTCTCTCTGTCCCTCTCTCTGTCCCTCTCAGTGTCACTCTCTCTGTCCCACTCTCTGTCCCTCTCTGTGTCCCTCTCTCTGTCCCTCTCTCTGTCCCTCTCTCTGTCCCTCTCTGTGTCCCACTCTCTGTCCCTCTCTGTATCCCACTCTCTGTCCCTCTCTCTGTCCCTCTCTGTGTCCCTCTCTGTCCCTCTCTGTGTCCCTCTCTGTGTCCCACTCTCTGTCCCTCTCTCTGTCCCTCTCTCTGTCCCTCTCTCTGTCCCTCTCTCTGTCCCTCTCTGTGTCCCACTCTCTGTCCCTCTCTCTGTCCCTCTCTCTGTCCCTCTCTCTCTCCCACTCTCTGTCCCTCTCTCTGTCCCTCTCTCTGTCCCTCTCACTGTCTCTATCTCTCTGTCCCTCTCTGTGTCCCACTCTCTGTCCCACTCTCTGTCCCTCTCTCTGTCCCTCTCTCTGTCCCTCTCTCTGTACCTCTCTCTGTCCCACTCTCTGTCCCACTCTCTGTCCCTTTCTCTGTCCCTCTCGCTGTCTCTATCTCTCTGTCCTTCTCTCTGTCACTCTCTGTGTCCCACTCTCTGTCCCTATCTCTGTCCCTCTCTCTGTCCCTCTCTGTGTCACTCTCTCTGTCCCACTCTCTGTCCCTCTCACTGTCACTCTCTCCGTCCCTCTCTCTGTCCCTCTCTCTGTGCCTCTCTCTGTCCCTCTCTGTGTCCCACTCTCTGTCCCTCTCTGTGTCCCTCTCTCTGTCCCTCTCTGTGTCCCTCTCTCTGTCCCTCACTCTGTCCCTCTCTGTGTCCCTTTCTCTGTCCCTCTCTCTGTCCCTCTCTGTGTCCCACTCTCTGTCCCTCTCTCTCTGTCCCTCTCTCTGTCCCTCTCTGTGTCCCAATCTCTGTCCCTCTCTCTGTCCCTCTCTCTGTCCCTCTCTCTGTCCCACTCTCTGTCCCACTCTCTGTCCCTCTCTGTGTCCCTCTCTCTGTCCCTCTCTCTGTCCCTCTCTCTGTCCCTCTCTGTGTCCCACTCTCTGTCCCTCTCTCTGTCCCTCTCTATGTCCCTCTCTCTGTGTCCCTCTCTGTGTCCCTCTGTGTCCCACTCTCTGTCCCTCTCTCTGTCCCTCTCTCTGTCCCTCTCTGTGTCCCACTCTCTGTCCCTCTCTCTGTCCCTCTGTGTCCCACTCTCTGTCCCTCTATCTGTCCCTCTCTGTGTCCCACTCTCTGACCCTCTCTCTGTCCCTCTCTGTGTCCCTCTCTCTGTCCCTCTCTGTGTCCCTCTCTGTCTCCCTCTCTCTGTCCCTCTCTCTGTACCTCTCTCTGTCCCACTCTCTGTCCCACTCTCTGTCCCTCTCTCTGTCCCTCTCTCTGTCCCACTCTCTGTCCCTCTCTCTGTCCCTCTCTGTGTCCCACTCTCTGTCCCTCTCTCTTTCCCTCTCTGTGTCCCACTCTCTGTCCCTCTCTCTGTCCCTCTCTCTGTCCCACTCTCTGTCCCTCTCTCTGTCCCTCTCTGTGTCCCACTCTCTGTCCCTCTCTGTATCCCACTCTCTGTCCCTCTCTCTGTCCCTCTCTGTGTCCCTCTCTGTCCCTCTCTGTGTCCCTCTCTGTGTCCCACTCTCTGTCCCTCTCTCTGTCCCTCTCTCTGTCCCTCTCTCTGTCCCTCTCTCTGTCCCTCTCTGTGTCCCACTCTCTGTCCCTCTCTCTGTCCCTCTCTCTGTCCCTCTCTCTCTCCCACTCTCTGTCCCTCTCTCTGTCCCTCTCTCTGTCCCTCTCACTGTCTCTATCTCTCTGTCCCTCTCTGTGTCCCACTCTCTGTCCCACTCTCTGTCCCTCTCTCTGTCCCTCTCTCTGTCCCTCTCTCTGTACCTCTCTCTGTCCCACTCTCTGTCCCACTCTCTGTCCCTTTCTCTGTCCCTCTCGCTGTCTCTATCTCTCTGTCCTTCTCTCTGTCACTCTCTGTGTCCCACTCTCTGTCCCTATCTCTGTCCCTCTCTCTGTCCCTCTCTGTGTCACTCTCTCTGTCCCACTCTCTGTCCCTCTCACTGTCACTCTCTCCGTCCCTCTCTCTGTCCCTCTCTCTGTGCCTCTCTCTGTCCCTCTCTGTGTCCCACTCTCTGTCCCTCTCTGTGTCCCTCTCTCTGTCCCTCTCTGTGTCCCTCTCTCTGTCCCTCACTCTGTCCCTCTCTGTGTCCCTTTCTCTGTCCCTCTCTCTGTCCCTCTCTGTGTCCCACTCTCTGTCCCTCTCTCTCTGTCCCTCTCTCTGTCCCTCTCTGTGTCCCAATCTCTGTCCCTCTCTCTGTCCCTCTCTCTGTCCCTCTCTCTGTCCCACTCTCTGTCCCACTCTCTGTCCCTCTCTGTGTCCCTCTCTCTGTCCCTCTCTCTGTCCCTCTCTCTGTCCCTCTCTGTGTCCCACTCTCTGTCCCTCTCTCTGTCCCTCTCTATGTCCCTCTCTCTGTGTCCCTCTCTGTGTCCCTCTGTGTCCCACTCTCTGTCCCTCTCTCTGTCCCTCTCTCTGTCCCTCTCTGTGTCCCACTCTCTGTCCCTCTCTCTGTCCCTCTGTGTCCCACTCTCTGTCCCTCTATCTGTCCCTCTCTGTGTCCCACTCTCTGACCCTCTCTCTGTCCCTCTCTGTGTCCC
This sequence comes from Mustelus asterias, assembly GCF_964213995.1. Taxonomy (NCBI): domain Eukaryota; kingdom Metazoa; phylum Chordata; class Chondrichthyes; order Carcharhiniformes; family Triakidae; genus Mustelus; species Mustelus asterias. The sequence continues at coordinate 109,422 of NW_027590353.1, read as the reverse complement.
TCTCTCTGTCCCTCTCTGTGTCCCTCTCTGTCTCCCTCTCTCTGTCCCTCTCTCTGTACCTCTCTCTGTCCCACTCTCTGTCCCACTCTCTGTCCCTCTCTCTGTCCCTCTCTCTGTCCCACTCTCTGTCCCTCTCTCTGTCCCTCTCTGTGTCCCACTCTCTGTCCCTCTCTCTTTCCCTCTCTGTGTCCCACTCTCTGTCCCTCTCTCTGTCCCTCTCTCTGTCCCACTCTCTGTCCCTCTCTCTGTCCCTCTCTGTGGCCCTCTCTCTGTCCCTCTCTGTGTCCCTCTCTGTGTCCCACTCTCTGTCCCACTCTCTGTCCCACTCTCTGTCCCTCTCTCTGTCCCTCTCTGTGTCCCTCTCTCCGTCCCTCTCTGTGTCACTCTCTCTGTCCCACTCTCTGTCCCTCTCTCTGTCCCTCTCTCTGTCCCTCTATGTGTCACTCTCTCTGTCCCATTCTCTGTCCCTCTCTCTGTCACTCTCTCTGTCCCTCTCTCTGACCCTCTCTCTGTCCCTCTCTCTGTCCCACTCTCTGTCCCTCTCTCTGTCCCTCTCTGTGTCCCTCTCTCTGTCCCTCTCTGTGTTCCACTCTCTGTCCCTCTCTCTGTCCCTCTCTCTGTCCCTCTCTGTGTCCCTCTCTGTGTCCCACTCTCTGTCCCACTCTCTGTCCCTCTCTCTGTCCCTCTCGCTGTCTCTATGTCTCTGTCCCTCTCTCTGTCCCTCTCTGTGTCCCTCTCTCTGTCCCTCTCTCTGTCCCTCTCTATGTCCCTCTCTGTCCCTCTCTCTGTCCTTCTCTCTGTCCCTCTCTCTGTCCCTCTCTCTGTCCCTCTCTGTGTCCCACTCTCTGTCCCTCTCTCTGTCCCTCTGTGTCCGACTCTCTGTCCCTCTATCTGTCCCTCTATCTGTCCCTCTCTGTGTCCCACTCTCTGACCCTCTCTCTGTCCCTCTCTGTGTCCCTCTCTCTGTCCCTCTCTCGGTCCCTCTCTCTGTCCCTCTCTCTGTCCCTCTCGCTGTCCCTCTCTGTGTCCCACACTCTCTCCCTCTCTCTGTCCCTCTCTGTGTCCCACTCTCTGTCCCTCTCTCTGTCCCTCTCTCTGTCCCACTCTCTGTCCCTCTCTCTGTCCCTCTCTGTGTCCCTCTCTCTGTCCCTCTCTGTCTCCATCTCTGTGTCCCACTCTCTGTCCCACTCTCTGTCCCACTCTCTGTCCCTCTCTCTGTCCCTCTCTCTGTCCCACTCTCTTTCCTTCACTCTGTCCCTCTCTGTGTCCACCTCTCTGTCCCTCCCTGTGTCCCTCTCTCTGTCCCTCTCTCTGTCCCTCTCTCTGTCCCTCTCTCTGTCCCTCTCTGTGTCCCTCTCTCTGTCCCTCTCTGTGTCCCTCTCTCTGTCCCTCTCTCTGTCCCTCTCTCTGTCCCTCTCTGTGTCCCACTCTCTGTCCCTCTCTCTGTCCCTCTCTCTGTCCCTCTCTCTGTCCCTCTCTGTGTCCCAGTCTGTGTCCCTCTCTCTGTCCCTCTCTCTGTCCCTCTCTCTGTCCCACTCTCTGTCCCTCTCTCTGTCCCTCTCTCTGTCCCTCTCTCTGTCCCTCTCTCTGTCCCACTCTCTGTCCCTCTCTTTGTCCCTCTCTGTGTCCCTCTCCCTGTCCCTCTCTGTGTCCCTCTCTCTGTCCCTCACTCTGTCCCTCTCTGTGTCCCACTCTCTGTCCCACTCTCTGTCCATCTCTCTTTCCCTCTCTCTGTCCCTCTCTCTGTCCCACTCTCTGTCCCTCTCTCTGTCCCTCTCTGTGTCCCACTCTCTGTCCCTCTCTGTGTCCCACTCTCTGTCTCTCTCTCTGTCCCTCTCTGTGTCCCTCTCTCTGTCCCTCTCTGTGTCCCCCTCTCTGTCCCTCTCTCTATCCCTCTCTCTGTCCCTCTCTGTGTCCCACTCTCTGTCCCTCTCTCTGTCCCTCTCTGTGTCCCACTCTCTGTCCCTCTCTCTGTCCCCCTCTGTGTCCCACTCTCTGTCCCTCTCTCTGTCCCTCTCTCTGTCCCACTCTCTGTCCCTCTCTCTGTCCCTCTCTCTGTCCCTCTCTGTGTTACTCTCTCTGTCCCTCTTTGTGTCCCTCTCTCTGTCCCACACTCTGTCCCACTGTCTGTCCCTCTCTCTGTCCCTCTCTCTGTCCCCCTGTGTCCCACTCTCTGTCCCTCTATCTGTCCCTCTCTGTGTCCCACTCTCTGACCCTCTCTCTGTCCCTCTCTGTGTCCCTCTCTCTGTCCCTCTCTGTGTCCCTCTCTCTGTCCCTCTATCTGTCCCTCTCTCTGTCCCTCTCTGTGTCCGACTCTCTGTCCCTCTCTCTGTCCCTCTCTGTGTCCCACTCTCTGTCCCTCTCTCTGTCCCTCTCTCTGTCCCACTCTCTGTCCCTCTCTCTGTCCCTCTCTGTGTCCCTCTCTCTGTCCCTCTCTGTGTCCCTCTCTATGTCCCACTCTCTGTCCTACTCTCTGTCCCACTCTCTGTCCCTCTCTCTGTCCCACTCTCTTTCCCTCTCTCTGTCCCTCTCTGTGTCCCTCTCTCTGTCCCTCCCTGTGTCCCTCTCTGTTTCCCTCTCTCTGTCCCTCTCTCTGTCCTTCCCTCTGTCCCTCTCTGTGTCCCTCTCTCTGTCCCTCTCTGTGTCCCTCTCTTTGTCCCTCTCTCTATCCCTCTCTCTGTCCCTCTCTGTGTCCCAATCTCTGTCCCTCTCTCTGTCCCTCTCTGTGTCCCACTCTCTATCCCTCTCTCTGTCCCTCTCTGTATCCCTCTCTCTGTCCCTCTCTCTTTCCCTCCCTCTGTCCCACTCTCTGTCCCTCTCTGTGTCCCTCTCTGTTTCCCTCTCTCTGTCCCTCTCTCTGTCCCTCTCTCTGTCCCTCTCTCTGTCCCTCTCTGTGTCACTCTCTCTGTCCCACTCTCTGTCCCTCTCTCTGTCCCTCTCTCTGTCCCTCTCTCTGTCCCTCTCTGTGTCCCACTCTCTGTCCCTCTCTGTGTCCCACTCTCTGTCCCTCTCTCTGTCCCGCTCTGTGTCCCTCTCTGTCCCTCTCTGTGTCCCTCTCTGTGTCCCACTCTCTGTCCCTCTCTCTGTCCCTCTCTCTGTCCCTCTCTCTGTCCCTCTCTCTGTCCCTCTCTGTGTCCCACTCTCTGTCGCTCTCTCTGTCCCTCTCTCTGTCCCTCTCTCTGTCCCACTCTCTGTCCCTCTCTCTGTCCCTCTCTCTGTCCCTCTCGCTGTCTCTATCTCTCTGTCCCTCTCTGTGTCCCACTCTCTGTCCCACTCTCTGTCCCTCTTTCTGTCCCTCTCTCTGTCCCTCTCTCTGTACCTCTCTCTGTCCCACTCTCTGTCCCTCTCTCTGTCCCTTTCTCTGTCCCTCTCGCTGTCTCTATCTCTCTGTCCCTCTCTCTGTCCCTCTCTGTGTCACACTCTCTGTCCCACTCTCTGTCCCTCTCTCTGTCCCTCTCTGTGTCCCTCTCTCTGTCCCTCTCTGTGTCACTCTCTCTGTCCCACTCTCTGTCCCTATCTCTGTCCCTCTCTCTGTCCCTCTCTGTGTCACTCTCTCTGTCCCACTCTCTGTCCCTCTCACTGTCACTCTCTCTGTCCCTCTCTCTGTCCCTCTCTCTGTGCCTCTCTCTGTCCCTCTCTGTGTCCCACTCTCTGTCCCTCTCTGTGTCCCTCTCTCTGTCCCTCTCTGTGTCCCTCTCTCTGTCCCTCACTCTGTCCCTCTCTGTGTCCCTTTCTCTGTCCCCCTCTCTGTCCCTCTCTGTGTCCCACTCTCTGTCCCTCTCTCTGTCCCTCTCTCTGTCCCTCTCTGTGTCCCAATCTCTGTCCCTCTCTCTGTCCCTCTCTCTGTCCCTCTCTCTGTCCCACTCTCTGTCCCACTCTCTGTCCCTCTCTCTGTCCCTCTCAGTGTCCCTCTCTCTGTCCCTCTCTCTGTCCCTCTCTGTGTCCCACTCTCTGTCCCTCTCTCTGTCCCTCTCTATGTCCCTCTCTCTGTGTCCCTCTCTGTGTCCCTCTGTGTCCCACTCTCTGTCCCTCTCTCTGTCCCTCTCTCTGTCCCTCTCTGTGTGCCACTCTCTGTCCCTCTCTCTGTCCCTCTGTGTCCCACTCTCTGTCCCTCTATCTGTCCCTCTCTGTGTCCCACTCTCTGACCCTCTCTCTGTCCCTCTCTGTGTCCCTCTCTCTGTCCCTCTCTGTGTCCCTCTCTGTGTCCCTCTCTCTGTCCCTCTCTCTGTACCTCTCTCTGTCCCACTCTCTGTCCCACTCTCTGTCCATCTCTCTGTCCCTCTCTCTGTCCCACTCTCTGTCCCTCTCTCTGTCCCTCTCTGTGTCCCTCTCTGTGTCCCTCTCTGTGTCCCTCCCTCTGTCCCTCTCTCTGTCCCTCTCTCTGTCCCTCTCTGTGTCCCACTCTCTGTCCCTCTCTCTTTCCCTCTCTGTGTCCCACTCTCTATCCCTCTCTCTGTCCCTCTCTCTGTCCCACTCTCTGTCCCTCTCTCTGTCCCTCTCTGTGTCCCTCTCTCTGTCCCTCTCTGTGTCCCTCTCTGTGTCCCACTCTCTGTCCCACTCTCTGTCCCACTCTCTGTCCCTCTCTCTGTCCCTCTCTCTGTCCCACTCTCTGTCCCTCTCTCTGTCCCTCTCTGTTTCCCTCTCTCTGTCCCTCTCTGTGTCCCTCTCTGTGTCCCTCTCTCTGTCCCTCTCTCTGTCCCTCTCTCTGTCCCTCTCTGTGTCCCTCTCTCTGTCCCTCTCTGTGTCCCTCTCTCTGTCCCTCTCTCTATCCCTCTCTCTGTCCCTCTCTGTGTCCCACTCTCTGTCCCTCTCTCTGTCCCTCTCTGTGTCCCACTCTCTGTCCCTCTCTCTGTCCCTCTCTGTGTCCCTCTCTCTGTCCCTCTCTCTGTCCCTCTCTCTGTCCCTCTCTCTGTCCCTCTCTGTGTCCCACTCTCTGTCCCTCTCTGTCTCCCTCTCTGTGTCCCTCTCTCTGTCCCTCTCTCTGTCCCTCTCTCTGTCCCTCTCTGTGTCCCACTCTCTGTGTCTCTCTCTGTGTCCCTCTCTGTGTCCCACTCTCTGTCCCTCTCTCTGTCCCTCTCTCTGTCCCACTCTCTGTCCCTCTCTCTGTCCCTCTCTGTGTCCCTCTCTCTGTCCCTCTCTGTGTCCCTCTCTCTGTCCCTCTCTCTGTCCCACTCTCTGTCCCACTGATTGTCCCTCTCTCTGTCCCTCTCTCTGTCCCACTCTCTGTCCCTCTCCCTGTCCCTCTCTGTGCCCTCTCTCTGTCCCTCTCTGTGTCCCTCTCTCTGTCCCTCTGTCTGTCCCTCTCTCTGTCCCTCTCTGTGTCCCTCTCTGTGTCCCTCTCTGTGTCCCACTCTCTGTCCCACTCTCTGTCCCTCTCTCTGTCCCTCTCGCTGTCTCTATCTCTCTGTCCCTCTCTCTGTCCTTCTGTGTCCCACTCTCTGTCCCACTCTCTGTCCCTCTCTCTGTCCCTCTCTGTGTCCCTCTCTCTGTCCCTCTCTCTGTCCCTCTCTATGTCCCTCTCTCTGTCCCTCTCTGTGTCCCACTCTCTGACCCTCTCTCTGTCCCTCTCTGTGTCCCTCTCTCTGTCCCTCTCTGTGTCCCTCTCTCTGTCCCTCTCTCTGTCCCTCTCTCTGTCCCTCTCTGTGTCCCACTCTCTGTCCCTCTCTCTGTCCCTCTCTGTGTCCCACTCTCTGTCCCTCTGTCTGTCCCTCTCTCTGTCCCACTCTGTGTCCCTCTCTCTGTCCCTCTCTGTGTCCCTCTCTCTGTCCCTCTCTGTGTCCCTCTCTCTGTCCCTCTCTGTGTCCCTCTCTGTGTCCCACTCTCTGTCCCACTCTCTGTCCCACTCTCTGTCCCTCTCTCTGTCCCTCTCTCTGTCCCACTCTCTTTCCGTCCCTATGTCCCTCTCTGTGTCCCTCTCTCTGTCCCTCCCTGTGTCCCTCTCTCTGTCCCTCTCTCTGTCCCTCTCTCTGTCCCTCTCTGTGTCCCTCTCTCTGTCCCTCTCTCTGTCCCACTCTCTGTCCCTCTCTCTGTCCCTCTCTATGTCCCTCTATGTGTCACTCTCTCTGTCCCACTCTCTGTCCCTCTCTCTGTCACTCTCTCTGTCCCTCTCTCTGTCCCTCTCTCTGTCCCTCTCTCTGTCCCACTCTCTGTCCCTCTCTCTGTCCCTCTCTCTGTCCCTCTCACTGTCTCTATCTCTCTGTCCCTCTCTGTGTCCCACTCTCTGTCCCACTCTCTGTCCCTCTCTCTGTCCCTCTCTCTGTCCCTCTCTCTGTACCTCTCTCTGTCCCACTCTCTGTCCCACTCTCTGTCCCTTTCTCTGTCCCTCTCGCTGTCTCTATCTCTCTGTCCTTCTCTCTGTCACTCTCTGTCCCACTCTCTGTCCCTATCTCTGTCCCTCTCTCTGTCCCTCTCTGTGTCACTCTCTCTGTCCCACTCTCTGTCCCTCTCACTGTCACTCTCTCTGTCCCTCTCTCTGTCCCTCTCTCTGTGCCTCTCTCTGTCCCTCTCTGTGTCCCACTCTCTGTCCCTCTCTGTGTCCCTCTCTCTGTCCCTCTCTGTGTCCCTCTCTCTGTCCCTCACTCTGTCCCTCTCTGTGTCCCTTTCTCTGTCCCTCTCTCTGTCCCTCTCTGTGTCCCACTCTCTGTCCCTCTCTCTGTCCCTCTCTCTGTCCCTCTCTGTGTCCCAATCTCTGTCCCTCTCTCTGTCCCTCTCTCTGTCCCTCTCTCTGTCCCACTCTCTGTCCCACTCTCTGTCCCTCTCTCTCTCCCTCTCTGTGTCCCTCTCTCTGTCCCTCTCTCTGTCCCTCTCTCAGTCCCTCTCTGTGTCCCACTCTCTGTCCCTCTCTCTGTCCCTCTCTATGTCCCTCTCTCTGTGTCCCTCTCTGTGTCCCTCTGTGTCCCACTCTCTGTCCCTCTCTCTGTCCCTCTCTCTGTCCCTCTCTGTGTCCCACTCTCTGTCCCTCTCTCTGTCCCTCTGTGTCCCACTCTCTGTCCCTCTATCTGTCCCTCTCTGTGTCCCACTCTCTGACCCTCTCTCTGTCCCTCTCTGTGTCCCTCTCACTGTCCCTCTCTGTGTCCCTCTCTGTGTCCCTCTCTCTGTCCCTCTCTCTGTACCTCTCTCTGTCCCACTCTCTGTCCCACTCTCTGTCCCTCTCTCTGTCCCTCTCTCTGTCCCACTCTCTGTCCCTCTCTCTGTCCCTCTCTGTGTCCCTCTCTCTGTCCCTCTCTGTGTCCCTCCCTCTGTCCCTCTCTCTGTCCCTCTCTCTGTCCCTCTCTGTGTCCCACTCTCTGTCCCTCTCTCTTTCCCTCTCTGTGTCCCACTCTCTGTCCCTCTCTCTGTCCCTCTCTCTGTCCCACTCTCTGTCCCTCTCTCTGTCCCTCTCTGTGTCCCTCTCTCTGTCCCTCTCTGTGTCACTCTCTGTGTCCCACTCTCTGTCCCACTCTCTGTCCCACTCTCTGTCCCTCTCTCTGTCCCTCTCTGTGTCCTTCTCTCTGTCCCTCTCTGTGTCACTCTCTCAGTCCCACTCTCTGTCCCTCTCTCCGTCCCTCTGTCTGTCCCTCTATGTGTCACTCTCTCTGTCCCATTCTCTGTCCCTCTCTCTGTCACTCTCTCTGTCCCTCTCTCTGACCCTCTCTCTGACCCTCTCTCTGTCCCTCTCTCTGTCCCACTCTCTGTCCCTCTCTCTGTCCCTCTCTGTGTCCCTCTCTCTGTCCCTCTCTGTGTTCCACTCTCTGTCCCTCTCTCTGTCCCTCTCTCTGTCCCTCTCTGTGTCCCTCTCTGTGTCCCACTCTCTGTCCCACTCTCTGTCCCTCTCTCTGTCCCTCTCGCTGTCTCTATGTCTCTGTCCCTCTCTCTGTCCCTCTCTGTGTCCCTCTCTCTGTCCCTCTCTCTGTCCCTCTCTATGTCCCTCTCTGTCCCTCTCTCTGTCCTCCTCTCTGTCCCTCTCTCTGTCCCTCTCTCTGTCCCTCTCTGTGTCCCACTCTCTGTCCCTCTCTCTGTCCCTCTGTGTCCGACTCTCTGTCCCTCTATCTGTCCCTCTATCTGTCCCTCTCTGTGTCCCACTCTCTGACCCTCTCTCTGTCCCTCTCTGTGTCCCTCTCTCTGTCCCTCTCTCGGTCCCTCTCTCTGTCCCTCTCTCTGTCCCTCTCGCTGTCCCTCTCTGTGTCCCACTCTCTGTCCCTCTCTCTGTCCCTCTCTGTGTCCCACTCTCTGTCCCTCTCTCTGTCCCTCTCTCTGTCCCACTCTCTGTCCCTCTCTCTGTCCCTCTCTGTGTCCCTCTCTCTGTCCCTCTCTGTGTCCATCTCTGTGTCCCACTCTCTGTCCCACTCTCTGTCCCACTCTCTGTCCCTCTCTCTGTCCCTCTCTCTGTCCCACTCTCTTTCCTTCACTCTGTCCCTCTCTGTGTCCACCTCTCTGTCCCTCCCTGTGTCCCTCTCTCTGTCCCTCTCTCTGTCCCTCCCTGTGTCCCTCTCTCTGTCCCTCTCTCTGTCCCTCTCTCTGTCCCTCTCTGTGTCCCTCTCTCTGTCCCTCTCTCTGTCCCACTCTCTGTCCCTCTCTTTGTCCCTCTCTGTGTCCCTCTCTCTGTCCCTCTCTGTGTCCCTCTCTCTGTCCCTCACTCTGTCCCTCTCTGTGTCCCACTCTCTGTCCCACTCTCTGTCCCTCTCTCTTTCCCTCTCTCTGTCCCTCTCTCTGTCCCACTCTCTGTCCCTCTCTCTGTCCCTCTCTGTGTCCCACTCTCTGTCCCTCTCTGTGTCCCCACTCTCTGTCCCTCTCTCTGTCACTCTCTGTGTCCCACTCTCTGTCCCTCTCTGTGTCCCACTCTCTGTCCCTCTTTCTGTCCCTCTCTCTGTCCCACTCTCTTTCCCTCCCTCTGTCCCTCTCTGTGTCCCTCTCTCTGTCCCTCTCTCTGTCCCTCTCTCTGTCTCTCTCTCTGTCCCTCTCTGTGTCCCTCTCTCTGTCCCTCTCTGTGTCCCCCTCTCTGTCCCTCTCTCTATCCCTCTCTCTGTCCCTCTCTGTGTCCCACTCTCTGTCCCTCTCTCTGTCCCTCTCTGTGTCCCACTCTCTGTCCCTCTCTCTGTCCCTCTCTGTGTCCCACTCTCTGTCCCTCTCTCTGTCCCTATCTCTGTCCCACTCTCTGTCCCTCTCTCTGTCCCTCTCTCTGTCCCTCTCTGTGTTACTCTCTCTGTCCCTCTCTGTGTCCCTCTCTCTGTCCCACTCTCTGTCCCACTGTCTGTCCCTCTCTCTGTCCCTCTCTCTGTCCCTCTGTGTCCCACTCTCTGTCCCTCTATCTGTCCCTCTCTGTGTCCCACTCTCTGACCCTCTCTCTGTCCCTCTCTGTGTCCCTCTCTCTGTCCCTCTCTGTGTCCCTCTCTCTGTCCCTCTATCTGTCCCTCTCTCTGTCCCTCTCTGTGTCCGACTCTCTGTCCCTCTCTCTGTCCCTCTCTGTGTCCCACTCTCTGTCCCTCTCTCTGTCCCTCTCTCTGTCCCACTCTCTGTCCCTCTCTCTGTCCCTCTCTGTGTCCCTCTCTCTGTCCCTCTCTGTGTCCCTCTCTATGTCCCACTCTCTGTCCCACTCTCTGTCCCACTCTCTGTCCCTCTCTCTGTCCCACTCTCTTTCCCTCTCTCTGTCCCTCTCTGTGTCCCTCTCTCTGTCCCTCCCTGTGTCCCTCTCTCTGTCCCTCTCTCTGTCCCTCTCTCTGTCCTTCCCTCTCTCCCTCTCTGTGTCCCTCTCTCTGTCCCTCTCTGTGTCCCTCTCTTTGTCCCTCTCTCTATCCCTCTCTCTGTCCCTCTCTGTGTCCCACTCTCTGTCCCTCTCTCTGTCCCTCTCTGTGTCCCACTCTCTGTCCCTCTCTCTGTCCCTCTCTGTATCCCTCTCTCTGTCCCTCTCTCTTTCCCTCTCTCTGTCCCACTCTCTGTCCCTCTCTGTGTCCCTCTCTGTTTCCCTCTCTCTGTCCCTCTCTCTGTCCCTCTCTATGTCCCTCTATGTGTCACTCTCTCTGTCCCACTCTCTGTCCCTCTCTCTGTCACTCTCTCTGTCCCTCTCTCTGTCCCTCTCTCTGTCCCTCTCTCTGTCCCACTCTCTGTCCCTCTCTCTGTGTCCCACTCTCTGTCCCACTCTCTGTCCCTCTCTCTGTCCCTCTCTCTGTCCCTCTCTCTGTACCTCTCTCTGTCCCACTCTCTGTCCCACTCTCTGTCCCTTTCTCTGTCCCTCTCGCTGTCTCTATCTCTCTGTCCTTCTCTCTGTCACTCTCTGTCCCACTCTCTGTCCCTATCTCTGTCCCTCTCTCTGTCCCTCTCTGTGTCACTCTCTCTGTCCCACTCTCTGTCCCTCTCACTGTCACTCTCTCTGTCCCTCTCTCTGTCCCTCTCTCTGTGCCTCTATCTGTCCCTCTCTGTGTCCCACTCTCTGTCCCTCTCTGTGTCCCTCTCTCTGTCCCTCTCTGTGTCCCTCTCTCTGTCCCTCACTCTGTCCCTCTCTGTGTCCCTTTCTCTGTCCCTCTCTCTGTCCCTCTCTGTGTCCCACTCTCTGTCCCTCTCTCTGTCCCTCTCTCTGTCCCTCTCTGTGTCCCAATCTCTGTCCCTCTCTCTGTCCCTCTCTCTGTCCCTCTCTCTGTCCCACTCTCTGTCCCACTCTCTGTCCCTCTCTCTCTCCCTCTCTGTGTCCCTCTCTCTGTCCCTCTCTCTGTCCCTCTCTCTGTCCCTCTCTGTGTCCCGCTCTCTGTCCCTCTCTCTGTCCCTCTCTATGTCCCTCTCTCTGTGTCCCTCTCTGTGTCCCTCTGTGTCCCACTCTCTGTCCCTCTCTCTGTCCCTCTCTCTGTCCCTCTCTGTGTCCCACTCTCTGTCCCTCTCTCTGTCCCTCTGTGTCCCACTCTCTGTCCCTCTATCTGTCCCTCTCTGTGTCCCACTCTCTGACCCTCTCTCTGTCCCTCTCTGTGTCCCTCTCTCTGTCCCTCTCTGTGTCCCTCTCTGTGTCCCTCTCTCTGTCCCTCTCTCTGTACCTCTCTCTGTCCCACTCTCTGTCCCACTCTCTGTCCCTCTCTCTGTCCCTCTCTCTGTCCCACTCTCTGTCCCTCTCTCTGTCCCTCTCTGTGTCCCTCTCTCTGTCCCTCTCTGTGTCCCTCCCTCTGTCCCTCTCTCTGTCCCTCTCTCTGTCCCTCTCTGTGTCCCACTCTCTGTCCCTCTCTCTTTCCCTCTCTGTGTCCCACTCTCTGTCCCTCTCTCTGTCCCTCTCTCTGTCCCACTCTCTGTCCCTCTCTCTGTCCCTCTCTGTGTCCCTCTCTCTGTCCCTCTCTGTGTCACTCACTGTGTCCCACTCTCTGTACCACTCTCTGTCCCACTCTCTGTCCCTCTCTCTGTCCCTCTCTGTGTCCCTCTCTCTGTCCCTCTCTGTGTCACTCTCTCTGTCCCACTCTCTGTCCCTCTCTCTGTCCCTCTCTCTGTCCCTCTATGTGTCACTCTCTCTGTCCCATTCTCTGTCCCTCTCTCTGTCACTCTCTCTGTCCCTCTCTCTGACCCTCTCTCTGTCCCTCTCTCTGTCCCACTCTCTGTCCCTCTCTCTGTCCCTCTCTGTGTCCCTCTCTCTGTCCCTCTCTGTGTTCCACTCTCTGTCCCTCTCTCTGTCCCTCTCTCTGTCCCTCTCTGTGTCCCTCTCTGTGTCCCACTCTCTGTCCCTCTCTCTGTCCCTCTCGCTGTCTCTATGTCTCTGTCCCTCTCTCTGTCCCTCTCTGTGTCCCTCTCTCTGTCCCTCTCTCTGTCCCTCTCTATGTCCCTCTCTGTCCCTCTCTCTGTCCTCCTCTCTGTCCCTCTCTCTGTCCCTCTCTCTGTCCCTCTCTGTGTCCCACTCTCTGTCCCTCTATCTGTCCCTCTATCTGTCCCTCTCTGTGTCCCACTCTCTGACCCTCTCTCTGTCCCTCTCTGTGTCCCTCTCTCTGTCCCTCTCTCGGTCCCTCTCTCTGTCCCTCTCTCTGTCCCTCTCGCTGTCCCTCTCTGTGTCCCACTCTCTGTCCCTCTCTCTGTCCCTCTCTGTGTCCCACTCTCTGTCCCTCTCTCTGTCCCTCTCTCTGTCCCACTCTCTGTCCCTCTCTCTGTCCCTCTCTGTGTCCCTCTCTCTGTCCCTCTCTGTGTCCATCTCTGTGTCCCACTCTCTGTCCCACTCTCTGTCCCACTCTCTGTCCCTCTCTCTGTCCCTCTCTCTGTCCCACTCTCTTTCCTTCACTCTGTCCCTCTCTGTGTCCACCTCTCTGTCCCTCCCTGTGTCCCTCTCTCTGTCCCTCTCTCTGTCCCTCCCTGTGTCCCTCTCTCTGTCCCTCTCTCTGTCCCTCTCTCTGTCCCTCTCTGTGTCCCTCTCTCTGTCCCTCTCTCTGTCCCACTCTCTGTCCCTCTCTTTGTCCCTCTCTGTGTCCCTCTCTCTGTCCCTCTCTGTGTCCCTCTCTCTGTCCCTCACTCTGTCCCTCTCTGTGTCCCACTCTCTGTCCCACTCTCTGTCCCTCTCTCTTTCCCTCTCTCTGTCCCTCTCTGTGTCCCACTCTCTGTCCCTCTCTGTGTCCCACTCTCTGTCCCTCTCTCTGTCACTCTCTGTGTCCCACTCTCTGTCCCTCTCTGTGTCCCACTCTCTGTCCCTCTCTCTGTCCCTCTCTCTGTCCCACTCTCTTTCCCTCCCTCTGTCCCTCTCTGTGTCCCTCTCTCTGTCCCTCTCTCTGTCCCTCTCTCTGTCTCTCACTCTGTCCCTCTCTGTGTCCCTCTCTCTGTCCCTCTCTGTGTCCCCCTCACTGTCCCTCTCTCTATCCCTCTCTCTGTCCCTCTCTGTGTCCCACTCTCTGTCCCTCTCTCTGTCCCTCTCTGTGTCCCACTCTCTGTCCCTCTCTCTGTCCCTCTCTGTGTCCCACTCTCTGTCCCTCTCTCTGTCCCTCTCTCTGTCCCACTCTCTGTCCCTCTCTCTGTCCCTCTCTCTGTCCCTCTCTGTGTTACTCTCTCTGTCCCTCTCTGTGTCCCTCTCTCTGTCCCACTCTCTGTCCCACTGTCTGTCCCTCTCTCTGTCCCTCTCTCTGTCCCTCTGCGTCCCACTCTCTGTCCCTCTATCTGTCCCTCTCTGTGTCCCACTCTCTGACCCTCTCTCTGTCCCTCTCTGTGTCCCTCTCTCTGTCCCTCTCTGTGTCCCTCTCTCTGTCCCTCTATCTGTCCCTCTCTCTGTCCCTCTCTGTGTCCGACTCTCTGTCCCTCTCTCTGTCCCTCTCTGTGTCCCACTCTCTGTCCCTCTCTCTGTCCCTCTCTCTGTCCCACTCTCTGTCCCTCTCTCTGTCCCTCTCTGTGTCCCTCTCTCTGTCCCTCTCTGTGTCCCTCTCTATGTCCCACTCTCTGTCCCACTCTCTGTCCCACTCTCTGTCCCTCTCTCTGTCCCACTCTCTTTCCCTCTCTCTGTCCCTCTCTGTGTCCCTCTCTCTGTCCCTCCCTGTGTCCCTCTCTCTGTCCCTCTCTCTGTCCCTCTCTCTGTCCTTCCCTCTGTCCCTCTCTGTGTCCCTCTCTCTGTCCCTCTCTGTGTCCCTCTCTTTGTCCCTCTCTCTATCCCTCTCTCTGTCCCTCTCTGTGTCCCACTCTCTGTCCCTCTCTCTGTCCCTCTCTGTGTCCCACTCTCTGTCCCTCTCTCTGTCCCTCTCTGTATCCCTCTCTCTGTCCCTCTCTCTTTCCCTCTCTCTGTCCCACTCTCTGTCCCTCTCTGTGTCCCTCTCTGTTTCCCTCTCTCTGTCCCTCTCTCTGTCCCTCTCTATGTCCCTCTATGTGTCACTCTCTCTGTCCCACTCTCTGTCCCTCTCTCTGTCACTCTCTCTGTCCCTCTCTCTGTCCCTCTCTCTGTCCCTCTCTCTGTCCCACTCTCTGTCCCTCTCTCTGTCCCTCTCTCTGTCCCTCTCACTGTCTCTATCTCTCTGTCCCTCTCTGTGTCCCACTCTCTGTCCCACTCTCTGTCCCTCTCTCTGTCCCTCTCTCTGTCCCTCTCTCTGTACCTCTCTCTGTCCCACTCTCTGTCCCACTCTCTGTCCCTTTCTCTGTCCCTCTCGCTGTCTCTATCTCTCTGTCCTTCTCTCTGTCACTCTCTGTCCCACTCTCTGTCCCTATCTCTGTCCCTCTCTCTGTCCCTCTCTGTGTCACTCTCTCTGTCCCACTCTCTGTCCCTCTCACTGTCACTCTCTCTGTCCCTCTCTCTGTCCCTCTCTCTGTGCCTCTATCTGTCCCTCTCTGTGTCCCACTCTCTGTCCCTCTCTGTGTCCCTCTCTCTGTCCCTCTCTGTGTCCCTCTCTCTGTCCCTCACTCTGTCCCTCTCTGTGTCCCTTTCTCTGTCCCTCTCTCTGTCCCTCTCTGTGTCCCACTCTCTGTCCCTCTCTCTGTCCCTCTCTCTGTCCCTCTCTGTGTCCCAATCTCTGTCCCTCTCTCTGTCCCACTCTCTGTCCCTCTCTCTCTCCCTCTCTGTGTCCCTCTCTCTGTCCCTCTCTCTGTCCCTCTCTCTGTCCCTCTCTGTGTCCCACTCTCTGTCCCTCTCTCTGTCCCTCTCTATGTCCCTCTCTCTGTGTCCCTCTCTGTGTCCCTCTGTGTCCCACTCTCTGTCCCTCTCTCTGTCCCTCTCTCTGTCCCTCTCTGTGTCCCACTCTCTGTCCCTCTCTCTGTCCCTCTGTGTCCCACTCTCTGTCCCTCTATCTCTCCCTCTCTGTGTCCCACTCTCTGACCCTCTCTCTGTCCCTCTCTGTGTCCCTCTCTCTGTCCCTCTCTGTGTCTCTCTCTGTGTCCCTCTCTCTGTCCCTCTCTCTGTACCTCTCTCTGTCCCACTCTCTGTCCCACTCTCTGTCCCTCTCTCTGTCCCTCTCTCTGTCCCACTCTCTGTCCCTCTCTCTGTCCCTCTCTGTGTCCCTCTCTCTGTCCCTCTCTGTGTCCCTCCCTCTGTCCCTCTCTCTGTCCCTCTCTCTGTCCCTCTCTGTGTCCCACTCTCTGTCCCTCTCTCTTTCCCTCTCTGTGTCCCACTCTCTGTCCCTCTCTCTGTCCCTCTCTCTGTCCCACTCTCTGTCCCTCTCTCTGTCCCTCTCTGTGTCCCTCTCTCTGTCCCTCTCTGTGTCACTCTCTGTGTCCCACTCTCTGTCCCACTCTCTGTCCCACTCTCTGTCCCTCTCTCTGTCCCTCTCTGTGTCCCTCTCTCTGTCCCTCTCTGTGTCACTCTCTCTGTCCCACTCTCTGTCCCTCTCTCTGTCCCTCTCTCTGTCCCTCTATGTGTCACTCTCTCTGTCCCATTCTCTGTCCCTCTCTCTGTCACTCTCTCTGTCCCTCTCTCTGACCCTCTCTCTGTCCCTCTCTCTGTCCCACTCTCTGTCCCTCTCTCTGTCCCTCTCTGTGTCCCTCTCTCTGTCCCTCTCTGTGTTCCACTCTCTGTCCCTCTCTCTGTCCCTCTCTCTGTCCCTCTCTGTGTCCCTCTCTGTGTCCCACTCTCTGTCCCACTCTCTGTCCCTCTCTCTGTCCCTCTCGCTGTCTCTATGTCTCTGTCCCTCTCTCTGTCCCTCTCTGTGTCCCTCTCTCTGTCCCTCTCTCTGTCCCTCTCTATGTCCCTCTCTGTCCCTCTCTCTGTCCATCTCTCTGTCCCTCTCTCTGTCCCTCTCTCTGTCCCTCTCTGTGTCCCACTCTCTGTCCCCCTCTCTGTCCCTCTGTGTCCGACTCTCTGTCCCTCTATCTGTCCCTCTATCTGTCCCTCTCTGTGTCCCACTCTCTGACCCTCTCTCTGTCCCTCTCTGTGTCCCTCTCTCTGTCCCTCTCTCGGTCCCTCTCTCTGTCCCTCTCTCTGTCCCTCTCGCTGTCCCTCTCTGTGTCCCACTCTCTGTCCCTCTCTCTGTCCCTCTCTGTGTCCCACTCTCTGTCCCTCTCTCTGTCCCTCTCTCTGTCCCACTCTCTGTCCCTCTCTCTGTCCCTCTCTGTGTCCCTCTCTCTGTCCCTCTCTGTGTCCATCTCTGTGTCCCACTCTCTGTCCCACTCTCTGTCCCACTCTCTGTCTCTCTCTCTGTCCCTCTCTCTGTCCCACTCTCTTTCCCTCCCTCTGTCCCTCTCTGTGTCCCTCTCTCTGTCCCTCTCTCTGTCCCTCTCTCTGTCTCTCTCTCTGTCCCTCTCTGTGTCCCTCTCTCTGTCCCTCTCTGTGTCCCCCTCTCTGTCCCTCTCTCTATCCCTCTCTCTGTCCCTCTCTGTGTCCCACTCTCTGTCCCTCTCTCTGTCCCTCTCTGTGTCCCACTCTCTGTCCCTCTCTCTGTCCCTCTCTGTGTCCCACTCTCTGTCCCTCTCTCTGTCCCTCTCTCTGTCCCACTCTCTGTCCCTCTCTCTGTCCCTCTCTCTGTCCCTCTCTGTGTTACTCTCTCTGTCCCTCTCTGTGTCCCTCTCTCTGTCCCACTCTCTGTCCCACTGTCTGTCCCTCTCTCTGTCCCTCTCTCTGTCCCTCTGTGTCCCACTCTCTGTCCCTCTATCTGTCCCTCTCTGTGTCCCACTCTCTGACCCTCTCTCTGTCCCTCTCTGTGTCCCTCTCTCTGTCCCTCTCTGTGTCCCTCTCTCTGTCCCTCTATCTGTCCCTCTCTCTGTCCCTCTCTGTGTCCGACTCTGTGTCCCTCTCTCTGTCCCTCTCTGTGTCCCACTCTCTGTCCCTCTCTCTGTCCCTCTCTCTGTCCCACTCTCTGTCCCTCTCTCTGTCCCTCTCTGTGTCCCTCTCTCTGTCCCTCTCTGTGTCCCTCTCTATGTCCCACTCTCTGTCCCACTCTCTGTCCCACTCTCTGTCGCTCTCTCTGTCCCACTCTCTTTCCCTCTCTCTGTCCCTCTCTGTGTCCCTCTCTCTGTCCCTCCCTGTGTCCCTCTCTCTGTCCCTCTCTCTGTCCCTCTCTCTGTCCTTCCCTCTGTCCCTCTCTGTGTCCCTCTCTCTGTCCCTCTCTGTGTCCCTCTCTTTGTCCCTCTCTCTATCCCTCTCTCTGTCCCTCTCTGTGTCCCACTCTCTGTCCCTCTCTCTGTCCCTCTCTGTGTCCCACTCTCTGTCCCTCTCTCTGTCCCTCTCTGTATCCCTCTCTCTGTCCCTCTCTCTTTCCCTCTCTCTGTCCCACTCTCTGTCCCTCTCTGTGTCCCTCTCTGTTTCCCTCTCTCTGTCCCTCTCTCTGTCCCTCTCTATGTCCCTCTATGTGTCACTCTCTCTGTCCCACTCTCTGTCCCTCTCTCTGTCACTCTCTCTGTCCCTCTCTCTGTCCCTCTCTCTGTCCCTCTCTCTGTCCCACTCTCTGTCCCTCTCTCTGTCCCTCTCACTGTCTCTATCTCTCTGTCCCTCTCTGTGTCCCACTCTCTGTCCCACTCTCTGTCCCTCTCTCTGTCCCTCTCTCTGTCCCTCTCTCTGTACCTCTCTCTGTCCCACTCTCTGTCCCACTCTCTGTCCCTTTCTCTGTCCCTCTCGCTGTCTCTATCTCTCTGTCCTTCTCTCTGTCACTCTCTGTCCCACTCTCTGTCCCTATCTCTGTCCCTCTCTCTGTCCCTCTCTGTGTCACTCTCTCTGTCCCACTCTCTGTCCCTCTCACTGTCACTCTCTCTGTCCCTCTCTCTGTCCCTCTCTCTGTGCCTCTATCTGTCCCTCTCTGTGTCCCACTCTCTGTCCCTCTCTGTGTCCCTCTCTCTGTCCCTCTCTGTGTCCCTCTCTCTGTCCCTCACTCTGTCCCTCTCTGTGTCCCTTTCTCTGTCCCTCTCTCTGTCCCTCTCTGTGTCCCACTCTCTGTCCCTCTCTCTGTCCCTCTCTCTGTCCCTCTCTGTGTCCCAATCTCTGTCCCTCTCTCTGTCCCTCTCTCTGTCCCTCTCTCTGTCCCACTCTCTGTCCCACTCTCTGTCCCTCTCTCTCTCCCTCTCTGTGTCCCTCTCTCTGTCCCTCTCTCTGTCCCTCTCTCTGTCCCTCTCTGTGTCCCACTCTCTGTCCCTCTCTCTGTCCCTCTCTATGTCCCTCTCTCTGTGTCCCTCTCTGTGTCCCTCTGTGTCCCACTCTCTGTCCCTCTCTCTGTCCCTCTCTCTGTCCCTCTCTGTGTCCCACTCTCTGTCCCTCTCTCTGTCCCTCTGTGTCCCACTCTCTGTCCCTCTATCTGTCCCTCTCTGTGTCCCACTCTCTGACCCTCTCTCTGTCCCTCTCTGTGTCCCTCTCTCTGTCCCTCTCTGTGTCCCTCTCTGTGTCCCTCTCTCTGTCCCTCTCTCTGTACCTCTCTCTGTCCCACTCTCTGTCCCACTCTCTATCCCTCTCTCTGTCCCTCTCTCTGTCCCACTCTCTGTCCCTCTCTCTGTCCCTCTCTGTGTCCCTCTCTCTGTCCCTCTCTGTGTCCCTCCCTCTGTCCCTCTCTCTGTCCCTCCCTCTGTCCCTCTCTGTGTCCCACTCTCTGTCCCTCTCTCTTTCCCTCTCTGTGTCCCACTCTCTGTCCCTCTCTCTGTCCCTCTCTCTGTCCCACTCTCTGTCCCTCTCTCTGTCCCTCTCTGTGTCCCTCTCTCTGTCCCTCTCTGTGTCACTCTCTGTGTCCCACTCTCTGTCCCACTCTCTGTCCCACTCTCTGTCCCTCTCTCTGTCCCTCTCTGTGTCCCTCTCTCTGTCCCTCTCTGTGTCACTCTCTCTGTCCCACTCTCTGTCCCTCTCTCTGTCCCTCTCTCTGTCCCTCTATGTGTCACTCTCTCTGTCCCATTCTCTGTCCCTCTCTCTGTCACTCTCTCTGTCCCTCTCTCTGACCCTCTCTCTGTCCCTCTCTCTGTCCCACTCTCTGTCCCTCTCTCTGTCCCTCTCTGTGTCCCTCTCTCTGTGCCTCTCTGTGTTCCACTCTCTGTCCCTCTCTCTGTCCCTCTCTCTGTCCCTCTCTGTGTCCCTCTCTGTGTCCCACTCTCTGTCCCACTCTCTGTCCCTCTCTCTGTCCCTCTCGCTGTCTCTATGTCTCTGTCCCTCTCTCTGTCCCTCTCTGTGTCCCTCTCTCTGTCCCTCTCTCTGTCCCTCTCTATGTCCCTCTCTGTCCCTCTCTCTGTCCATCTCTCTGTCCCTCTCTCTGTCCCTCTCTCTGTCCCTCTCTGTGTCCCACTCTCTGTCCCTCTCTCTGTCCCTCTGTGTCCGACTCTCTGTCCCTCTATCTGTCCCTCTATCTGTCCCTCTCTGTGTCCCACTCTCTGACCCTCTCTCTGTCCCTCTCTGTGTCCCTCTCTCTGTCCCTCTCTCGGTCCCTCTCTCTGTCCCTCTCTCTGTCCCTCTCGCTGTCCCTCTCTGTGTCCCACTCTCTGTCCCTCTCTCTGTCCCTCTCTGTGTCCCACTCTCTGTCCCGCTCTCTGTCCCTCTCTCTGTCCCACTCTCTGTCCCTCTCTCTGTCCCTCTCTGTGTCCCTCTCTCTGTCCCTCTCTCTGTCCATCTCTGTGACCCACTCTCTGTCCCACTCTCTGTCCCACTCTCTGTCTCTCTCTCTGTCCCTCTCTCTGTCCCACTCTCTTTCCTTCACTCTGTCCCTCTCTGTGTCCACCTCTCTGTCCCTCCCTGTGTCCCTCTCTCTGTCCCTCTCTCTGTCCCTCCCTATGTCCCTCTCTCTGTCCCTCTCTCTGTCCCTCTCTCTGTCCCTCTCTGTGTCCCTCTCTCTGTCCCTCTCTCTGTCCCACTCTCTGTCCCTCTCTTTGTCCCTCTCTGTGTCCCTCTCTCTGTCCCTCTCTGTGTCCCTCTCTCTGTCCCTCACTCTGTCCCTCTCTGTGTCCCACTCTCTGTCCCACTCTCTGTCCCTCTCTCTTTCCCTCTCTCTGTCCCTCTCTCTGTCCCACTCTCTGTCCCTCTCTCTGTCCCTCTCTGTGTCCCACTCTCTGTCCCTCTCTGTGTCCGACTCTCTGTCCCTCTCTCTGTCCCTCTCTGTGTCCCACTCTCTGTCCCTCTCTCTGTCCCTCTCTCTGTCCCACTCTCTGTCCCTCTCTCTGTCCCTCTCTGTGTCCCTCTCTCTGTCCCTCTCTGTGTCCCTCTCTATGTCCCACTCTCTGTCCCACTCTCTGTCCCACTCTCTGTCCCTCTCTCTGTCCCACTCTCTTTCCCTCTCTCTGTCCCTCTCTGTGTCCCTCTCTCTGTCCCTCCCTGTGTCCCTCTCTCTGTCCCTCTCTCTGTCCCTCTCTCTGTCCTTCCCTCTGTCCCTCTCTGTGTCCCTCTCTCTGTCCCTCTCTGTGTCCCTCTCTTTGTCCCTCTCTCTATCCCTCTCTCTGTCCCTCTCTGTGTCCCACTCTCTGTCCCTCTCTCTGTCCCTCTCTGTGTCCCACTCTCTGTCCCTCTCTCTGTCCCTCTCTGTATCCCTCTCTCTGTCCCTCTCTCTTTCCCTCTCTCTGTCCCACTCTCTGTCCCTCTCTGTGTCCCTCTCTGTTTCCCTCTCTCTGTCCCTCTCTCTGTCCCTCTCTATGTCCCTCTATGTGTCACTCTCTCTGTCCCACTCTCTGTCCCTCTCTCTGTCACTCTCTCTGTCCCTCTCTCTGTCCCTCTCTCTGTCCCTCTCTCTGTCCCACTCTCTGTCCCTCTCTCTGTCCCTCTCTCTGTCCCTCTCACTGTCTCTATCTCTCTGTCCCTCTCTGTGTCCCATTCTCTGTCCCACTCTCTGTCCCTCTCTCTGTCCCTCTCTCTGTCCCTCTCTCTGTACCTCTCTCTGTCCCACTCTCTGTCCCACTCTCTGTCCCTTTCTCTGTCCCTCTCGCTGTCTCTATCTCTCTGTCCTTCTCTCTGTCACTCTCTGTCCCACTCTCTGTCCCTATCTCTGTCCCTCTCTCTGTCCCTCTCTGTGTCACTCTCTCTGTCCCACTCTCTGTCCCTCTCACTGTCACTCTCTCTGTCCCTCTCTCTGTCCCTCTCTCTGTGCCTCTATCTGTCCCTCTCTGTGGCCCACTCTCTGTCCCTCTCTGTGTCCCTCTCTCTGTCCCTCTCTGTGTCCCTCTCTCTGTCCCTCACTCTGTCCCTCTCTGTGTCCCTTTCTCTGTCCCTCTCTCTGTCCCTCTCTGTGTCCCACTCTCTGTCCCTCTCTCTGTCCCTCTCTCTGTCCCTCTCTGTGTCCCAATCTCTGTCCCTCTCTCTGTCCCTCTCTCTGTCCCTCTCTCTGTCCCACTCTCTGTCCCACTCTCTGTCCCTCTCTCTCTCCCTCTCTGTGTCCCTCTCTCTGTCCCTCTCTCTGTCCCTCTCTCTGTCCCTCTCTGTGTCCCACTCTCTGTCCCTCTCTCTGTCCCTCTCTATGTCCCTCTCTCTGTGTCCCTCTCTGTGTCCCTCTGTGTCCCACTCTCTGTCCCTCTCTCTGTCCCTCTCTCTGTCCCTCTCTGTGTCCCACTCTCTGTCCCTCTCTCTGTCCCTCTGTGTCCCACTCTCTGTCCCTCTATCTGTCCCTCTCTGTGTCCCACTCTCTGACCCTCTCTCTGTCCCTCTCTGTGTCCCTCTCTCTGTCCCTCTCTGTGTCCCTCTCTGTGTCCCTCTCTCTGTCCCTCTCTCTGTACCTCTCTCTGTCCCACTCTCTGTCCCACTCTCTGTCCCTCTCTCTGTCCCTCTCTCTGTCCCACTCTCTGTCCCTCTCTCTGTCCCTCTCTGTGTCCCTCTCTCTGTCCCTCTCTGTGTCCCTCCCTCTGTCCCTCTCTCTGTCCCTCTCTCTGTCCCTCTCTGTGTCCCACTCTCTGTCCCTCTCTCTTTCCCTCTCTGTGTCCCACTCTCTGTCCCTCTCTCTGTCCCTCTCTCTGTCCCACTCTCTGTCCCTCTCTCTGTCCCTCTCTGTGTCCCTCTCTCTGTCTCTCTCTGTGTCACTCTCTGTGTCCCACTCTCTGTCCCACTCTCTGTACCACTCTCTGTCCCTCTCTCTGTCCCTCTCTGTGTCCCTCTCTCTGTCCCTCTCTGTGTCACTCTCTCTGTCCCACTCTCTGTCCCTCTCTCTGTCCCTCTCTCTGTCCCTCTATGTGTCACTCTCTCTGTCCCATTCTCTGTACCTCTCTCTGTCACTCTCTCTGTCCCTCTCTCTGACCCTCTCTCTGTCCCTCTCTCTGTCCCACTCTCTGTCCCTCTCTCTGTCCCTCTCTGTGTCCCTCTCTCTGTCCCTCTCTGTGTTCCACTCTCTGTCCCTCTCTCTGTCCCTCTCTCTGTCCCTCTCTGTGTCCCTCTCTGTGTCCCACTCTCTGTCCCACTCTCTGTCCCTCTCTCTGTCCCTCTCGCTGTCTCTATGTCTCTGTCCCTCTCTCTGTCCCTCTCTGTGTCCCTCTCTCTGTCCCTCTCTCTGTCCCTCTCTATGTCCCTCTCTGTCCCTCTCTCTGTCCATCTCTCTGTCCCTCTCTCTGTCCCTCTCTCTGTCCCTCTCTGTGTCCCACTCTCTGTCCCTCTCTCTGTCCCTCTGTGTCCGACTCTCTGTCCCTCTATCTGTCCCTCTCTCTGTCCCTCTCTGTGTCCCACTCTCTGACCCTCTCTCTGTCCCTCTCTGTGTCCCTCTCTCTGTCCCTCTCTCGGTCCCTCTCTCTGTCCCTCTCTCTGTCCCTCTCGCTGTCCCTCTCTGTGTCCCACTCTCTGTCCCTCTCTCTGTCCCTCTCTGTGTCCCACTCTCTGTCCCTCTCTCTGTCCCTCTCTCTGTCCCACTCTCTGTCCCTCTCTCTGTCCCTCTCTGTGTCCATCTCTGTGTCCCACTCTCTGTCCCACTCTCTGTCCCACTCTCTGTCTCTCTCTCTGTCCCTCTCTCTGTCCCACTCCCTTTCCTTCACTCTGTCCCTCTCTGTGTCCACCTCTCTGTCCCTCCCTGTGTCCCTCTCTCTGTCCCTCTCTCTGTCCCTCCCTGTGTCCCTCTCTCTGTCCCTCTCTCTGTCCCTCTCTCTGTCCCTCTCTGTGTCCCTCTCTCTGTCCCTCTCTCTGTCCCACTCTCTGTCCCTCTCTTTGTCCCTCTCTGTGTCCCTCTCTCTGTCCCTCTCTCTGTCCCTCTCTCTGTCCCTCACTCTGTCCCTCTCTGTGTCCCACTCTCTGTCCCACTCTCTGTCCCTCTCTCTTTCCCTCTCTCTGTCCCTCTCTCTGTCCCACTCTCTGTCCCTCTCTCTGTCCCTCTCTGTGTCCCACTCTCTGTCCCTCTCTGTGTCCCACTCTCTGTCCCTCTCTCTGTCACTCTCTGTGTCCCACTCTCTGTCCCTCTCTGTGTCTCACTCTCTGTCCCTCTCTCTGTCCCTCTCTCTGTCCCACTCTCTTTCCCTCCCTCTGTCCCTCTCTGTGTCCCTCTCTCTGTCCCTCTCTCTGTCCCTCTCTCTGTCTCTCTCTCTGTCCCTCTCTGTGTCCCTCTCTCTGTCCCTCTCTGTGTCCCCCTCTCTGTCCCTCTCTCTATCCCTCTCTCTGTCCCTCTCTGTGTCCCACTCTCTGTCCCTCTCTCTGTCCCTCTCTGTGTCCCACTCTCTGTCCCTCTCTCTGTCCCTCTCTGTGTCCCACTCTCTGTCCCTCTCTCTGTCCCTCTCTCTGTCCCACTCTCTGTCCCTCTCTCTGTCCCTCTCTCTGTCCCTCTCTGTGTTACTCTCTCTGTCCCTCTCTGTGTCCCTCTCTCTGTCCCACTCTCTGTCCCACTGTCTGTCCCTCTCTCTGTCCCTCTCTCTGTCCCTCTGTGTCCCACTCTCTGTCCCTCTATCTGTCCCTCTCTGTGTCCCACTCTCTGACCCTCTCTCTGTCCCTCTCTGTGTCCCTCTCTCTGTCCCTCTCTGTGTCCCTCTCTCTGTCCCTCTATCTGTCCCTCTCTCTGTCCCTCTCTGTGTCCGACTCTCTGTCCCTCTCTCTGTCCCTCTCTGTGTCCCACTCTCTGTCCGTCTCTCTGTCCCTCTCTCTGTCCCACTCTCTGTCCCTCTCTCTGTCCCTCTCTGTGTCCCTCTCTCTGTCCCTCTCTGTGTCCCTCTCTATGTCCCACTCTCTGTCCCACTCTCTGTCCCACTCTCTGTCCCTCTCTCTGTCCCACTCTCTTTCCCTCTCTCTGTCCCTCTCTGTGTCCCTCTCTCTGTCCCTCCCTGTGTCCCTCTCTCTGTCCCTCTCTCTGTCCCTCTCTCTGTCCTTCCCTCTGTCCCTCTCTGTGTCCCTCTCTCTGTCCCTCTCTGTGTCCCTCTCTTTGTCCCTCTCTCTATCCCTCTCTCTGTCCCTCTCTGTGTCCCACTCTCTGTCCCTCTCTCTGTCCCTCTCTGTGTCCCACTCTCTGTCCCTCTCCCTGTCCCTCTCTGTATCCCTCTCTCTGTCCCTCTCTCTTTCCCTCTCTCTGTCCCACTCTCTGTGTCCCTCTCTGTTTCCCTCTCTCTGTCCCTCTCTCTGTCCCTCTCTCTGTCCCTCTCTCTGTCCCTCTCTGTGTCACTCTCTCTGTCCCACTCTCTGTCCCTCTCTCTGTCCCTCTCTCTGTCCCTCTCTCTGTCCCTCTCTCTGTCCCTCTCTGTGTCCCACTCTCTGTCCCTCTCTGTGTCCCACTCTCTGTCCCTCTCTCTGTCCCTCTCTGTGTCCCTCTCTGTCCCTCTCTGTGTCCCTCTCTGTGTCCCACTCTCTGTCCCTCTCTCTGTCCCTCTCTCTGTCCCTCTCTCTGTCCCTCTCTCTGTCCCTCTCTGTGTCCCACTCTCTGTCCCTCTCTCTGTCCCTCTCTCTGTCCCTCTCTCTGTCCCACTCTCTGTCCCTCTCTCTGTCCCTCTCTCTGTCCCTCTCGCTGTCTCTATCTCTCTCTCCCTCTCTGTGTCCCACTCTCTGTCCCACTCTCTGTCCCTCTTTCTGTCCCTCTCTCTGTCCCCCTCTCTGTACCTCTCTCTGTCCCACTCTCTGTCCCACTCTCTGTCCCTTTCTCTGTCCCTCTCGCTGTCTCTATCTCTCTGTCCCTCTCTCTGTCCCTCTCTGTGTCACACTCTCTGTCCCACTCTCTGTCCCTCTCTCTGTCCCTCTCTGTGTCCCTCTCTCTGTCCCTCTCTGTGTCACTCTCTCTGTCCCACTCTCTGTCCCTATCTCTGTCCCTCTCTCTGTCCCTCTCTGTGTCACTCTCTCTGTCCCACTCTCTGTCCCTCTCACTGTCACTCTCTCTGTCCCTCTCTCTGTCCCTCTCTCTGTGCCTCTCTCTGTCCCTCTCTGTGTCCCACTCTCTGTCCCTCTCTGTGTCCCTCTCTCTGTCCCTCTCTGTGTCCCTCTCTCTGTCCCTCACTCTGTCCCTCTCTGTGTCCCTTTCTCTGTCCCTCTCTCTGTCCCTCTCTGTGTCCCACTCTCTGTCCCTCTCTCTGTCCCTCTCTCTGTCCCTCTCTGTGTCCCAATCTCTGTCCCTCTCTCTGTCCCTCTCTCTGTCCCTCTCTCTGTCCCACTCTCTGTCCCACTCTCTGTCCCTCTCTCTGTCCCTCTCTCTGTCCCTCTCTCTGTCCCTCTCTCTGTCCCTCTCTGTGTCGCTCTCTCTGTCCCTCTCTGTGTCCGACTCTCTGTCCCTCTCTCTGTCCCTCTCTGTGTCCCACTCTCTGTCCCTCTCTCTGTCCCTCTCTCTGTCCCACTCTCTGTCCCTCTCTCTGTCCCTCTCTGTGTCCCTCTCTCTGTCCCTCTCTGTGTCCCTCTCTATGTCCCACTCTCTGTCCCACTCTCTGTCCCACTCTCTTTCCCTCTCTCTGTCCCTCTCTGTGTCCCTCTCTCTGTCCCTCCCTGTGTCCCTCTCTCTGTCCCTCTCTCTGTCCCTCTCTCTGTCCTGCCCTCTGTCCCTCTCTGTGTCCCTCTCTCTGTCCCTCTCTGTGTCCCTCTCTTTGTCCCTCTCTCTATCCCTCTCTCTGTCCCTCTCTGTGTCCCACTCTCTGTCCCTCTCTATGTCCCTCTCTGTGTCCCACTCTCTGTCCCTCTCTCTGTCCCTCTCTGTATCCCTCTCTCTGTCCCTCTCTCTTTCCCTCTCTCTGTCCCACTCTCTGTCCCTCTCTGTGTCCCTCTCTGTTTCCCTCTCTCTGTCCCTCTCTCTGTCCCTCTCTCTGTCCCTCTCTCTGTCCCTCTCTGTGTCACTCTCTCTGTCCCACTCTCTGTCCCTCTCTCTGTCCCTCTCTCTGTCCCTCTCTCTGTCCCTCTCTCTGTCCCTCTCTGTGTCCCTCTCTCTGTCCCTCTCTGTGTCCCTCTCTGTCCCTCTCTGTGTCCCTCTCTGTGTCCCACTCTCTGTCCCTCTCTCTGTCCCTCTCTCTGTCCCTCTCTCTGTCCCTCTCTGTGTCCCACTCTCTGTCCCTCTCTCTGTCCCTCTCTCTGTCCCTCTCTCTGTCCCACTCTCTGTCCCTCTCTCTGTCCCTCTCTCTGTCCCTCTCGCTGTCTCTATCTCTCTGTCCCTCTCTGTGTCCCACTCTCTGTCCCACTCTCTGTCCCTCTTTCTGTCCCTCTCTCTGTCCCCCTCTCTGTACCTCTCTCTGTCCCACTCTCTGTCCCACTCTCTGTCCCTTTCTCTGTCCCTCTCGCTGTCTCTATCTCTCTGTCCCTCTCTCTGTCCCTCTCTGTGTCACACTCTCTGTCCCACTCTCTGTCCCTCTCTCTGTCCCTCTCTGTGTCCCTCTCTCTGTCCCTCTCTGTGTCACTCTCTCTGTCCCACTCTCTGTCCCTATCTCTGTCCCTCTCTCTGTCCCTCTCTCTGTCACTCTCTCTGTCCCACTCTCTGTCCCTCTCACTGTCACTCTCTCTGTCCCTCTCTCTGTCCCTCTCTCTGTGCCTCTCTCTGTCCCTCTCTGTGTCCCACTCTCTGTCCCTCTCTGTGTCCCTCTCTCTGTCCCTCTCTGTGTCCCTCTCTCTGTCCCTCACTCTGTCCCTCTCTGTGTCCCTTTCTCTGTCCCTCTCTCTGTCCCTCTCTGTGTCCCACTCTCTGTCCCTCTCTCTGTCCCTCTCTCTGTCCCTCTCTGTGTCCCAATCTCTGTCCCTCTCTCTGTCCCTCTCTCTGTCCCTCTCTCTGTCCCACTCTCTGTCCCTCTCTCTGTCCCTCTCTCTGTCCCTCTCTCTGTCCCTCTCTCTGTCCCTCTCTGTGTCCCACTCTCTGTCCCTCTCTCTGTCCCTCTCTATGTCCCCCTCTCTGTGTCCCTCTCTGTGTCCCTCTGTGTCCCACTCTCTGTCCCTCTCTCTGTCCCTCTCTCTGTCCCTCTCTGTGTCCCACTATCTGTCCCTCTCTCTGTCCCTCTGTGTCCCACTCTCTGTCCCTCTATCTGTCCCTCTCTGTGTCCCACTCTCTGACCCTCTCTCTGTCCCTCTCTGTGTCCCTCTCTCTGTCCCTCTCTGTGTCCCTCTCTGTGTCCCTCTCTCTGTCCCTCTCTCTGTACCTCTCTCTGTCCCACTCTCTGTCCCACTCTCTGTCCCTCTCTCTGTCCCTCTCTCTGTCCCACTCTCTGTCCCTCTCTCTGTCCCTCTCTCTGTACCTCTCTCTGTCCCACTCTCTGTCCCACTCTCTGTCCCTCTCTCTGTCCCTCTCTCTGTCCCACTCTCTGTCCCTCTCTCTGTCCCTCTCTGTGTCCCTCTCTCTGTCCCTCCCTGTGTCCCTCTCTCTGTCCCTCTCTCTGTCCCTCTCTCTGTCCTTCCCTCTGTCCCTCTCTGTGTCCCTCTCTCTGTCCCTCTCTGTGTCCCTCTCTTTGTCCCTCTCTCTATCCCTCTCTCTGTCCCTCTCTGTGTCCCACTCTCTGTCCCTCTCTCTGTCCCTCTCTGTGTCCCACTCTCTGTCCCTCTCTCTGTCCCTCTCTGTATCCCTCTCTCTGTCCCTCTCTCTTTCCCTCTCTCTGTCCCACTCTCTGTGTCCCTCTCTGTTTCCCTCTCTCTGTCCCTCTCTCTGTCCCTCTCTCTGTCCCTCTCTCTGTCCCTCTCTGTGTCACTCTCTCTGTCCCACTCTCTGTCCCTCTCTGTGTCCCTCTCTCTGTCCCTCTCTCTGTCCCTCTCTCTGTCCCTCTCTGTGTCCCACTCTCTGTCCCTCTCTGTGTCCCACTCTCTGTCCCTCTCTCTGTCCCTCTCTGTGTCCCTCTCTGTCCCTCTCTGTGTCCCTCTCTGTGTCCCACTCTCTGTCCCTCTCTCTGTCCCTCTCTCTGTCCCTCTCTCTGTCCCTCTCTCTGTCCCTCTCTGTGTCCCACTCTCTGTCCCTCTCTCTGTCCCTCTCTCTGTCCCTCTCTCTGTCCCACTCTCTGTCCCTCTCTCTGTCCCTCTCTCTGTCCCTCTCGCTGTCTCTATCTCTCTCTCCCTCTCTGTGTCCCACTCTCTGTCCCACTCTCTGTCCCTCTTTCTGTCCCTCTCTCTGTCCCCCTCTCTGTACCTCTCTCTGTCCCACTCTCTGTCCCACTCTCTGTCCCTTTCTCTGTCCCTCTCGCTGTCTCTATCTCTCTGTCCCTCTCTCTGTCCCTCTCTGTGTCACACTCTCTGTCCCACTCTCTGTCCCTCTCTCTGTCCCTCTCTGTGTCCCTCTCTCTGTCCCTCTCTGTGTCACTCTCTCTGTCCCACTCTCTGTCCCTATCTCTGTCCCTCTCTCTGTCCCTCTCTGTGTCACTCTCTCTGTCCCACTCTCTGTCCCTCTCACTGTCACTCTCTCTGTCCCTCTCTCTGTCCCTCTCTCTGTGCCTCTCTCTGTCCCTCTCTGTGTCCCACTCTCTGTCCCTCTCTGTGTCCCTCTCTCTGTCCCTCTCTGTGTCCCTCTCTCTGTCCCTCACTCTGTCCCTCTCTGTGTCCCTTTCTCTGTCCCTCTCTCTGTCCCTCTCTGTGTCCCACTCTCTGTCCCTCTCTCTGTCCCTCTCTCTGTCCCTCTCTGTGTCCCAATCTCTGTCCCTCTCTCTGTCCCTCTCTCTGTCCCTCTCTCTGTCCCACTCTCTGTCCCACTCTCTGTCCCTCTCTCTGTCCCTCTCTCTGTCCCTCTCTCTGTCCCTCTCTCTGTCCCTCTCTGTGTCCCTCTCTCTGTCCCTCTCTGTGTCCGACTCTCTGTCCCTCTCTCTGTCCCTCTCTGTGTCCCACTCTCTGTCCCTCTCTCTGTCCCTCTCTCTGTCCCACTCTCTGTCCCTCTCTCTGTCCCTCTCTGTGTCCCTCTCTCTGTCCCTCTCTGTGTCCCTCTCTATGTCCCACTCTCTGTCCCACTCTCTGTCCCACTCTCGTCCCTCTCTCTGTCCCACTCTCTTTCCCTCTCTCTGTCCCTCTCTGTGTCCCTCTCTCTGTCCCTCCCTGTGTCCCTCTCTCTGTCCCTCTCTCTGTCCCTCTCTCTGTCCTTCCCTCTGTCCCTCTCTGTGTCCCTCTCTCTGTCCCTCTCTGTGTCCCTCTCTTTGTCCCTCTCTCTATCCCTCTCTCTGTCCCTCTCTGTGTCCCACTCTCTGTCCCTATCTATGTCCCTCTCTGTGTCCCACTCTCTGTCCCTCTCTCTGTCCCTCTCTGTATCCCTCTCTCTGTCCCTCTCTCTTTCCCTCTCTCTGTCCCACTCTCTGTCCCTCTCTGTGTCCCTCTCTGTTTCCCTCTCTCTGTCCCTCTCTCTGTCCCTCTCTCTGTCCCTCTCTCTGTCCCTCTCTGTGTCACTCTCTCTGTCCCACTCTCTGTCCCTCTCTCTGTCCCTCTCTCTGTCCCTCTCTCTGTCCCTCTCTCTGTCCCTCTCTGTGTCCCTCTCTCTGTCCCTCTCTGTGTCCCTCTCTGTCCCTCTCTGTGTCCCTCTCTGTGTCCCACTCTCTGTCCCTCTCTCTGTCCCTCTCTCTGTCCCTCTCTCTGTCCCTCTCTGTGTCCCACTCTCTGTCCCTCTCTCTGTCCCTCTCTCTGTCCCTCTCTGTGTCCCAATCTCTGTCCCTCTCTCTGTCCCTCTCTCTGTCCCTCTCTCTGTCCCACTCTCTGTCCCACTCTCTGTCCCTCTCTCTGTCCCTCTCTCTGTCCCTCTCTCTGTCCCTCTCTCTGTCCCTCTCTGTGTCCCTCTCTCTGTCCCTCTCTGTGTCCGACTCTCTGTCCCTCTCTCTGTCCCTCTCTGTGTCCCACTCTCTGTCCCTCTCTCTGTCCCTCTCTCTGTCCCACTCTCTGTCCCTCTCTCTGTCCCTCTCTGTGTCCCTCTCTCTGTCCCTCTCTGTGTCCCTCTCTATGTCCCACTCTCTGTCCCACTCTCTGTCCCACTCTCGTCCCTCTCTCTGTCCCACTCTCTTTCCCTCTCTCTGTCCCTCTCTGTGTCCCTCTCTCTGTCCCTCCCTGTGTCCCTCTCTCTGTCCCTCTCTCTGTCCCTCTCTCTGTCCTTCCCTCTGTCCCTCTCTGTGTCCCTCTCTCTGTCCCTCTCTGTGTCCCTCTCTTTGTCCCTCTCTCTATCCCTCTCTCTGTCCCTCTCTGTGTCCCACTCTCTGTCCCTCTCTATGTCCCTCTCTGTGTCCCACTCTCTGTCCCTCTCTCTGTCCCTCTCTGTATCCCTCTCTCTGTCCCTCTCTCTTTCCCTCTCTCTGTCCCACTCTCTGTCCCTCTCTGTGTCCCTCTCTGTTTCCCTCTCTCTGTCCCTCTCTCTGTCCCTCTCTCTGTCCCTCTCTCTGTCCCTCTCTGTGTCACTCTCTCTGTCCCACTCTCTGTCCCTCTCTCTGTCCCTCTCTCTGTCCCTCTCTCTGTCCCTCTCTCTGTCCCTCTCTGTGTCCCTCTCTCTGTCCCTCTCTGTGTCCCTCTCTGTCCCTCTCTGTGTCCCTCTCTGTGTCCCACTCTCTGTCCCTCTCTCTGTCCCTCTCTCTGTCCCTCTCTCTGTCCCTCTCTGTGTCCCACTCTCTGTCCCTCTCTCTGTCCCTCTCTCTGTCCCTCTCTCTGTCCCACTCTCTGTCCCTCTCTCTGTCCCTCTCTCTGTCCCTCTCGCTGTCTCTATCTCTCTGTCCCTCTCTGTGTCCCACTCTCTGTCCCACTCTCTGTCCCTCTTTCTGTCCCTCTCTCTGTCCCCCTCTCTGTACCTCTCTCTGTCCCACTCTCTGTCCCACTCTCTGTCCCTTTCTCTGTCCCTCTCGCTGTCTCTATCTCTCTGTCCCTCTCTCTGTCCCTCTCTGTGTCACACTCTCTGTCCCACTCTCTGTCCCTCTCTCTGTCCCTCTCTGTGTCCCTCTCTCTGTCCCTCTCTGTGTCACTCTCTCTGTCCCACTCTCTGTCCCTATCTCTGTCCCTCTCTCTGTCCCTCTCTGTGTCACTCTCTCTGTCCCACTCTCTGTCCCTCTCACTGTCACTCTCTCTGTCCCTCTCTCTGTCCCTCTCTCTGTGCCTCTCTCTGTCCCTCTCTGTGTCCCACTCTCTGTCCCTCTCTGTGTCCCTCTCTCTGTCCCTCTCTGTGTCCCTCTCTCTGTCCCTCACTCTGTCCCTCTCTGTGTCCCTTTCTCTGTCCCTCTCTCTGTCCCTCTCTGTGTCCCACTCTCTGTCCCTCTCTCTGTCCCTCTCTCTGTCCCTCTCTGTGTCCCAATCTCTGTCCCTCTCTCTGTCCCTCTCTCTGTCCCTCTCTCTGTCCCACTCTCTGTCCCACTCTCTGTCCCTCTCTCTGTCCCTCTCTCTGTCCCTCTCTCTGTCCCTCTCTCTGTCCCTCTCTGTGTCCCACTCTCTGTCCCTCTCTCTGTCCCTCTCTATGTCCCCCTCTCTGTGTCCCTCTCTGTGTCCCTCTGTGTCCCACTCTCTGTCCCTCTCTCTGTCCCTCTCTCTGTCCCTCTCTGTGTCCCACTCTCTGTCCCTCTCTCTGTCCCTCTGTGTCCCACTCTCTGTCCCTCTATCTGTCCCTCTCTGTGTCCCACTCTCTGACCCTCTCTCTGTCCCTCTCTGTGTCCCTCTCTCTGTCCCTCTCTGTGTCCCTCTCTGTGTCCCTCTCTCTGTCCCTCTCTCTGTACCTCTCTCTGTCCCACTCTCTGTCCCACTCTCTGTCCCTCTCTCTGTCCCTCTCTCTGTCCCACTCTCTGTCCCTCTCTCTGTCCCTCTCTGTGTCCCTCTCTCTGTCCCTCTCTGTGTCCCTCCCTCTGTCCCTCTCTCTGTCCCTCTCTCTGTCCTTCCCTCTGTCCCTCTCTCTGTCCCTCTCTCTATCCCTCTCTCTGTCCCTCTCTGTGTCCCACTCTCTGTCCCTCTCTCTGTCCCTCTCTGTGTCCCACTCTCTGTCCCTCTCTCTGTCCCTCTCTGTATCCCTCTCTCTGTCCCTCTCTCTTTCCCTCTCTCTGTCCCACTCTCTGTCCCTCTCTGTGTCCCTCTCTGTTTCCCTCTCTCTGTCCCTCTCTCTGTCCCTCTCTCTGTCCCTCTCTCTGTCCCTCTCTGTGTCACTCCCTCTGTCCCTCTCTCTGTCCCTCTCTCTGTCCCTCTCTCTGTCCCTCTCTCTGTCCCTGTCTGTGTCCCACTCTCTGTCCCTCTCTGTATCCCACTCTCTGTCCCTCTCTCTGTCCCTCTCTGTGTCCCTCTCTGTCCCTCTCTGTGTCCCTCTCTGTGTCCCACTCTCTGTCCCTCTCTCTGTCCCTCTCTCTGTCCCTCTCTCTGTCCCTCTCTCTGTCCCTCTCTGTGTTCCACTCTCTGTCCCTCTCTCTGTCCCTCTCTCTGTCCCTCTCTCTGTCCCTCTCTCTGTCCCTCTCTGTGTCCCACTCTCTGTCCCTCTCTCTGTCCCTCTGTGTCCCACTCTCTGTCCCTCTATCTGTCCCTCTCTGTGTCCCACTCTCTGACCCTCTCTCTGTCCCTCTCTGTGTCCCTCTCTCTGTCCCTCTCTGTGTCCCTCTCTGTGTCCCTCTCTCTGTCCCTCTCTCTGTACCTCTCTCTGTCCCACTCTCTGTCCCTCTCTCTGTCCCTCTCTCTGTCCCACTCTCTGTCCCTCTCTCTGTCCCTCTCTGTGTCCCTCTCTCTGTCCCTCTCTGTGTCCCTCCCTCTGTCCCTCTCTCTGTCCCTCTCTCTGTCCCTCTCTGTGTCCCACTCTCTGTCCCTCTCTCTTTCCCTCTCTGTGTCCCACTCTCTGTCCCTCTCTCTGTCCCTCTCTCTGTCCCACTCTCTGTCCCTCTCTCTGTCCCTCTCTGTGTCCCTCTCTCTGTCCCTCTCTCTGTCCCTCTCTGTGTCCCACTCTCTGTCCCACTCTCTGTCCCACTCTCTATCCCTCTCTCTGTCCCTCTCTGTGTCCCTCTCTCTGTCCCTCTCTGTGTCACTCTCTCTGTCCCACTCTCTGTCCCTCTCTCTGTCCCTCTCTCTGTCCCTCTATGTGTCACTCTCTCTGTCCCATTCTCTGTCCCTCTCTCTGTCACTCTCTCTGTCCCTCTCTCTGACCCTCTCTCTGTCCCTCTCTCTGTCCCACTCTCTGTCCCTCTCTCTGTCCCTCTCTGTGTCCCTCTCTCTGTCCCTCTCTGTGTTCCACTCTCTGTCCCTCTCTCTGTCCCTCTCTCTGTCCCTCTCTGTGTCCCTCTCTGTGTCCCACTCTCTGTCCCACTCTCTGTCCCTCTCTCTGTCCCTCTCGCTGTCTCTATGTCTCTGTCCCTCTCTCTGTCCCTCTCTGTGTCCCTCTCTCTATCCCTCTCTCTGTCCCTCTCTATGTCCCTCTCTGTCCCTCTCTCTGTCCTTCTCTCTGTCCCTCTCTCTGTCCCTCTCTCTGTCCCTCTCTGTGTCCAACTCTCTGTCCCTCTCTCTGTCCCACTGTGTCCGACTCTCTGTCCCTCTATCTGTCCCTCTATCTGTCCCTCTCTGTGTCCCACTCTCTGACCCTCTCTCTGTCCCTCTCTGTGTCCCTCTCTCTGTCCCTCTCTCGGTCCCTCTCTCTGTCCCTCTCTCTGTCCCTCTCGCTGTCCCTCTCTGTTTCCCACTCTCTGTCCCTCTCTCTGTCCCTCTCTGTGTCCCACTCTCTGTCCCTCTCTCTGTCCCTCTCTCTGTCCCACTCTCTGTCCCTCTCTCTGTCCCTCTCTCTGTCCCTCTCTCTGTCCCTCTCTGTGTCCATCTCTGTGTCCCACTCTCTGTCCCACTCTCTGTCCCACTCTCTGTCCCTCTCTCTGTCCCTCTCTCTGTCCCACTCTCTTTCCTTCACTCTGTCCCTCTCTGTGTCCACCTCTCTGTCCCTCCCTGTGTCCCTCTCTCTGTCCCTCTCTCTGTCCCTCTCTCTGTCCCTCTCTGTGTCCCTCTCTCTGTCCCTCTCTGTGTCCCTCTCTCTGTCCCTCTCTCTGTCCCTCTCTCTGTCCCTCTCTGTGTCCCACTCTCTGTCCCTCTCTCTGTCCGTCTCTCTGTCCCTCTCTCTGTCCCTCTCTGTGTCCCTCTCTGTGTCCCTCTCTCTGTCCCTCTCTCTGTCCCTCTCTCTGTCCCACTCTCTGTCCCTCTCTCTGTCCCTCTCTCTGTCCCTCTCTCTGTCCCTCTCTCTGTCCCACTCTCTGTCCCTCTCTTTGTCCCTCTCTGTGTCCCTCTCTCTGTCCCTCTCTGTGTCCCTCTCTCTGTCCCTCACTCTGTCCCTCTCTGTGTCCCACTCTCTGTCCCACTCTCTGTCCCTCTCTCTTTCCCTCTCTCTGTCCCTCTCTCTGTCCCACTCTCTGTCCCTCTCTCTGTCCCTCTCTGTGTCCCACTCTCTGTCCCTCTCTGTGTCCCACTCTCTGTCCCTCTCTCTGTCACTCTCTGTGTCCCACTCTCTGTCCCTCTCTGTGTCCCACTCTCTGTCCCTCTCTCTGTCCCTCTCTCTGTCCCACTCTCTTTCCCTCCCTCTGTCCCTCTCTGTGTCCCTCTCTCTGTCCCTCTCTCTGTCCCTCTCTCTGTCTCTCTCTCTGTCCCTCTCTGTGTCCCTCTCTCTGTCCCTCTCTGTGTCCCCCTCTCTGTCCCTCTCTCTATCCCTCTCTCTGTCCCTCTCTGTGTCCCACTCTCTGTCCCTCTCTCTGTCCCTCTCTGTGTCCCACTCTCTGTCCCTCTCTCTGTCCCTCTCTGTGTCCCACTCTCTGTCCCTCTCTCTGTCCCTCTCTCTGTCCCACTCTCTGTCCCTCTCTCTGTCCCTCTCTCTGTCCCTCTCTGTGTTACTCTCTCTGTCCCTCTCTGTGTCCCCCTCTCTGTCCCACTCTCTGTCCCACTGTCTGTCCCTCTCTCTGTCCGTCTCTCTGTCCCCCTGTGTCCCACTCTCTGTCCCTCTATCTGTCCCTCTCTGTGTCCCACTCTCTGACCCTCTCTCTGTCCCTCTCTGTGTCCCTCTCTCTGTCCCTCTCTGTGTCCCTCTCTCTGTCCCTCTATCTGTCCCTCTCTCTGTCCCTCTCTGTGTCCGACTCCATGTCCCTCTCTCTGTCCCTCTCTGTGTCCCACTCTCTGTCCCTCTCTCTGTCCCTCTCTCTGTCCCACTCTCTGTCCCTCTCTCTGTCCCTCTCTGTGTCCCTCTCTCTGTCCCTCTCTGTGTCCCTCTCTATGTCCCACTCTCTGTCCCACTCTCTGTCCCACTCTCTGTCCCTCTCTCTGTCCCACTCTCTTTCCCTCTCTCTGTCCCTCTCTGTGTCCCTCTCTCTGTCCCTCCCTGTGTCCCTCTCTCTGTCCCTCTCTCTGTCCCTCTCTCTGTCCTTCCCTCTGTCCCTCTCTGTGTCCCACTCTCTGTCCCTCTCTGTGTCCCACTCTCTGTCCCTCTCTCTGTCCCTCTCTGTGTCCCTCTCTCTGTCCCTCTCTGTGTCCCTCCCTCTGTCCCTCTCTCTGTCCCTCTCTCTGTCCTTCCCTCTGTCCCTCTCTCTGTCCCTCTCTCTATCCCTCTCTCTGTCCCTCTCTGTGTCCCACTCTCTGTCCCTCTCTCTGTCCCTCTCTCTGTCCCTCTCTCTGTCCCTCTCTGTGTCACTCCCTCTGTCCCTCTCTCTGTCCCTCTCTCTGTCCCTCTCTCTGTCCCTCTCTCTGTCCCTGTCTGTGTCCCACTCTCTGTCCCTCTCTGTATCCCACTCTCTGTCCCTCTCTCTGTCCCTCTCTGTGTCCCTCTCTGTCCCTCTCTGTGTCCCTCTCTGTGTCCCACTCTCTGTCCCTCTCTCTGTCCCTCTCTCTGTCCCTCTCTCTGTCCCTCTCTCTGTCCCTCTCTGTGTTCCACTCTCTGTCCCTCTCTCTGTCCCTCTCTCTGTCCCTCTCTCTGTCCCTCTCTCTGTCCCTCTCTGTGTCCCACTCTCTGTCCCTCTCTCTGTCCCTCTGTGTCCCACTCTCTGTCCCTCTATCTGTCCCTCTCTGTGTCCCACTCTCTGACCCTCTCTCTGTCCCTCTCTGTGTCCCTCTCTCTGTCCCTCTCTGTGTCCCTCTCTGTGTCCCTCTCTCTGTCCCTCTCTCTGTACCTCTCTCTGTCCCACTCTCTGTCCCTCTCTCTGTCCCTCTCTCTGTCCCACTCTCTGTCCCTCTCTCTGTCCCTCTCTGTGTCCCTCTCTCTGTCCCTCTCTGTGTCCCTCCCTCTGTCCCTCTCTCTGTCCCTCTCTCTGTCCCTCTCTGTGTCCCACTCTCTGTCCCTCTCTCTTTCCCTCTCTGTGTCCCACTCTCTGTCCCTCTCTCTGTCCCTCTCTCTGTCCCACTCTCTGTCCCTCTCTCTGTCCCTCTCTGTGTCCCTCTCTCTGTCCCTCTCTCTGTCCCTCTCTGTGTCCCACTCTCTGTCCCACTCTCTGTCCCACTCTCTATCCCTCTCTCTGTCCCTCTCTGTGTCCCTCTCTCTGTCCCTCTCTGTGTCACTCTCTCTGTCCCACTCTCTGTCCCTCTCTCTGTCCCTCTCTCTGTCCCTCTATGTGTCACTCTCTCTGTCCCATTCTCTGTCCCTCTCTCTGTCACTCTCTCTGTCCCTCTCTCTGACCCTCTCTCTGTCCCTCTCTCTGTCCCACTCTCTGTCCCTCTCTCTGTCCCTCTCTGTGTCCCTCTCTCTGTCCCTCTCTGTGTTCCACTCTCTGTCCCTCTCTCTGTCCCTCTCTCTGTCCCTCTCTGTGTCCCTCTCTGTGTCCCACTCTCTGTCCCACTCTCTGTCCCTCTCTCTGTCCCTCTCGCTGTCTCTATGTCTCTGTCCCTCTCTCTGTCCCTCTCTGTGTCCCTCTCTCTATCCCTCTCTCTGTCCCTCTCTATGTCCCTCTCTGTCCCTCTCTCTGTCCTTCTCTCTGTCCCTCTCTCTGTCCCTCTCTCTGTCCCTCTCTGTGTCCAACTCTCTGTCCCTCTCTCTGTCCCACTGTGTCCGACTCTCTGTCCCTCTATCTGTCCCTCTATCTGTCCCTCTCTGTGTCCCACTCTCTGACCCTCTCTCTGTCCCTCTCTGTGTCCCTCTCTCTGTCCCTCTCTCGGTCCCTCTCTCTGTCCCTCTCTCTGTCCCTCTCGCTGTCCCTCTCTGTTTCCCACTCTCTGTCCCTCTCTCTGTCCCTCTCTGTGTCCCACTCTCTGTCCCTCTCTCTGTCCCTCTCTCTGTCCCACTCTCTGTCCCTCTCTCTGTCCCTCTCTCTGTCCCTCTCTCTGTCCCTCTCTGTGTCCATCTCTGTGTCCCACTCTCTGTCCCACTCTCTGTCCCACTCTCTGTCCCTCTCTCTGTCCCTCTCTCTGTCCCACTCTCTTTCCTTCACTCTGTCCCTCTCTGTGTCCACCTCTCTGTCCCTCCCTGTGTCCCTCTCTCTGTCCCTCTCTCTGTCCCTCTCTCTGTCCCTCTCTGTGTCCCTCTCTCTGTCCCTCTCTGTGTCCCTCTCTCTGTCCCTCTCTCTGTCCCTCTCTCTGTCCCTCTCTGTGTCCCACTCTCTGTCCCTCTCTCTGTCCGTCTCTCTGTCCCTCTCTCTGTCCCTCTCTGTGTCCCTCTCTGTGTCCCTCTCTCTGTCCCTCTCTCTGTCCCTCTCTCTGTCCCACTCTCTGTCCCTCTCTCTGTCCCTCTCTCTGTCCCTCTCTCTGTCCCTCTCTCTGTCCCACTCTCTGTCCCTCTCTTTGTCCCTCTCTGTGTCCCTCTCTCTGTCCCTCTCTGTGTCCCTCTCTCTGTCCCTCACTCTGTCCCTCTCTGTGTCCCACTCTCTGTCCCACTCTCTGTCCCTCTCTCTTTCCCTCTCTCTGTCCCTCTCTCTGTCCCACTCTCTGTCCCTCTCTCTGTCCCTCTCTGTGTCCCACTCTCTGTCCCTCTCTGTGTCCCACTCTCTGTCCCTCTCTCTGTCACTCTCTGTGTCCCACTCTCTGTCCCTCTCTGTGTCCCACTCTCTGTCCCTCTCTCTGTCCCTCTCTCTGTCCCACTCTCTTTCCCTCCCTCTGTCCCTCTCTGTGTCCCTCTCTCTGTCCCTCTCTCTGTCCCTCTCTCTGTCTCTCTCTCTGTCCCTCTCTGTGTCCCTCTCTCTGTCCCTCTCTGTGTCCCCCTCTCTGTCCCTCTCTCTATCCCTCTCTCTGTCCCTCTCTGTGTCCCACTCTCTGTCCCTCTCTCTGTCCCTCTCTGTGTCCCACTCTCTGTCCCTCTCTCTGTCCCTCTCTGTGTCCCACTCTCTGTCCCTCTCTCTGTCCCTCTCTCTGTCCCACTCTCTGTCCCTCTCTCTGTCCCTCTCTCTGTCCCTCTCTGTGTTACTCTCTCTGTCCCTCTCTGTGTCCCCCTCTCTGTCCCACTCTCTGTCCCACTGTCTGTCCCTCTCTCTGTCCGTCTCTCTGTCCCCCTGTGTCCCACTCTCTGTCCCTCTATCTGTCCCTCTCTGTGTCCCACTCTCTGACCCTCTCTCTGTCCCTCTCTGTGTCCCTCTCTCTGTCCCTCTCTGTGTCCCTCTCTCTGTCCCTCTATCTGTCCCTCTCTCTGTCCCTCTCTGTGTCCGACTCCATGTCCCTCTCTCTGTCCCTCTCTGTGTCCCACTCTCTGTCCCTCTCTCTGTCCCTCTCTCTGTCCCACTCTCTGTCCCTCTCTCTGTCCCTCTCTGTGTCCCTCTCTCTGTCCCTCTCTGTGTCCCTCTCTATGTCCCACTCTCTGTCCCACTCTCTGTCCCACTCTCTGTCCCTCTCTCTGTCCCACTCTCTTTCCCTCTCTCTGTCCCTCTCTGTGTCCCTCTCTCTGTCCCTCCCTGTGTCCCTCTCTCTGTCCCTCTCTCTGTCCCTCTCTCTGTCCTTCCCTCTGTCCCTCTCTGTGTCCCACTCTCTGTCCCTCTCTGTGTCCCACTCTCTGTCCCTCTCTCTGTCCCTCTCTGTGTCCCTCTCTCTGTCCCTCTCTGTGTCCCTCCCTCTGTCCCTCTCTCTGTCCCTCTCTCTGTCCTTCCCTCTGTCCCTCTCTCTGTCCCTCTCTCTATCCCTCTCTCTGTCCCTCTCTGTGTCCCACTCTCTGTCCCTCTCTCTGTCCCTCTCTGTGTCCCACTCTCTGTCCCTCTCTCTGTCCCTCTCTGTATCCCTCTCTCTGTCCCTCTCTCTTTCCCTCTCTCTGTCCCACTCTCTGTCCCTCTCTGTGTCCCTCTCTGTTTCCCTCTCTCTGTCCCTCTCTCTGTCCCTCTCTCTGTCCCTCTCTCTGTCCCTCTCTGTGTCACTCCCTCTGTCCCTCTCTCTGTCCCTCTCTCTGTCCCTCTCTCTGTCCCTCTCTCTGTCCCTGTCTGTGTCCCACTCTCTGTCCCTCTCTGTATCCCACTCTCTGTCCCTCTCTCTGTCCCTCTCTGTGTCCCTCTCTGTCCCTCTCTGTGTCCCTCTCTGTGTCCCACTCTCTGTCCCTCTCTCTGTCCCTCTCTCTGTCCCTCTCTCTGTCCCTCTCTCTGTCCCTCTCTGTGTTCCACTCTCTGTCCCTCTCTCTGTCCCTCTCTCTGTCCCTCTCTCTGTCCCTCTCTCTGTCCCTCTCTGTGTCCCACTCTCTGTCCCTCTCTCTGTCCCTCTGTGTCCCACTCTCTGTCCCTCTATCTGTCCCTCTCTGTGTCCCACTCTCTGACCCTCTCTCTGTCCCTCTCTGTGTCCCTCTCTCTGTCCCTCTCTGTGTCCCTCTCTGTGTCCCTCTCTCTGTCCCTCTCTCTGTACCTCTCTCTGTCCCACTCTCTGTCCCTCTCTCTGTCCCTCTCTCTGTCCCACTCTCTGTCCCTCTCTCTGTCCCTCTCTGTGTCCCTCTCTCTGTCCCTCTCTGTGTCCCTCCCTCTGTCCCTCTCTCTGTCCCTCTCTCTGTCCCTCTCTGTGTCCCACTCTCTGTCCCTCTCTCTTTCCCTCTCTGTGTCCCACTCTCTGTCCCTCTCTCTGTCCCTCTCTCTGTCCCACTCTCTGTCCCTCTCTCTGTCCCTCTCTGTGTCCCTCTCTCTGTCCCTCTCTCTGTCCCTCTCTGTGTCCCACTCTCTGTCCCACTCTCTGTCCCACTCTCTGTCCCTCTCTCTGTCCCTCTCTGTGTCCCTCTCTCTGTCCCTCTCTGTGTCACTCTCTCTGTCCCACTCTCTGTCCCTCTCTCTGTCCCTCTCTCTGTCCCTCTATGTGTCACTCTCTCTGTCCCATTCTCTGTCCCTCTCTCTGTCACTCTCTCTGTCCCTCTCTCTGACCCTCTCTCTGTCCCTCTCTCTGTCCCACTCTCTGTCCCTCTCTCTGTCCCTCTCTGTGTCCCTCTCTCTGTCCCTCTCTGTGTTCCACTCTCTGTCCCTCTCTCTGTCCCTCTCTCTGTCCCTCTCTGTGTCCCTCTCTGTGTCCCACTCTCTGTCCCACTCTCTGTCCCTCTCTCTGTCCCTCTCGCTGTCTCTATGTCTCTGTCCCTCTCTCTGTCCCTCTCTGTGTCCCTCTCTCTATCCCTCTCTCTGTCCCTCTCTATGTCCCTCTCTGTCCCTCTCTCTGTCCTTCTCTCTGTCCCTCTCTCTGTCCCTCTCTCTGTCCCTCTCTGTGTCCAACTCTCTGTCCCTCTCTCTGTCCCACTGTGTCCGACTCTCTGTCC
This sequence comes from Mustelus asterias, assembly GCF_964213995.1. Lineage (NCBI taxonomy): Eukaryota > Metazoa > Chordata > Chondrichthyes > Carcharhiniformes > Triakidae > Mustelus > Mustelus asterias. The sequence continues at coordinate 68,767 of NW_027590353.1, read as the reverse complement.
CTCTATCTGTCCCTCTATCTGTCCCTCTCTGTGTCCCACTCTCTGACCCTCTCTCTGTCCCTCTCTGTGTCCCTCTCTCTGTCCCTCTCTCGGTCCCTCTCTCTGTCCCTCTCTCTGTCCCTCTCGCTGTCCCTCTCTGTTTCCCACTCTCTGTCCCTCTCTCTGTCCCTCTCTGTGTCCCACTCTCTGTCCCTCTCTCTGTCCCTCTCTCTGTCCCACTCTCTGTCCCTCTCTCTGTCCCTCTCTCTGTCCCTCTCTCTGTCCCTCTCTGTGTCCATCTCTGTGTCCCACTCTCTGTCCCACTCTCTGTCCCACTCTCTGTCCCTCTCTCTGTCCCTCTCTCTGTCCCACTCTCTTTCCTTCACTCTGTCCCTCTCTGTGTCCACCTCTCTGTCCCTCCCTGTGTCCCTCTCTCTGTCCCTCTCTCTGTCCCTCTCTCTGTCCCTCTCTGTGTCCCTCTCTCTGTCCCTCTCTGTGTCCCTCTCTCTGTCCCTCTCTCTGTCCCTCTCTCTGTCCCTCTCTGTGTCCCACTCTCTGTCCCTCTCTCTGTCCGTCTCTCTGTCCCTCTCTCTGTCCCTCTCTGTGTCCCTCTCTGTGTCCCTCTCTCTGTCCCTCTCTCTGTCCCTCTCTCTGTCCCACTCTCTGTCCCTCTCTCTGTCCCTCTCTCTGTCCCTCTCTCTGTCCCTCTCTGTGTCCCACTCTCTGTCCCTCTCTCTGTCCCTCTCTGTGTCCCACTCTCTGTCCCTCTCTCTGTCCCTCTCTGTGTCCCACTCTCTGTCCCTCTCTCTGTCCCTCTCTCTGTCCCACTCTCTGTCCCTCTCTCTGTCCCTCTCTCTGTCCCTCTCTGTGTTACTCTCTCTGTCCCTCTCTGTGTCCCCCTCTCTGTCCCACTCTCTGTCCCACTGTCTGTCCCTCTCTCTGTCCGTCTCTCTGTCCCCCTGTGTCCCACTCTCTGTCCCTCTATCTGTCCCTCTCTGTGTCCCACTCTCTGACCCTCTCTCTGTCCCTCTCTGTGTCCCTCTCTCTGTCCCTCTCTGTGTCCCTCTCTCTGTCCCTCTATCTGTCCCTCTCTCTGTCCCTCTCTGTGTCCGACTCCATGTCCCTCTCTCTGTCCCTCTCTGTGTCCCACTCTCTGTCCCTCTCTCTGTCCCTCTCTCTGTCCCACTCTCTGTCCCTCTCTCTGTCCCTCTCTGTGTCCCTCTCTCTGTCCCTCTCTGTGTCCCTCTCTATGTCCCACTCTCTGTCCCACTCTCTGTCCCACTCTCTGTCCCTCTCTCTGTCCCACTCTCTTTCCCTCTCTCTGTCCCTCTCTGTGTCCCTCTCTCTGTCCCTCCCTGTGTCCCTCTCTCTGTCCCTCTCTCTGTCCCTCTCTCTGTCCTTCCCTCTGTCCCTCTCTGTGTCCCACTCTCTGTCCCTCTCTGTGTCCCACTCTCTGTCCCTCTCTCTGTCCCTCTCTGTGTCCCTCTCTCTGTCCCTCTCTGTGTCCCTCCCTCTGTCCCTCTCTCTGTCCCTCTCTCTGTCCTTCCCTCTGTCCCTCTCTCTGTCCCTCTCTCTATCCCTCTCTCTGTCCCTCTCTGTGTCCCACTCTCTGTCCCTCTCTCTGTCCCTCTCTGTGTCCCACTCTCTGTCCCTCTCTCTGTCCCTCTCTGTATCCCTCTCTCTGTCCCTCTCTCTTTCCCTCTCTCTGTCCCACTCTCTGTCCCTCTCTGTGTCCCTCTCTGTTTCCCTCTCTCTGTCCCTCTCTCTGTCCCTCTCTCTGTCCCTCTCTCTGTCCCTCTCTGTGTCACTCCCTCTGTCCCTCTCTCTGTCCCTCTCTCTGTCCCTCTCTCTGTCCCTCTCTCTGTCCCTGTCTGTGTCCCACTCTCTGTCCCTCTCTGTATCCCACTCTCTGTCCCTCTCTCTGTCCCTCTCTGTGTCCCTCTCTGTCCCTCTCTGTGTCCCTCTCTGTGTCCCACTCTCTGTCCCTCTCTCTGTCCCTCTCTCTGTCCCTCTCTCTGTCCCTCTCTCTGTCCCTCTCTGTGTTCCACTCTCTGTCCCTCTCTCTGTCCCTCTCTCTGTCCCTCTCTCTGTCCCTCTCTCTGTCCCTCTCTGTGTCCCACTCTCTGTCCCTCTCTCTGTCCCTCTGTGTCCCACTCTCTGTCCCTCTATCTGTCCCTCTCTGTGTCCCACTCTCTGACCCTCTCTCTGTCCCTCTCTGTGTCCCTCTCTCTGTCCCTCTCTGTGTCCCTCTCTGTGTCCCTCTCTCTGTCCCTCTCTCTGTACCTCTCTCTGTCCCACTCTCTGTCCCTCTCTCTGTCCCTCTCTCTGTCCCACTCTCTGTCCCTCTCTCTGTCCCTCTCTGTGTCCCTCTCTCTGTCCCTCTCTGTGTCCCTCCCTCTGTCCCTCTCTCTGTCCCTCTCTCTGTCCCTCTCTGTGTCCCACTCTCTGTCCCTCTCTCTTTCCCTCTCTGTGTCCCACTCTCTGTCCCTCTCTCTGTCCCTCTCTCTGTCCCACTCTCTGTCCCTCTCTCTGTCCCTCTCTGTGTCCCTCTCTCTGTCCCTCTCTCTGTCCCTCTCTGTGTCCCACTCTCTGTCCCACTCTCTGTCCCACTCTCTGTCCCTCTCTCTGTCCCTCTCTGTGTCCCTCTCTCTGTCCCTCTCTGTGTCACTCTCTCTGTCCCACTCTCTGTCCCTCTCTCTGTCCCTCTCTCTGTCCCTCTATGTGTCACTCTCTCTGTCCCATTCTCTGTCCCTCTCTCTGTCACTCTCTCTGTCCCTCTCTCTGACCCTCTCTCTGTCCCTCTCTCTGTCCCACTCTCTGTCCCTCTCTCTGTCCCTCTCTGTGTCCCTCTCTCTGTCCCTCTCTGTGTTCCACTCTCTGTCCCTCTCTCTGTCCCTCTCTCTGTCCCTCTCTGTGTCCCTCTCTGTGTCCCACTCTCTGTCCCACTCTCTGTCCCTCTCTCTGTCCCTCTCGCTGTCTCTATGTCTCTGTCCCTCTCTCTGTCCCTCTCTGTGTCCCTCTCTCTATCCCTCTCTCTGTCCCTCTCTATGTCCCTCTCTGTCCCTCTCTCTGTCCTTCTCTCTGTCCCTCTCTCTGTCCCTCTCTCTGTCCCTCTCTGTGTCCAACTCTCTGTCCCTCTCTCTGTCCCACTGTGTCCGACTCTCTGTCCCTCTATCTGTCCCTCTATCTGTCCCTCTCTGTGTCCCACTCTCTGACCCTCTCTCTGTCCCTCTCTGTGTCCCTCTCTCTGTCCCTCTCTCGGTCCCTCTCTCTGTCCCTCTCTCTGTCCCTCTCGCTGTCCCTCTCTGTTTCCCACTCTCTGTCCCTCTCTCTGTCCCTCTCTGTGTCCCACTCTCTGTCCCTCTCTCTGTCCCTCTCTCTGTCCCACTCTCTGTCCCTCTCTCTGTCCCTCTCTCTGTCCCTCTCTCTGTCCCTCTCTGTGTCCATCTCTGTGTCCCACTCTCTGTCCCACTCTCTGTCCCACTCTAGTCCCTCTCTCTGTCCCTCTCTCTGTCCCACTCTCTTTCCTTCACTCTGTCCCTCTCTGTGTCCACCTCTCTGTCCCTCCCTGTGTCCCTCTCTCTGTCCCTCTCTCTGTCCCTCTCTCTGTCCCTCTCTGTGTCCCTCTCTCTGTCCCTCTCTGTGTCCCTCTCTCTGTCCCTCTCTCTGTCCCTCTCTCTGTCCCTCTCTGTGTCCCACTCTCTGTCCCTCTCTCTGTCCGTCTCTCTGTCCCTCTCTCTGTCCCTCTCTGTGTCCCTCTCTGTGTCCCTCTCTCTGTCCCTCTCTCTGTCCCTCTCTCTGTCCCACTCTCTGTCCCTCTCTCTGTCCCTCTCTCTGTCCCTCTCTCTGTCCCTCTCTCTATCCCACTCTCTGTCCCTCTCTTTGTCCCTCTCTGTGTCCCTCTCTCTGTCCCTCTCTGTGTCCCTCTCTCTGTCCCTCACTCTGTCCCTCTCTGTGTCCCACTCTCTGTCCCACTCTCTGTCCCTCTCTCTTTCCCTCTCTCTGTCCCTCTCTCTGTCCCACTCTCTGTCCCTCTCTCTGTCCCTCTCTGTGTCCCACTCTCTGTCCCTCTCTGTGTCCCACTCTCTGTCCCTCTCTCTGTCACTCTCTGTGTCCCACTCTCTGTCCCTCTCTGTGTCCCACTCTCTGTCCCTCTCTCTGTCCCTCTCTCTGTCCCACTCTCTTTCCCTCCCTCTGTCCCTCTCTGTGTCCCTCTCTCTGTCCCTCTCTCTGTCCCTCTCTCTGTCTCTCTCTCTGTCCCTCTCTGTGTCCCTCTCTCTGTCCCTCTCTGTGTCCCCCTCTCTGTCCCTCTCTCTATCCCTCTCTCTGTCCCTCTCTGTGTCCCTCTCTCTGTCCCACTCTCTGTCCCTCTCTCTGTCCCTCTCTGTGTCCCACTCTCTGTCCCTCTCTGTGTCCCACTCTCTGTCCCTCTCTCTGTCACTCTCTGTGTCCCACTCTCTGTCCCTCTCTGTGTCCCACTCTCTGTCCCTCTCTCTGTCCCTCTCTCTGTCCCACTCTCTTTCCCTCCCTCTGTCCCTCTCTGTGTCCCTCTCTCTGTCCCTCTCTCTGTCCCTCTCTCTGTCTCTCTCTCTGTCCCTCTCTGTGTCCCTCTCTCTGTCCCTCTCTGTGTCCCCCTCTCTGTCCCTCTCTCTATCCCTCTCTCTGTCCCTCTCTGTGTCCCACTCTCTGTCCCTCTCTCTGTCCCTCTCTGTGTCCCACTCTCTGTCCCTCTCTCTGTCCCTCTCTGTGTCCCACTCTCTGTCCCTCTCTCTGTCCCTCTCTCTGTCCCACTCTCTGTCCCTCTCTCTGTCCCTCTCTCTGTCCCTCTCTGTGTTACTCTCTCTGTCCCTCTCTGTGTCCCCCTCTCTGTCCCACTCTCTGTCCCACTGTCTGTCCCTCTCTCTGTCCGTCTCTCTGTCCCCCTGTGTCCCACTCTCTGTCCCTCTATCTGTCCCTCTCTGTGTCCCACTCTCTGACCCTCTCTCTGTCCCTCTCTGTGTCCCTCTCTCTGTCCCTCTCTGTGTCCCTCTCTCTGTCCCTCTATCTGTCCCTCTCTCTGTCCCTCTCTGTGTCCGACTCCATGTCCCTCTCTCTGTCCCTCTCTGTGTCCCACTCTCTGTCCCTCTCTCTGTCCCTCTCTCTGTCCCACTCTCTGTCCCTCTCTCTGTCCCTCTCTGTGTCCCTCTCTCTGTCCCTCTCTGTGTCCCTCTCTATGTCCCACTCTCTGTCCCACTCTCTGTCCCACTCTCTGTCCCTCTCTCTGTCCCACTCTCTTTCCCTCTCTCTGTCCCTCTCTGTGTCCCTCTCTCTGTCCCTCCCTGTGTCCCTCTCTCTGTCCCTCTCTCTGTCCCTCTCTCTGTCCTTCCCTCTGTCCCTCTCTGTGTCCCACTCTCTGTCCCTCTCTGTGTCCCACTCTCTGTCCCTCTCTCTGTCCCTCTCTGTGTCCCTCTCTCTGTCCCTCTCTGTGTCCCTCCCTCTGTCCCTCTCTCTGTCCCTCTCTCTGTCCTTCCCTCTGTCCCTCTCTCTGTCCCTCTCTCTATCCCTCTCTCTGTCCCTCTCTGTGTCCCACTCTCTGTCCCTCTCTCTGTCCCTCTCTCTGTCCCTCTCTCTGTCCCTCTCTGTGTCACTCCCTCTGTCCCTCTCTCTGTCCCTCTCTCTGTCCCTCTCTCTGTCCCTCTCTCTGTCCCTGTCTGTGTCCCACTCTCTGTCCCTCTCTGTATCCCACTCTCTGTCCCTCTCTCTGTCCCTCTCTGTGTCCCTCTCTGTCCCTCTCTGTGTCCCTCTCTGTGTCCCACTCTCTGTCCCTCTCTCTGTCCCTCTCTCTGTCCCTCTCTCTGTCCCTCTCTCTGTCCCTCTCTGTGTTCCACTCTCTGTCCCTCTCTCTGTCCCTCTCTCTGTCCCTCTCTCTGTCCCTCTCTCTGTCCCTCTCTGTGTCCCACTCTCTGTCCCTCTCTCTGTCCCTCTGTGTCCCACTCTCTGTCCCTCTATCTGTCCCTCTCTGTGTCCCACTCTCTGACCCTCTCTCTGTCCCTCTCTGTGTCCCTCTCTCTGTCCCTCTCTGTGTCCCTCTCTGTGTCCCTCTCTCTGTCCCTCTCTCTGTACCTCTCTCTGTCCCACTCTCTGTCCCTCTCTCTGTCCCTCTCTCTGTCCCACTCTCTGTCCCTCTCTCTGTCCCTCTCTGTGTCCCTCTCTCTGTCCCTCTCTGTGTCCCTCCCTCTGTCCCTCTCTCTGTCCCTCTCTCTGTCCCTCTCTGTGTCCCACTCTCTGTCCCTCTCTCTTTCCCTCTCTGTGTCCCACTCTCTGTCCCTCTCTCTGTCCCTCTCTCTGTCCCACTCTCTGTCCCTCTCTCTGTCCCTCTCTGTGTCCCTCTCTCTGTCCCTCTCTCTGTCCCTCTCTGTGTCCCACTCTCTGTCCCACTCTCTGTCCCACTCTCTATCCCTCTCTCTGTCCCTCTCTGTGTCCCTCTCTCTGTCCCTCTCTGTGTCACTCTCTCTGTCCCACTCTCTGTCCCTCTCTCTGTCCCTCTCTCTGTCCCTCTATGTGTCACTCTCTCTGTCCCATTCTCTGTCCCTCTCTCTGTCACTCTCTCTGTCCCTCTCTCTGACCCTCTCTCTGTCCCTCTCTCTGTCCCACTCTCTGTCCCTCTCTCTGTCCCTCTCTGTGTCCCTCTCTCTGTCCCTCTCTGTGTTCCACTCTCTGTCCCTCTCTCTGTCCCTCTCTCTGTCCCTCTCTGTGTCCCTCTCTGTGTCCCACTCTCTGTCCCACTCTCTGTCCCTCTCTCTGTCCCTCTCGCTGTCTCTATGTCTCTGTCCCTCTCTCTGTCCCTCTCTGTGTCCCTCTCTCTATCCCTCTCTCTGTCCCTCTCTATGTCCCTCTCTGTCCCTCTCTCTGTCCTTCTCTCTGTCCCTCTCTCTGTCCCTCTCTCTGTCCCTCTCTGTGTCCAACTCTCTGTCCCTCTCTCTGTCCCACTGTGTCCGACTCTCTGTCCCTCTATCTGTCCCTCTATCTGTCCCTCTCTGTGTCCCACTCTCTGACCCTCTCTCTGTCCCTCTCTGTGTCCCTCTCTCTGTCCCTCTCTCGGTCCCTCTCTCTGTCCCTCTCTCTGTCCCTCTCGCTGTCCCTCTCTGTTTCCCACTCTCTGTCCCTCTCTCTGTCCCTCTCTGTGTCCCACTCTCTGTCCCTCTCTCTGTCCCTCTCTCTGTCCCACTCTCTGTCCCTCTCTCTGTCCCTCTCTCTGTCCCTCTCTCTGTCCCTCTCTGTGTCCATCTCTGTGTCCCACTCTCTGTCCCACTCTCTGTCCCACTCTCTGTCCCTCTCTCTGTCCCTCTCTCTGTCCCACTCTCTTTCCTTCACTCTGTCCCTCTCTGTGTCCACCTCTCTGTCCCTCCCTGTGTCCCTCTCTCTGTCCCTCTCTCTGTCCCTCTCTCTGTCCCTCTCTGTGTCCCTCTCTCTGTCCCTCTCTGTGTCCCTCTCTCTGTCCCTCTCTCTGTCCCTCTCTCTGTCCCTCTCTGTGTCCCACTCTCTGTCCCTCTCTCTGTCCGTCTCTCTGTCCCTCTCTCTGTCCCTCTCTGTGTCCCTCTCTGTGTCCCTCTCTCTGTCCCTCTCTCTGTCCCTCTCTCTGTCCCACTCTCTGTCCCTCTCTCTGTCCCTCTCTCTGTCCCTCTCTCTGTCCCTCTCTCTGTCCCACTCTCTGTCCCTCTCTTTGTCCCTCTCTGTGTCCCTCTCTCTGTCCCTCTCTGTGTCCCTCTCTCTGTCCCTCACTCTGTCCCTCTCTGTGTCCCACTCTCTGTCCCACTCTCTGTCCCTCTCTCTTTCCCTCTCTCTGTCCCTCTCTCTGTCCCACTCTCTGTCCCTCTCTCTGTCCCTCTCTGTGTCCCACTCTCTGTCCCTCTCTGTGTCCCACTCTCTGTCCCTCTCTCTGTCACTCTCTGTGTCCCACTCTCTGTCCCTCTCTGTGTCCCACTCTCTGTCCCTCTCTCTGTCCCTCTCTCTGTCCCACTCTCTTTCCCTCCCTCTGTCCCTCTCTGTGTCCCTCTCTCTGTCCCTCTCTCTGTCCCTCTCTCTGTCTCTCTCTCTGTCCCTCTCTGTGTCCCTCTCTCTGTCCCTCTCTGTGTCCCCCTCTCTGTCCCTCTCTCTATCCCTCTCTCTGTCCCTCTCTGTGTCCCACTCTCTGTCCCTCTCTCTGTCCCTCTCTGTGTCCCACTCTCTGTCCCTCTCTCTGTCCCTCTCTGTGTCCCACTCTCTGTCCCTCTCTCTGTCCCTCTCTCTGTCCCACTCTCTGTCCCTCTCTCTGTCCCTCTCTCTGTCCCTCTCTGTGTTACTCTCTCTGTCCCTCTCTGTGTCCCCCTCTCTGTCCCACTCTCTGTCCCACTGTCTGTCCCTCTCTCTGTCCGTCTCTCTGTCCCCCTGTGTCCCACTCTCTGTCCCTCTATCTGTCCCTCTCTGTGTCCCACTCTCTGACCCTCTCTCTGTCCCTCTCTGTGTCCCTCTCTCTGTCCCTCTCTGTGTCCCTCTCTCTGTCCCTCTATCTGTCCCTCTCTCTGTCCCTCTCTGTGTCCGACTCCATGTCCCTCTCTCTGTCCCTCTCTGTGTCCCACTCTCTGTCCCTCTCTCTGTCCCTCTCTCTGTCCCACTCTCTGTCCCTCTCTCTGTCCCTCTCTGTGTCCCTCTCTCTGTCCCTCTCTGTGTCCCTCTCTATGTCCCACTCTCTGTCCCACTCTCTGTCCCACTCTCTGTCCCTCTCTCTGTCCCACTCTCTTTCCCTCTCTCTGTCCCTCTCTGTGTCCCTCTCTCTGTCCCTCCCTGTGTCCCTCTCTCTGTCCCTCTCTCTGTCCCTCTCTCTGTCCTTCCCTCTGTCCCTCTCTGTGTCCCACTCTCTGTCCCTCTCTGTGTCCCACTCTCTGTCCCTCTCTCTGTCCCTCTCTGTGTCCCTCTCTCTGTCCCTCTCTGTGTCCCTCCCTCTGTCCCTCTCTCTGTCCCTCTCTCTGTCCTTCCCTCTGTCCCTCTCTCTGTCCCTCTCTCTATCCCTCTCTCTGTCCCTCTCTGTGTCCCACTCTCTGTCCCTCTCTCTGTCCCTCTCTGTGTCCCACTCTCTGTCCCTCTCTCTGTCCCTCTCTGTATCCCTCTCTCTGTCCCTCTCTCTTTCCCTCTCTCTGTCCCACTCTCTGTCCCTCTCTGTGTCCCTCTCTGTTTCCCTCTCTCTGTCCCTCTCTCTGTCCCTCTCTCTGTCCCTCTCTCTGTCCCTCTCTGTGTCACTCCCTCTGTCCCTCTCTCTGTCCCTCTCTCTGTCCCTCTCTCTGTCCCTCTCTCTGTCCCTGTCTGTGTCCCACTCTCTGTCCCTCTCTGTATCCCACTCTCTGTCCCTCTCTCTGTCCCTCTCTGTGTCCCTCTCTGTCCCTCTCTGTGTCCCTCTCTGTGTCCCACTCTCTGTCCCTCTCTCTGTCCCTCTCTCTGTCCCTCTCTCTGTCCCTCTCTCTGTCCCTCTCTGTGTTCCACTCTCTGTCCCTCTCTCTGTCCCTCTCTCTGTCCCTCTCTCTGTCCCTCTCTCTGTCCCTCTCTGTGTCCCACTCTCTGTCCCTCTCTCTGTCCCTCTGTGTCCCACTCTCTGTCCCTCTATCTGTCCCTCTCTGTGTCCCACTCTCTGACCCTCTCTCTGTCCCTCTCTGTGTCCCTCTCTCTGTCCCTCTCTGTGTCCCTCTCTGTGTCCCTCTCTCTGTCCCTCTCTCTGTACCTCTCTCTGTCCCACTCTCTGTCCCTCTCTCTGTCCCTCTCTCTGTCCCACTCTCTGTCCCTCTCTCTGTCCCTCTCTGTGTCCCTCTCTCTGTCCCTCTCTGTGTCCCTCCCTCTGTCCCTCTCTCTGTCCCTCTCTCTGTCCCTCTCTGTGTCCCACTCTCTGTCCCTCTCTCTTTCCCTCTCTGTGTCCCACTCTCTGTCCCTCTCTCTGTCCCTCTCTCTGTCCCACTCTCTGTCCCTCTCTCTGTCCCTCTCTGTGTCCCTCTCTCTGTCCCTCTCTCTGTCCCTCTCTGTGTCCCACTCTCTGTCCCACTCTCTGTCCCACTCTCTGTCCCTCTCTCTGTCCCTCTCTGTGTCCCTCTCTCTGTCCCTCTCTGTGTCACTCTCTCTGTCCCACTCTCTGTCCCTCTCTCTGTCCCTCTCTCTGTCCCTCTATGTGTCACTCTCTCTGTCCCATTCTCTGTCCCTCTCTCTGTCACTCTCTCTGTCCCTCTCTCTGACCCTCTCTCTGTCCCTCTCTCTGTCCCACTCTCTGTCCCTCTCTCTGTCCCTCTCTGTGTCCCTCTCTCTGTCCCTCTCTGTGTTCCACTCTCTGTCCCTCTCTCTGTCCCTCTCTCTGTCCCTCTCTGTGTCCCTCTCTGTGTCCCACTCTCTGTCCCACTCTCTGTCCCTCTCTCTGTCCCTCTCGCTGTCTCTATGTCTCTGTCCCTCTCTCTGTCCCTCTCTGTGTCCCTCTCTCTATCCCTCTCTCTGTCCCTCTCTATGTCCCTCTCTGTCCCTCTCTCTGTCCTTCTCTCTGTCCCTCTCTCTGTCCCTCTCTCTGTCCCTCTCTGTGTCCAACTCTCTGTCCCTCTCTCTGTCCCACTGTGTCCGACTCTCTGTCCCTCTATCTGTCCCTCTATCTGTCCCTCTCTGTGTCCCACTCTCTGACCCTCTCTCTGTCCCTCTCTGTGTCCCTCTCTCTGTCCCTCTCTCGGTCCCTCTCTCTGTCCCTCTCTCTGTCCCTCTCGCTGTCCCTCTCTGTTTCCCACTCTCTGTCCCTCTCTCTGTCCCTCTCTGTGTCCCACTCTCTGTCCCTCTCTCTGTCCCTCTCTCTGTCCCACTCTCTGTCCCTCTCTCTGTCCCTCTCTCTGTCCCTCTCTCTGTCCCTCTCTGTGTCCATCTCTGTGTCCCACTCTCTGTCCCACTCTCTGTCCCACTCTCTGTCCCTCTCTCTGTCCCTCTCTCTGTCCCACTCTCTTTCCTTCACTCTGTCCCTCTCTGTGTCCACCTCTCTGTCCCTCCCTGTGTCCCTCTCTCTGTCCCTCTCTCTGTCCCTCTCTCTGTCCCTCTCTGTGTCCCTCTCTCTGTCCCTCTCTGTGTCCCTCTCTCTGTCCCTCTCTCTGTCCCTCTCTCTGTCCCTCTCTGTGTCCCACTCTCTGTCCCTCTCTCTGTCCGTCTCTCTGTCCCTCTCTCTGTCCCTCTCTGTGTCCCTCTCTGTGTCCCTCTCTCTGTCCCTCTCTCTGTCCCTCTCTCTGTCCCACTCTCTGTCCCTCTCTCTGTCCCTCTCTCTGTCCCTCTCTCTGTCCCTCTCTGTGTCCCACTCTCTGTCCCTCTCTCTGTCCCTCTCTGTGTCCCACTCTCTGTCCCTCTCTCTGTCCCTCTCTGTGTCCCACTCTCTGTCCCTCTCTCTGTCCCTCTCTCTGTCCCACTCTCTGTCCCTCTCTCTGTCCCTCTCTCTGTCCCTCTCTGTGTTACTCTCTCTGTCCCTCTCTGTGTCCCCCTCTCTGTCCCACTCTCTGTCCCACTGTCTGTCCCTCTCTCTGTCCGTCTCTCTGTCCCCCTGTGTCCCACTCTCTGTCCCTCTATCTGTCCCTCTCTGTGTCCCACTCTCTGACCCTCTCTCTGTCCCTCTCTGTGTCCCTCTCTCTGTCCCTCTCTGTGTCCCTCTCTCTGTCCCTCTATCTGTCCCTCTCTCTGTCCCTCTCTGTGTCCGACTCCATGTCCCTCTCTCTGTCCCTCTCTGTGTCCCACTCTCTGTCCCTCTCTCTGTCCCTCTCTCTGTCCCACTCTCTGTCCCTCTCTCTGTCCCTCTCTGTGTCCCTCTCTCTGTCCCTCTCTGTGTCCCTCTCTATGTCCCACTCTCTGTCCCACTCTCTGTCCCACTCTCTGTCCCTCTCTCTGTCCCACTCTCTTTCCCTCTCTCTGTCCCTCTCTGTGTCCCTCTCTCTGTCCCTCCCTGTGTCCCTCTCTCTGTCCCTCTCTCTGTCCCTCTCTCTGTCCTTCCCTCTGTCCCTCTCTGTGTCCCACTCTCTGTCCCTCTCTGTGTCCCACTCTCTGTCCCTCTCTCTGTCCCTCTCTGTGTCCCTCTCTCTGTCCCTCTCTGTGTCCCTCCCTCTGTCCCTCTCTCTGTCCCTCTCTCTGTCCTTCCCTCTGTCCCTCTCTCTGTCCCTCTCTCTATCCCTCTCTCTGTCCCTCTCTGTGTCCCACTCTCTGTCCCTCTCTCTGTCCCTCTCTGTGTCCCACTCTCTGTCCCTCTCTCTGTCCCTCTCTGTATCCCTCTCTCTGTCCCTCTCTCTTTCCCTCTCTCTGTCCCACTCTCTGTCCCTCTCTGTGTCCCTCTCTGTTTCCCTCTCTCTGTCCCTCTCTCTGTCCCTCTCTCTGTCCCTCTCTCTGTCCCTCTCTGTGTCACTCCCTCTGTCCCTCTCTCTGTCCCTCTCTCTGTCCCTCTCTCTGTCCCTCTCTCTGTCCCTGTCTGTGTCCCACTCTCTGTCCCTCTCTGTATCCCACTCTCTGTCCCTCTCTCTGTCCCTCTCTGTGTCCCTCTCTGTCCCTCTCTGTGTCCCTCTCTGTGTCCCACTCTCTGTCCCTCTCTCTGTCCCTCTCTCTGTCCCTCTCTCTGTCCCTCTCTCTGTCCCTCTCTGTGTTCCACTCTCTGTCCCTCTCTCTGTCCCTCTCTCTGTCCCTCTCTCTGTCCCTCTCTCTGTCCCTCTCTGTGTCCCACTCTCTGTCCCTCTCTCTGTCCCTCTGTGTCCCACTCTCTGTCCCTCTATCTGTCCCTCTCTGTGTCCCACTCTCTGACCCTCTCTCTGTCCCTCTCTGTGTCCCTCTCTCTGTCCCTCTCTGTGTCCCTCTCTGTGTCCCTCTCTCTGTCCCTCTCTCTGTACCTCTCTCTGTCCCACTCTCTGTCCCTCTCTCTGTCCCTCTCTCTGTCCCACTCTCTGTCCCTCTCTCTGTCCCTCTCTGTGTCCCTCTCTCTGTCCCTCTCTGTGTCCCTCCCTCTGTCCCTCTCTCTGTCCCTCTCTCTGTCCCTCTCTGTGTCCCACTCTCTGTCCCTCTCTCTTTCCCTCTCTGTGTCCCACTCTCTGTCCCTCTCTCTGTCCCTCTCTCTGTCCCACTCTCTGTCCCTCTCTCTGTCCCTCTCTGTGTCCCTCTCTCTGTCCCTCTCTCTGTCCCTCTCTGTGTCCCACTCTCTGTCCCACTCTCTGTCCCACTCTCTGTCCCTCTCTCTGTCCCTCTCTGTGTCCCTCTCTCTGTCCCTCTCTGTGTCACTCTCTCTGTCCCACTCTCTGTCCCTCTCTCTGTCCCTCTCTCTGTCCCTCTATGTGTCACTCTCTCTGTCCCATTCTCTGTCCCTCTCTCTGTCACTCTCTCTGTCCCTCTCTCTGACCCTCTCTCTGTCCCTCTCTCTGTCCCACTCTCTGTCCCTCTCTCTGTCCCTCTCTGTGTCCCTCTCTCTGTCCCTCTCTGTGTTCCACTCTCTGTCCCTCTCTCTGTCCCTCTCTCTGTCCCTCTCTGTGTCCCTCTCTGTGTCCCACTCTCTGTCCCACTCTCTGTCCCTCTCTCTGTCCCTCTCGCTGTCTCTATGTCTCTGTCCCTCTCTCTGTCCCTCTCTGTGTCCCTCTCTCTATCCCTCTCTCTGTCCCTCTCTATGTCCCTCTCTGTCCCTCTCTCTGTCCTTCTCTCTGTCCCTCTCTCTGTCCCTCTCTCTGTCCCTCTCTGTGTCCAACTCTCTGTCCCTCTCTCTGTCCCACTGTGTCCGACTCTCTGTCCCTCTATCTGTCCCTCTATCTGTCCCTCTCTGTGTCCCACTCTCTGACCCTCTCTCTGTCCCTCTCTGTGTCCCTCTCTCTGTCCCTCTCTCGGTCCCTCTCTCTGTCCCTCTCTCTGTCCCTCTCGCTGTCCCTCTCTGTTTCCCACTCTCTGTCCCTCTCTCTGTCCCTCTCTGTGTCCCACTCTCTGTCCCTCTCTCTGTCCCTCTCTCTGTCCCACTCTCTGTCCCTCTCTCTGTCCCTCTCTCTGTCCCTCTCTCTGTCCCTCTCTGTGTCCATCTCTGTGTCCCACTCTCTGTCCCACTCTCTGTCCCACTCTAGTCCCTCTCTCTGTCCCTCTCTCTGTCCCACTCTCTTTCCTTCACTCTGTCCCTCTCTGTGTCCACCTCTCTGTCCCTCCCTGTGTCCCTCTCTCTGTCCCTCTCTCTGTCCCTCTCTCTGTCCCTCTCTGTGTCCCTCTCTCTGTCCCTCTCTGTGTCCCTCTCTCTGTCCCTCTCTCTGTCCCTCTCTCTGTCCCTCTCTGTGTCCCACTCTCTGTCCCTCTCTCTGTCCGTCTCTCTGTCCCTCTCTCTGTCCCTCTCTGTGTCCCTCTCTGTGTCCCTCTCTCTGTCCCTCTCTCTGTCCCTCTCTCTGTCCCACTCTCTGTCCCTCTCTCTGTCCCTCTCTCTGTCCCTCTCTCTGTCCCTCTCTCTATCCCACTCTCTGTCCCTCTCTTTGTCCCTCTCTGTGTCCCTCTCTCTGTCCCTCTCTGTGTCCCTCTCTCTGTCCCTCACTCTGTCCCTCTCTGTGTCCCACTCTCTGTCCCACTCTCTGTCCCTCTCTCTTTCCCTCTCTCTGTCCCTCTCTCTGTCCCACTCTCTGTCCCTCTCTCTGTCCCTCTCTGTGTCCCACTCTCTGTCCCTCTCTGTGTCCCACTCTCTGTCCCTCTCTCTGTCACTCTCTGTGTCCCACTCTCTGTCCCTCTCTGTGTCCCACTCTCTGTCCCTCTCTCTGTCCCTCTCTCTGTCCCACTCTCTTTCCCTCCCTCTGTCCCTCTCTGTGTCCCTCTCTCTGTCCCTCTCTCTGTCCCTCTCTCTGTCTCTCTCTCTGTCCCTCTCTGTGTCCCTCTCTCTGTCCCTCTCTGTGTCCCCCTCTCTGTCCCTCTCTCTATCCCTCTCTCTGTCCCTCTCTGTGTCCCACTCTCTGTCCCTCTCTCTGTCCCTCTCTGTGTCCCACTCTCTGTCCCTCTCTCTGTCCCTCTCTGTGTCCCACTCTCTGTCCCTCTCTCTGTCCCTCTCTCTGTCCCACTCTCTGTCCCTCTCTCTGTCCCTCTCTCTGTCCCTCTCTGTGTTACTCTCTCTGTCCCTCTCTGTGTCCCCCTCTCTGTCCCACTCTCTGTCCCACTGTCTGTCCCTCTCTCTGTCCGTCTCTCTGTCCCCCTGTGTCCCACTCTCTGTCCCTCTATCTGTCCCTCTCTGTGTCCCACTCTCTGACCCTCTCTCTGTCCCTCTCTGTGTCCCTCTCTCTGTCCCTCTCTGTGTCCCTCTCTCTGTCCCTCTATCTGTCCCTCTCTCTGTCCCTCTCTGTGTCCGACTCCATGTCCCTCTCTCTGTCCCTCTCTGTGTCCCACTCTCTGTCCCTCTCTCTGTCCCTCTCTCTGTCCCACTCTCTGTCCCTCTCTCTGTCCCTCTCTGTGTCCCTCTCTCTGTCCCTCTCTGTGTCCCTCTCTATGTCCCACTCTCTGTCCCACTCTCTGTCCCACTCTCTGTCCCTCTCTCTGTCCCACTCTCTTTCCCTCTCTCTGTCCCTCTCTGTGTCCCTCTCTCTGTCCCTCCCTGTGTCCCTCTCTCTGTCCCTCTCTCTGTCCCTCTCTCTGTCCTTCCCTCTGTCCCTCTCTGTGTCCCACTCTCTGTCCCTCTCTGTGTCCCACTCTCTGTCCCTCTCTCTGTCCCTCTCTGTGTCCCTCTCTGTCCCTCTCTGTGTCCCTCTCTGTGTCCCACTCTCTGTCCCTCTCTCTGTCCCTCTCTCTGTCCCTCTCTCTGTCCCTCTCTCTGTCCCTCTCTGTGTCCCACTCTCTGTCCCTCTCTCTGTCCCTCTCTCTGTCCCTCTCTCTGTCCCACTCTCTGTCCCTCTCTCTGTCCCTCTCTCTGTCCCTCTCGCTGTCTCTATCTCTCTGTCCCTCTCTGTGTCCCACTCTCTGTCCCACTCTCTGTCCCTCTTTCTGTCCCTCTCTCTGTCCCTCTCTCTGTACCTCTCTCTGTCCCACTCTCTGTCCCACTCTCTGTCCCTTTCTCTGTCCCTCTCGCTGTCTCTATCTCTCTGTCCCTCTCTCTGTCCCTCTCTGTGTCACTCTCTCTGTCCCACTCTCTGTCCCTCTCTCTGTCCCTCTCTGTGTCCCTCTCTCTGTCCCTCTCTGTGTCACTCTCTCTGTCCCACTCTCTGTCCCTATCTCTGTCCCTCTCTCTGTCCCTCTCTGTGTCACTCTCTCTGTCCCACTCTCTGTCCCTCTCACTGTCACTCTCTCTGTCCCTCTCTCTGTCCCTCTCTTTGTGCCTCTATCTGTCCCTCTCTGTGTCCCACTCTCTGTCCCTCTCTGTGTCCCTCTCTCTGTCCCTCTCTGTGTCCCTCTCTCTGTCCCTCACTCTGTCCCTCTCTGTGTCCCTTTCTCTGTCCCTCTCTCTGTCCCTCTCTGTGTCCCACTCTCTGTCCCTCTCTCTGTCCCTCTCTCTGTCCCTCTCTGTGTCCCAATCTCTGTCCCTCTCTCTGTCCCTCTCTCTGTCCCTCTCTCTGTCCCACTCTCTGTCCCACTCTCTGTCCCTCTCTCTCTCCCTCTCTGTGTCCCTCTCTCTGTCCCTCTCTCTGTCCCTCTCTCTGTCCCTCTCTGTGTCCCACTCTCTGTCCCTCTCTCTGTCCCTCTCTATGTCCCTCTCTCTGTGTCCCTCTCTGTGTCCCTCTGTGTCCCACTCTCTGTCCCTCTCTCTGTCCCTCTCTCTGTCCCTCTCTGTGTCCCACTCTCTGTCCCTCTCTCTGTCCCTCTGTGTCCCACTCTCTGTCCCTCTATCTGTCCCTCTCTGTGTCCCACTCTCTGACCCTCTCTCTGTCCCTCTCTGTGTCCCTCTCTCTGTCCCTCTCTGTGTCCCTCTCTGTGTCCCTCTCTCTGTCCCTCTCTCGGTACCTCTCTCTGTCCCACTCTCTGTCCCACTCTCTGTCCCTCTCTCTGTCCCTCTCTCTGTCCCACTCTCTGTCCCTCTCTCTGTCCCTCTCTGTGTCCCTCTCTCTGTCCCTCTCTGTGTCCCTCCCTCTGTCCCTCTCTCTGTCCCTCTCTCTGTCCCTCTCTGTGTCCCACTCTCTGTCCCTCTCTCTTTCCCTCTCTGTGTCCCACTCTCTGTCCCTCTCTCTGTCCCTCTCTCTGTCCCACTCTCTGTCCCTCTCTCTGTCCCTCTCTGTGTCCCTCTCTCTGTCTCTCTCTGTGTCACTCTCTGTGTCCCACTCTCTGTCCCACTCTCTGTACCACTCTCTGTCCCTCTCTCTGTCCCTCTCTGTGTCCCTCTCTCTGTCCCTCTCTGTGTCACTCTCTCTGTCCCACTCTCTGTCCCTCTCTCTGTCCCTCTCTCTGTCCCTCTATGTGTCACTCGCTCTGTCCCATTCTCTGTACCTCTCTCTGTCACTCTCTCTGTCCCTCTCTCTGACCCACTCTCTGTCCCTCTCTCTGTCCCACTCTCTGTCCCTCTCTCTGTCCCTCTCTGTGTCCCTCTCTCTGTCCCTCTCTGTGTTCCACTCTCTGTCCCTCTCTCTGTCCCTCTCTCTGTCCCTCTCTGTGTCCCTCTCTGTGTCCCACTCTCTGTCCCACTCTCTGTCCCTCTCTCTGTCCCTCTCGCTGTCTCTATGTCTCTGTCCCTCTCTCTGTCCCTCTCTGTGTCCCTCTCTCTGTCCCTCTCTCTGTCCCTCTCTATGTCCCTCTCTGTCCCTCTCTCTGTCCATCTCTCTGTCCCTCTCTCTGTCCCTCTCTCTGTCCCTCTCTGTGTCCCACTCTCTGTCCCTCTCTCTGTCCCTCTGTGTCCGACTCTCTGTCCCTCTATCTGTCCCTCTCTCTGTCCCTCTCTGTGTCCCACTCTCTGACCCTCTCTCTGTCCCTCTCTGTGTCCCTCTCTCTGTCCCTCTCTCGGTCCCTCTCTCTGTCCCTCTCTCTGTCCCTCTCGCTGTCCCTCTCTGTGTCCCACTCTCTGTCCCTCTCTCTGTCCCTCTCTGTGTCCCACTCTCTGTCCCTCTCTCTGTCCCTCTCTCTGTCCCACTCTCTGTCCCTCTCTCTGTCCCTCTCTGTGTCCATCTCTGTGTCCCACTCTCTGTCCCACTCTCTGTCCCACTCTCTGTCTCTCTCTCTGTCCCTCTCTCTGTCCCACTCTCTTTCCTTCACTCTGTCCCTCTCTGTGTCCACCTCTCTGTCCCTCCCTGTGTCCCTCTCTCTGTCCCTCTCTCTGTCCCTCCCTGTGTCCCTCTCTCTGTCCCTCTCTCTGTCCCTCTCTCTGTCCCTCTCTGTGTCCCTCTCTCTGTCCCTCTCTCTGTCCCACTCTCTGTCCCTCTCTTTGTCCCTCTCTGTGTCCCTCTCTCTGTCCCTCTCTGTGTCCCTCTCTCTGTCCCTCACTCTGTCCCTCTCTGTGTCCCACTCTCTGTCCCACTCTCTGTCCCTCTCTCTTTCCCTCTCTCTGTCCCTCTCTCTGTCCCACTCTCTGTCCCTCTCTCTGTCCCTCTCTGTGTCCCACTCTCTGTCCCTCTCTGTGTCCCACTCTCTGTCCCTCTCTCTGTCACTCTCTGTGTCCCACTCTCTGTCCCTCTCTGTGTCCCACTCTCTGTCCCTCTCTCTGTCCCTCTCTCTGTCCCACTCTCTTTCCCTCCCTCTGTCCCTCTCTGTGTCCCTCTCTCTGTCCCTCTCTCTGTCCCTCTCTCTGTCTCTCTCTCTGTCCCTCTCTGTGTCCCTCTCTCTGTCCCTCTCTGTGTCCCCCTCTCTGTCCCTCTCTCTATCCCTCTCTCTGTCCCTCTCTGTGTCCCACTCTCTGTCCCTCTCTCTGTCCCTCTCTGTGTCCCACTCTCTGTCCCTCTCTCTGTCCCTCTCTGTGTCCCACTCTCTGTCCCTCTCTCTGTCCCTCTCTCTGTCCACTCTCTGTCCCTCTCTCTGTCCCTCTCTCTGTCCCTCT
Source organism: Mustelus asterias (assembly GCF_964213995.1). NCBI lineage: Eukaryota > Metazoa > Chordata > Chondrichthyes > Carcharhiniformes > Triakidae > Mustelus > Mustelus asterias. Next base: position 49,854 of record NW_027590353.1, on the reverse strand, counting down.
CTGTGTTACTCTCTCTGTCCCTCTCTGTGTCCCTCTCTCTGTCCCACTCTCTGTCCCACTGTCTGTCCCTCCCTCTGTCCCTCTCTCTGTCCCTCTGTGTCCCACTCTCTGTCCCTCTATCTGTCCCTCTCTGTGTCCCACTCTCTGACCCTCTCTCTGTCCCTCTCTGTGTCCCTCTCTCTGTCCCTCTCTGTGTCCCTCTCTCTGTCCCTCTATCTGTCCCTCTCTCTGTCCCTCTCTGTGTCCGACTCTCTGTCCCTCTCTCTGTCCCTCTCTGTGTCCCACTCTCTGTCCCTCTCTCTGTCCCTCTCTCTGTCCCACTCTCTGTCCCTCTCTCTGTCCCTCTCTGTGTCCCTCTCTCTGTCCCTCTCTGTGTCCCTCTCTATGTCCCACTCTCTGTCCCACTCTCTGTCCCACTCTCTGTCCCTCTCTCTGTCCCACTCTCTTTCCCTCTCTCTGTCCCTCTCTGTGTCCCTCTCTCTGTCCCTCCCTGTGTCCCTCTCTCTGTCCCTCTCTCTGTCCCTCTCTCTGTCCTTCCCTCTGTCCCTCTCTGTGTCCCTCTCTCTGTCCCTCTCTGTGTCCCTCTCTTTGTCCCTCTCTCTATCCCTCTCTCTGTCCCTCTCTGTGTCCCACTCTCTGTCCCTCTCTCTGTCCCTCTCTGTGTCCCACTCTCTGTCCCTCTCTCTGTCCCTCTCTGTATCCCTCTCTCTGTCCCTCTCTCTTTCCCTCTCTCTGTCCCACTCTCTGTGTCCCTCTCTGTTTCCCTCTCTCTGTCCCTCTCTCTGTCCCTCTCTCTGTCCCTCTCTCTGTCCCTCTCTGTGTCACTCTCTCTGTCCCACTCTCTGTCCCTCTCTCTGTCCCTCTCTCTGTCCCTCTCTCTGTCCCTCTCTCTGTCCCTCTCTGTGTCCCACTCTCTGTCCCTCTCTGTGTCCCACTCTCTGTCCCTCTCTCTGTCCCTCTCTGTGTCCCTCTCTGTCCCTCTCTGTGTCCCTCTCTGTGTCCCACTCTCTGTCCCTCTCTCTGTCCCTCTCTCTGTCCCTCTCTCTGTCCCTCTCTCTGTCCCTCTCTGTGTCCCACTCTCTGTCCCTCTCTCTGTCCCTCTCTCTGTCCCTCTCTCTGTCCCACTCTCTGTCCCTCTCTCTGTCCCTCTCTCTGTCCCTCTCGCTGTCTCTATCTCTCTCTCCCTCTCTGTGTCCCACTCTCTGTCCCACTCTCTGTCCCTCTTTCTGTCCCTCTCTCTGTCCCCCTCTCTGTACCTCTCTCTGTCCCACTCTCTGTCCCACTCTCTGTCCCTTTCTCTGTCCCTCTCGCTGTCTCTATCTCTCTGTCCCTCTCTCTGTCCCTCTCTGTGTCACACTCTCTGTCCCACTCTCTGTCCCTCTCTCTGTCCCTCTCTGTGTCCCTCTCTCTGTCCCTCTCTGTGTCACTCTCTCTGTCCCACTCTCTGTCCCTATCTCTGTCCCTCTCTCTGTCCCTCTCTGTGTCACTCTCTCTGTCCCACTCTCTGTCCCTCTCACTGTCACTCTCTCTGTCCCTCTCTCTGTCCCTCTCTCTGTGCCTCTCTCTGTCCCTCTCTGTGTCCCACTCTCTGTCCCTCTCTGTGTCCCTCTCTCTGTCCCTCTCTGTGTCCCTCTCTCTGTCCCTCACTCTGTCCCTCTCTGTGTCCCTTTCTCTGTCCCTCTCTCTGTCCCTCTCTGTGTCCCACTCTCTGTCCCTCTCTCTGTCCCTCTCTCTGTCCCTCTCTGTGTCCCAATCTCTGTCCCTCTCTCTGTCCCTCTCTCTGTCCCTCTCTCTGTCCCACTCTCTGTCCCACTCTCTGTCCCTCTCTCTGTCCCTCTCTCTGTCCCTCTCTCTGTCCCTCTCTGTGTCCCTCTCTCTGTCCCTCTCTGTGTCCGACTCTCTGTCCCTCTCTCTGTCCCTCTCTGTGTCCCACTCTCTGTCCCTCTCTCTGTCCCTCTCTCTGTCCCACTCTCTGTCCCTCTCTCTGTCCCTCTCTGTGTCCCTCTCTCTGTCCCTCTCTGTGTCCCTCTCTATGTCCCACTCTCTGTCCCACTCTCTGTCCCACTCTCGTCCCTCTCTCTGTCCCACTCTCTTTCCCTCTCTCTGTCCCTCTCTGTGTCCCTCTCTCTGTCCCTCCCTGTGTCCCTCTCTCTGTCCCTCTCTCTGTCCCTCTCTCTGTCCTTCCCTCTGTCCCTCTCTGTGTCCCTCTGTCTGTCCCTCTCTGTGTCCCTCTCTTTGTCCCTCTCTCTATCCCTCTCTCTGTCCCTCTCTGTGTCCCACTCTCTGTCCCTCTCTATGTCCCTCTCTGTGTCCCACTCTCTGTCCCTCTCTCTGTCCCTCTCTGTATCCCTCTCTCTGTCCCTCTCTCTTTCCCTCTCTCTGTCCCACTCTCTGTCCCTCTCTGTGTCCCTCTCTGTTTCCCTCTCTCTGTCCCTCTCTCTGTCCCTCTCTCTGTCCCTCTCTCTGTCCCTCTCTGTGTCACTCTCTCTGTCCCACTCTCTGTCCCTCTCTCTGTCCCTCTCTCTGTCCCTCTCTCTGTCCCTCTCTCTGTCCCTCTCTGTGTCCCTCTCTCTGTCCCTCTCTGTGTCCCTCTCTGTCCCTCTCTGTGTCCCTCTCTGTGTCCCACTCTCTGTCCCTCTCTCTGTCCCTCTCTCTGTCCCTCTCTCTGTCCCTCTCTGTGTCCCACTCTCTGTCCCTCTCTCTGTCCCTCTCTCTGTCCCTCTCTCTGTCCCACTCTCTGTCCCTCTCTCTGTCCCTCTCTCTGTCCCTCTCGCTGTCTCTATCTCTCTGTCCCTCTCTGTGTCCCACTCTCTGTCCCACTCTCTGTCCCTCTTTCTGTCCCTCTCTCTGTCCCCCTCTCTGTCCCTCCCTCTGTCCCACTCTCTGTCCCACTCTCTGTCCCTTTCTCTGTCCCTCTCGCTGTCTCTATCTCTCTGTCCCTCTCTCTGTCCCTCTCTGTGTCACACTCTCTGTCCCACTCTCTGTCCCTCTCTCTGTCCCTCTCTGTGTCCCTCTCTCTGTCCCTCTCTGTGTCACTCTCTCTGTCCCACTCTCTGTCCCTATCTCTGTCCCTCTCTCTGTCCCTCTCTGTGTCACTCTCTCTGTCCCACTCTCTGTCCCTCTCACTGTCACTCTCTCTGTCCCTCTCTCTGTCCCTCTCTCTGTGCCTCTCTCTGTCCCTCTCTGTGTCCCACTCTCTGTCCCTCTCTGTGTCCCTCTCTCTGTCCCTCTCTGTGTCCCTCTCTCTGTCCCTCACTCTGTCCCTCTCTGTGTCCCTTTCTCTGTCCCTCTCTCTGTCCCTCTCTGTGTCCAACTCTCTGTCCCTCTCTCTGTCCCTCTCTCTGTCCCTCTCTGTGTCCCAATCTCTGTCCCTCTCTCTGTCCCTCTCTCTGTCCCTCTCTCTGTCCCACTCTCTGTCCCACTCTCTGTCCCTCTCTCTGTCCCTCTCTCTGTCCCTCTCTCTGTCCCTCTCTCTGTCCCTCTCTGTGTCCCACTCTCTGTCCCTCTCTCTGTCCCTCTCTATGTCCCCCTCTCTGTGTCCCTCTCTGTGTCCCTCTGTGTCCCACTCTCTGTCCCTCTCTCTGTCCCTCTCTCTGTCCCTCTCTGTGTCCCACTCTCTGTCCCTCTCTCTGTCCCTCTGTGTCCCACTCTCTGTCCCTCTATCTGTCCCTCTCTGTGTCCCACTCTCTGACCCTCTCTCTGTCCCTCTCTGTGTCCCTCTCTCTGTCCCTCTCTGTGTCCCTCTCTGTGTCCCTCTCTCTGTCCCTCTCTCTGTACCTCTCTCTGTCCCACTCTCTGTCCCACTCTCTGTCCCTCTCTCTGTCCCTCTCTCTGTCCCACTCTCTGTCCCTCTCTCTGTCCCTCTCTCTGTACCTCTCTCTGTCCCACTCTCTGTCCCACTCTCTGTCCCTCTCTCTGTCCCTCTCTCTGTCCCACTCTCTGTCCCTCTCTCTGTCCCTCTCTGTGTCCCTCTCTCTGTCCCTCCCTGTGTCCCTCTCTCTGTCCCTCTCTCTGTCCCTCTCTCTGTCCTTCCCTCTGTCCCTCTCTGTGTCCCTCTCTCTGTCCCTCTCTGTGTCCCTCTCTTTGTCCCTCTCTCTATCCCTCTCTCTGTCCCTCTCTGTGTCCCACTCTCTGTCCCTCTCTCTGTCCCTCTCTGTGTCCCACTCTCTGTCCCTCTCTCTGTCCCTCTCTGTATCCCTCTCTCTGTCCCTCTCTCTTTCCCTCTCTCTGTCCCACTCTCTGTGTCCCTCTCTGTTTCCCTCTCTCTGTCCCTCTCTCTGTCCCTCTCTCTGTCCCTCTCTCTGTCCCTCTCTGTGTCACTCTCTCTGTCCCACTCTCTGTCCCTCTCTCTGTCCCTCTCTCTGTCCCTCTCTCTGTCCCTCTCTCTGTCCCTCTCTGTGTCCCACTCTCTGTCCCTCTCTGTGTCCCACTCTCTGTCCCTCTCTCTGTCCCTCTCTGTGTCCCTCTCTGTCCCTCTCTGTGTCCCTCTCTGTGTCCCACTCTCTGTCCCTCTCTCTGTCCCTCTCTCTGTCCCTCTCTCTGTCCCTCTCTCTGTCCCTCTCTGTGTCCCACTCTCTGTCCCTCTCTCTGTCCCTCTCTCTGTCCCTCTCTCTGTCCCACTCTCTGTCCCTCTCTCTGTCCCTCTCTCTGTCCCTCTCGCTGTCTCTATCTCTCTCTCCCTCTCTGTGTCCCACTCTCTGTCCCACTCTCTGTCCCTCTTTCTGTCCCTCTCTCTGTCCCCCTCTCTGTACCTCTCTCTGTCCCACTCTCTGTCCCACTCTCTGTCCCTTTCTCTGTCCCTCTCGCTGTCTCTATCTCTCTGTCCCTCTCTCTGTCCCTCTCTGTGTCACACTCTCTGTCCCACTCTCTGTCCCTCTCTCTGTCCCTCTCTGTGTCCCTCTCTCTGTCCCTCTCTGTGTCACTCTCTCTGTCCCACTCTCTGTCCCTATCTCTGTCCCTCTCTCTGTCCCTCTCTGTGTCACTCTCTCTGTCCCACTCTCTGTCCCTCTCACTGTCACTCTCTCTGTCCCTCTCTCTGTCCCTCTCTCTGTGCCTCTCTCTGTCCCTCTCTGTGTCCCACTCTCTGTCCCTCTCTGTGTCCCTCTCTCTGTCCCTCTCTGTGTCCCTCTCTCTGTCCCTCACTCTGTCCCTCTCTGTGTCCCTTTCTCTGTCCCTCTCTCTGTCCCTCTCTGTGTCCCACTCTCTGTCCCTCTCTCTGTCCCTCTCTCTGTCCCTCTCTGTGTCCCAATCTCTGTCCCTCTCTCTGTCCCTCTCTCTGTCCCTCTCTCTGTCCCACTCTCTGTCCCACTCTCTGTCCCTCTCTCTGTCCCTCTCTCTGTCCCTCTCTCTGTCCCTCTCTCTGTCCCTCTCTGTGTCCCTCTCTCTGTCCCTCTCTGTGTCCGACTCTCTGTCCCTCTCTCTGTCCCTCTCTGTGTCCCACTCTCTGTCCGTCTCTCTGTCCCTCTCTCTGTCCCACTCTCTGTCCCTCTCTCTGTCCCTCTCTGTGTCCCTCTCTCTGTCCCTCTCTGTGTCCCTCTCTATGTCCCACTCTCTGTCCCACTCTCTGTCCCACTCTCGTCCCTCTCTCTGTCCCACTCTCTTTCCCTCTCTCTGTCCCTCTCTGTGTCCCTCTCTCTGTCCCTCCCTGTGTCCCTCTCTCTGTCCCTCTCTCTGTCCCTCTCTCTGTCCTTCCCTCTGTCCCTCTCTGTGTCCCTCTCTCTGTCCCTCTCTGTGTCCCTCTCTTTGTCCCTCTCTCTATCCCTCTCTCTGTCCCTCTCTGTGTCCCACTCTCTGTCCCTCTCTATGTCCCTCTCTGTGTCCCACTCTCTGTCCCTCTCTCTGTCCCTCTCTGTATCCCTCTCTCTGTCCCTCTCTCTTTCCCTCTCTCTGTCCCACTCTCTGTCCCTCTCTGTGACCCTCTCTGTTTCCCTCTCTCTGTCCCTCTCTCTGTCCCTCTCTCTGTCCCTCTCTCTGTCCCTCTCTGTGTCACTCTCTCTGTCCCACTCTCTGTCCCTCTCTCTGTCCCTCTCTCTGTCCCTCTCTCTGTCCCTCTCTCTGTCCCTCTCTGTGTCCCTCTCTCTGTCCCTCTCTGTGTCCCTCTCTGTCCCTCTCTGTGTCCCTCTCTGTGTCCCACTCTCTGTCCCTCTCTCTGTCCCTCTCTCTGTCCCTCTCTCTGTCCCTCTCTGTGTCCCACTCTCTGTCCCTCTCTCTGTCCCTCTCTCTGTCCCTCTCTCTGTCCCACTCTCTGTCCCTCTCTCTGTCCCTCTCTCTGTCCCTCTCGCTGTCTCTATCTCTCTGTCCCTCTCTGTGTCCCAATCTCTGTCCCACTCTCTGTCCCTCTTTCTGTCCCTCTCTCTGTCCCCCTCTCTGTACCTCTCTCTGTCCCACTCTCTGTCCCACTCTCTGTCCCTTTCTCTGTCCCTCTCGCTGTCTCTATCTCTCTGTCCCTCTCTCTGTCCCTCTCTGTGTCACACTCTCTGTCCCACTCTCTGTCCCTCTCTCTGTCCCTCTCTGTGTCCCTCTCTCTGTCCCTCTCTGTGTCACTCTCTCTGTCCCACTCTCTGTCCCTATCTCTGTCCCTCTCTCTGTCCCTCTCTGTGTCACTCTCTCTGTCCCACTCTCTGTCCCTCTCACTGTCACTCTCTCTGTCCCTCTCTCTGTCCCTCTCTCTGTGCCTCTCTCTGTCCCTCTCTGTGTCCCACTCTCTGTCCCTCTCTGTGTCCCTCTCTCTGTCCCTCTCTGTGTCCCTCTCTCTGTCCCTCACTCTGTCCCTCTCTGTGTCCCTTTCTCTGTCCCTCTCTCTGTCCCTCTCTGTGTCCCACTCTCTGTCCCTCTCTCTGTCCCTCTCTCTGTCCCTCTCTGTGTCCCAATCTCTGTCCCTCTCTCTGTCCCTCTCTCTGTCCCTCTCTCTGTCCCACTCTCTGTCCCACTCTCTGTCCCTCTCTCTGTCCCGCTCTCTGTCCCTCTCTCTGTCCCTCTCTCTGTCCCTCTCTGTGTCCCACTCTCTGTCCCTCTCTCTGTCCCTCTCTATGTCCCGCTCACTGTGTCCCTCTCTGTGTCCCTCTGTGTCCCACTCTCTGTCCCTCTCTCTGTCCCTCTCTCTGTCCCTCTCTGTGTCCCACTCTCTGTCCCTCTCTCTGTCCCTCTGTGTCCCACTCTCTGTCCCTCTATCTGTCCCTCTCTGTGTCCCACTCTCTGACCCTCTCTCTGTCCCTCTCTGTGTCCCTCTCTCTGTCCCTCTCTGTGTCCCTCTCTGTGTCCCTCTCTCTGTCCCTCTCTCTGTACCTCTCTCTGTCCCACTCTCTGTCCCACTCTCTGTCCCTCTCTCTGTCCCTCTCTCTGTCCCACTCTCTGTCCCTCTCTCTGTCCCTCTCTGTGTCCCTCTCTCTGTCCCTCTCTGTGTCCCTCCCTCTGTCCCTCTCTCTGTCCCTCTCTCTGTCCTTCCCTCTGTCCCTCTCTCTGTCCCTCTCTCTATCCCTCTCTCTGTCCCTCTCTGTGTCCCACTCTCTGTCCCTCTCTCTGTCCCTCTCTGTGTCCCACTCTCTGTCCCTCTCTCTGTCCCTCTCTGTATCCCTCTCTCTGTCCCTCTCTCTTTCCCTCTCTCTGTCCCACTCTCTGTCCCTCTCTGTGTCCCTCTCTGTTTCCGTCTCTCTGTCCCTCTCTCTGTCCCTCTCTCTGTCCCTCTCTCTGTCCCTCTCTGTGTCACTCCCTCTGTCCCTCTCTCTGTCCCTCTCTCTGTCCCTCTCTCTGTCCCTCTCTCTGTCCCTGTCTGTGTCCCACTCTCTGTCCCTCTCTGTATCCCACTCTCTGTCCCTCTCTCTGTCCCTCTCTGTGTCCCTCTCTGTCCCTCTCTGTGTCCCTCTCTGTGTCCCACTCTCTGTCCCTCTCTCTGTCCCTCTCTCTGTCCCTCTCTCTGTCCCTCTCTCTGTCCCTCTCTGTGTTCCACTCTCTGTCCCTCTCTCTGTCCCTCTCTCTGTCCCTCTCTCTGTCCCTCTCTCTGTCCCTCTCTGTGTCCCACTCTCTGTCCCTCTCTCTGTCCCTCTGTGTCCCACTCTCTGTCCCTCTATCTGTCCCTCTCTGTGTCCCACTCTCTGACCCTCTCTCTGTCCCTCTCTGTGTCCCTCTCTCTGTCCCTCTCTGTGTCCCTCTCTGTGTCCCTCTCTCTGTCCCTCTCTCTGTACCTCTCTCTGTCCCACTCTCTGTCCCTCCCTCTGTCCCTCTCTCTGTCCCACTCTCTGTCCCTCTCTCTGTCCCTCTCTGTGTCCCTCTCTCTGTCCCTCTCTGTGTCCCTCCCTCTGTCCCTCTCTCTGTCCCTCTCTCTGTCCCTCTCTGTGTCCCACTCTCTGTCCCTCTCTCTTTCCCTCTCTGTGTCCCACTCTCTGTCCCTCTCTCTGTCCCTCTCTCTGTCCCACTCTCTGTCCCTCTCTCTGTCCCTCTCTGTGTCCCTCTCTCTGTCCCTCTCTCTGTCCCTCTCTGTGTCCCACTCTCTGTCCCACTCTCTGTCCCACTCTCTGTCCCTCTCTCTGTCCCTCTCTGTGTCCCTCTCTCTGTCCCTCTCTGTGTCACTCTCTCTGTCCCACTCTCTGTCCCCCTCTCTGTCCCTCTCTCTGTCCCTCTATGTGTCACTCTCTCTGTCCCATTCTCTGTCCCTCTCTCTGTCACTCTCTCTGTCCCTCTCTCTGACCCTCTCTCTGTCCCTCTCTCTGTCCCACTCTCTGTCCCTCTCTCTGTCCCTCTCTGTGTCCCTCTCTCTGTCCCTCTCTGTGTTCCACTCTCTGTCCCTCTCTCTGTCCCTCTCTCTGTCCCTCTCTGTGTCCCTCTCTGTGTCCCACTCTCTGTCCCACTCTCTGTCCCTCTCTCTGTCCCTCTCGCTGTCTCTATGTCTCTGTCCCTCTCTCTGTCCCTCTCTGTGTCCCTCTCTCTATCCCTCTCTCTGTCCCTCTCTATGTCCCTCTCTGTCCCTCTCTCTGTCCTTCTCTCTGTCCCTCTCTCTGTCCCTCTCTCTGTCCCTCTCTGTGTCCCACTCTCTGTCCCTCTCTCTGTCCCACTGTGTCCGACTCTCTGTCCCTCTATCTGTCCCTCTATCTGTCCCTCTCTGTGTCCCACTCTCTGACCCTCTCTCTGTCCCTCTCTGTGTCCCTCTCTCTGTCCCTCTCTCGGTCCCTCTCTCTGTCCCTCTCTCTGTCCCTCTCGCTGTCCCTCTCTGTTTCCCACTCTCTGTCCCTCTCTCTGTCCCTCTCTGTGTCCCACTCTCTGTCCCTCTCTCTGTCCCTCTCTCTGTCCCACTCTCTGTCCCTCTCTCTGTCCCTCTCTCTGTCCCTCTCTCTGTCCCTCTCTGTGTCCATCTCTGTGTCCCACTCTCTGTCCCACTCTCTGTCCCACTCTCTGTCCCTCTCTCTGTCCCTCTCTCTGTCCCACTCTCTTTCCTTCACTCTGTCCCTCTCTGTGTCCACCTCTCTGTCCCTCCCTGTGTCCCTCTCTCTGTCCCTCTCTCTGTCCCTCTCTCTGTCCCTCTCTGTGTCCCTCTCTCTGTCCCTCTCTGTGTCCCTCTCTCTGTCCCTCTCTCTGTCCCTCTCTCTGTCCCTCTCTGTGTCCCACTCTCTGTCCCTCTCTCATTCCCTCTCTCTGTCCCTCTCTCTGTCCCTCTCTGTGTCCCTCTCTGTGTCCCTCTCTCTGTCCCTCTCTCTGTCCCACTCTCTGTCCCTCTCTCTGTCCCTCTCTCTGTCCCTCTCTCTGTCCCTCTCTCTGTCCCACTCTCTGTCCCTCTCTTTGTCCCTCTCTGTGTCCCTCTCTCTGTCCCTCTCTGTGTCCCTCTCTCTGTCCCTCACTCTGTCCCTCTCTGTGTCCCACTCTCTGTCCCACTCTCTGTCCCTCTCTCTTTCCCTCTCTCTGTCCCTCTCTCTGTCCCACTCTCTGTCCCTCTCTCTGTCCCTCTCTGTGTCCCACTCTCTGTCCCTCTCTGTGTCCCACTCTCTGTCCCTCTCTCTGTCACTCTCTGTGTCCCACTCTCTGTCCCTCTCTGTGTCCCACTCTCTGTCCCTCTCTCTGTCCCTCTCTCTGTCCCACTCTCTTTCCCTCCCTCTGTCCCTCTCTGTGTCCCTCTCTCTGTCCCTCTCTCTGTCCCTCTCTCTGTCTCTCTCTCTGTCCCTCTCTGTGTCCCTCTCTCTGTCCCTCTCTGTGTCCCCCTCTCTGTCCCTCTCTCTATCCCTCTCTCTGTCCCTCTCTGTGTCCCACTCTCTGTCCCTCTCTCTGTCCCTCTCTGTGTCCCACTCTCTGTCCCTCTCTCTGTCCCTCTCTGTGTCCCACTCTCTGTCCCTCTCTCTGTCCCTCTCTCTGTCCCACTCTCTGTCCCTCTCTCTGTCCCTCTCTCTGTCCCTCTCTGTGTTACTCTCTCTGTCCCTCTCTGTGTCCCCCTCTCTGTCCCACTCTCTGTCCCACTGTCTGTCCCTCTCTCTGTCCGTCTCTCTGTCCCCCTGTGTCCCACTCTCTGTCCCTCTATCTGTCCCTCTCTGTGTCCCACTCTCTGACCCTCTCTCTGTCCCTCTCTGTGTCCCTCTCTCTGTCCCTCTCTGTGTCCCTCTCTCTGTCCCTCCATCTGTCCCTCTCTCTGTCCCTCTCTGTGTCCGACTCCATGTCCCTCTCTCTGTCCCTCTCTGTGTCCCACTCTCTGTCCCTCTCTCTGTCCCTCTCTCTGTCCCACTCTCTGTCCCTCTCTCTGTCCCTCTCTGTGTCCCTCTCTCTGTCCCTCTCTGTGTCCCTCTCTATGTCCCACTCTCTGTCCCACTCTCTGTCCCACTCTCTGTCCCTCTCTCTGTCCCACTCTCTTTCCCTCTCTCTGTCCCTCTCTGTGTCCCTCTCTCTGTCCCTCCCTGTGTCCCTCTCTCTGTCCCTCTCTCTGTCCCTCTCTCTGTCCTTCCCTCTGTCCCTCTCTGTGTCCCACTCTCTGTCCCTCTCTGTGTCCCACTCTCTGTCCCTCTCTCTGTCCCTCTCTGTGTCCCTCTCTGTCCCTCTCTGTGTCCCTCTCTGTGTCCCACTCTCTGTCCCTCTCTCTGTCCCTCTCTCTGTCCCTCTCTCTGTCCCTCTCTCTGTCCCTCTCTGTGTCCCACTCTCTGTCCCTCTCTCTGTCCCTCTCTCTGTCCCTCTCTCTGTCCCACTCTCTGTCCCTCTCTCTGTCCCTCTCTCTGTCCCTCTCGCTGTCTCTATCTCTCTGTCCCTCTCTGTGTCCCACTCTCTGTCCCACTCTCTGTCCCTCTTTCTGTCCCTCTCTCTGTCCCTCTCTCTGTACCTCTCTCTGTCCCACTCTCTGTCCCACTCTCTGTCCCTTTCTCTGTCCCTCTCGCTGTCTCTATCTCTCTGTCCCTCTCTCTGTCCCTCTCTGTGTCACTCTCTCTGTCCCACTCCCTGTCCCTCTCTCTGTCCCTCTCTGTGTCCCTCTCTCTGTCCCTCTCTGTGTCACTCTCTCTGTCCCACTCTCTGTCCCTCTCTGTGTCCCTCCCTCTGTCCCTCTCTCTGTCCCTCTCTCTGTCCTTCCCTCTGTCCCTCTCTCTGTCCCTCTCTCTATCCCTCTCTCTGTCCCTCTCTGTGTCCCACTCTCTGTCCCTCTCTCTGTCCCTCTCTGTGTCCCACTCTCTGTCCCTCTCTGTGTCCCTCTCTCTGTCCCTCTCTCTGTACCTCTCTCTGTCCCACTCTCTGTCCCACTCTCTGTCCCTCTCTCTGTCCCTCTCTCTGTCCCACTCTCTGTCCCTCTCTCTGTCCCTCTCTGTGTCCCTCTCTCTGTCCCTCTCTGTGTCCCTCCCTCTGTCCCTCTCTCTGTCCCTCTCTCTGTCCTTCCCTCTGTCCCTCTCTCTGTCCCTCTCTCTATCCCTCTCTCTGTCCCTCTCTGTGTCCCACTCTCTGTCCCTCTCTCTGTCCCTCTCTGTGTCCCACTCTCTGTCCCTCTCTCTGTCCCTCTCTGTATCCCTCTCTCTGTCCCTCTCTCTTTCCCTCTCTCTGTCCCACTCTCTGTCCCTCTCTGTGTCCCTCTCTGTTTCCCTCTCTCTGTCCCTCTCTCTGTCCCTCTCTCTGTCCCTCTCTCTGTCCCTCTCTGTGTCACTCCCTCTGTCCCTCTCTCTGTCCCTCTCTCTGTCCCTCTCTCTGTCCCTCTCTCTGTCCCTGTCTGTGTCCCACTCTCTGTCCCTCTCTGTATCCCACTCTCTGTCCCTCTCTCTGTCCCTCTCTGTGTCCCTCTCTGTCCCTCTCTGTGTCCCTCTCTGTGTCCCACTCTCTGTCCGTCTCTCTGTCCCTCTCTCTGTCCCTCTCTCTGTCCCTCTCTCTGTCCCTCTCTGTGTTCCACTCTCTGTCCCTCTCTCTGTCCCTCTCTCTGTCCCTCTCTCTGTCCCTCTCTCTGTCCCTCTCTGTGTCCCACTCTCTGTCCCTCTCTCTGTCCCTCTGTGTCCCACTCTCTGTCCCTCTATCTGTCCCTCTCTGTGTCCCACTCTCTGACCCTCTCTCTGTCCCTCTCTGTGTCCCTCTCTCTGTCCCTCTCTGTGTCCCTCTCTGTGTCCCTCTCTCTGTCCCTCTCTCTGTACCTCTCTCTGTCCCACTCTCTGTCCCTCTCTCTGTCCCTCTCTCTGTCCCACTCTCTGTCCCTCTCTCTGTCCCTCTCTGTGTCCCTCTCTCTGTCCCTCTCTGTGTCCCTCCCTCTGTCCCTCTCTCTGTCCCTCTCTCTGTCCCTCTCTGTGTCCCACTCTCTGTCCCTCTCTCTTTCCCTCTCTGTGTCCCACTCTCTGTCCCTCTCTCTGTCCCTCTCTCTGTCCCACTCTCTGTCCCTCTCTCTGTCCCTCTCTGTGTCCCTCTCTCTGTCCCTCTCTCTGTCCCTCTCTGTGTCCCACTCTCTGTCCCACTCTCTGTCCCACTCTCTGTCCCTCTCTCTGTCCCTCTCTGTGTCCCTCTCTCTGTCCCTCTCTGTGTCACTCTCTCTGTCCCACTCTCTGTCCCTCTCTCTGTCCCTCTCTCTGTCCCTCTATGTGTCACTCTCTCTGTCCCATTCTCTGTCCCTCTCTCTGTCACTCTCTCTGTCCCTCTCTCTGACCCTCTCTCTGTCCCTCTCTCTGTCCCACTCTCTGTCCCTCTCTCTGTCCCTCTCTGTGTCCCTCTCTCTGTCCCTCTCTGTGTTCCACTCTCTGTCCCTCTCTCTGTCCCTCTCTCTGTCCCTCTCTGTGTCCCTCTCTGTGTCCCACTCTCTGTCCCACTCTCTGTCCCTCTCTCTGTCCCTCTCGCTGTCTCTATGTCTCTGTCCCTCTCTCTGTCCCTCTCTGTGTCCCTCTCTCTATCCCTCTCTCTGTCCCTCTCTATGTCCCTCTCTGTCCCTCTCTCTGTCCTTCTCTCTGTGTCCCACTCTCTGTCCCTCTCTCTGTCCCACTGTGTCCGACTCTCTGTCCCTCTATCTGTCCCTCTATCTGTCCCTCTCTGTGTCCCACTCTCTGACCCTCTCTCTGTCCCTCTCTGTGTCCCTCTCTCTGTCCCTCTCTCGGTCCCTCTCTCTGTCCCTCTCTCTGTCCCTCTCGCTGTCCCTCTCTGTTTCCCACTCTCTGTCCCTCTCTCTGTCCCTCTCTGTGTCCCAATCTCTGTCCCTCTCTCTGTCCCTCTCTCTGTCCCACTCTCTGTCCCTCTCTCTGTCCCTCTCTCTGTCCCTCTCTCTGTCCCTCTCTGTGTCCATCTCTGTGTCCCACTCTCTGTCCCACTCTCTGTCCCACTCTCTGTCCCTCTCTCTGTCCCTCTCTCTGTCCCACTCTCTTTCCTTCACTCTGTCCCTCTCTGTGTCCACCTCTCTGTCCCTCCCTGTGTCCCTCTCTCTGTCCCTCTCTCTGTCCCTCTCTCTGTCCCTCTCTGTGTCCCTCTCTCTGTCCCTCTCTGTGTCCCTCTCTCTGTCCCTCTCTCTGTCCCTCTCTCTGTCCCTCTCTGTGTCCCACTCTCTGTCCCTCTCTCTGTCCCTCTCTCTGTCCCTCTCTCTGTCCCTCTCTGTGTCCCTCTCTGTGTCCCTCTCTCTGTCCCTCTCTCTGTCCCACTCTCTGTCCCTCTCTCTGTCCCTCTCTCTGTCCCTCTCTCTGTCCCTCTCTCTGTCCCACTCTCTGTCCCTCTCTTTGTCCCTCTCTGTGTCCCTCTCTCTGTCCCTCTCTGTGTCCCTCTCTCTGTCCCTCACTCTGTCCCTCTCTGTGTCCCACTCTCTGTCCCACTCTCTGTCCCTCTCTCTTTCCCTCTCTCTGTCCCTCTCTCTGTCCCACTCTCTGTCCCTCTCTCTGTCCCTCTCTGTGTCCCACTCTCTGTCCCTCTCTGTGTCCCACTCTCTGTCCCTCTCTCTGTCACTCTCTGTGTCCCACTCTCTGTCCCTCTCTGTGTCCCACTCTCTGTCCCTCTCTCTGTCCCTCTCTCTGTCCCACTCTCTTTCCCTCCCTCTGTCCCTCTCTGTGTCCCTCTCTCTGTCCCTCTCTCTGTCCCTCTCTCTGTCTCTCTCTCTGTCCCTCTCTGTGTCCCTCTCTCTGTCCCTCTCTGTGTCCCCCTCTCTGTCCCTCTCTCTATCCCTCTCTCTGTCCCTCTCTGTGTCCCACTCTCTGTCCCTCTCTCTGTCCCTCTCTGTGTCCCACTCTCTGTCCCTCTCTCTGTCCCTCTCTGTGTCCCACTCTCTGTCCCTCTCTCTGTCCCTCTCTCTGTCCCACTCTCTGTCCCTCTCTCTGTCCCTCTCTCTGTCCCTCTCTGTGTTACTCTCTCTGTCCCTCTCTGTGTCCCCCTCTCTGTCCCACTCTCTGTCCCACTGTCTGTCCCTCTCTCTGTCCGTCTCTCTGTCCCCCTGTGTCCCACTCTCTGTCCCTCTATCTGTCCCTCTCTGTGTCCCACTCTCTGACCCTCTCTCTGTCCCTCTCTGTGTCCCTCTCTCTGTCCCTCTCTGTGTCCCTCTCTCTGTCCCTCTATCTGTCCCTCTCTCTGTCCCTCTCTGTGTCCGACTCCATGTCCCTCTCTCTGTCCCTCTCTGTGTCCCACTCTCTGTCCCTCTCTCTGTCCCTCTCTCTGTCCCACTCTCTGTCCCTCTCTCTGTCCCTCTCTGTGTCCCTCTCTCTGTCCCTCTCTGTGTCCCTCTCTATGTCCCACTCTCTGTCCCACTCTCTGTCCCACTCTCTGTCCCTCTCTCTGTCCCACTCTCTTTCCCTCTCTCTGTCCCTCTCTGTGTCCCTCTCTCTGTCCCTCCCTGTGTCCCTCTCTCTGTCCCTCTCTCTGTCCCTCTCTCTGTCCTTCCCTCTGTCCCTCTCTGTGTCCCACTCTCTGTCCCTCTCTGTGTCCCACTCTCTGTCCCTCTCTCTGTCCCTCTCTGTGTCCCTCTCTGTCCCTCTCTGTGTCCCTCTCTGTGTCCCACTCTCTGTCCCTCTCTCTGTCCCTCTCTCTGTCCCTCTCTCTGTCCCTCTCTCTGTCCCTCTCTGTGTCCCACTCTCTGTCCCTCTCTCTGTCCCTCTCTCTGTCCCTCTCTCTGTCCCACTCTCTGTCCCTCTCTCTGTCCCTCTCTCTGTCCCTCTCGCTGTCTCTATCTCTCTGTCCCTCTCTGTGTCCCACTCTCTGTCCCACTCTCTGTCCCTCTTTCTGTCCCTCTCTCTGTCCCTCTCTCTGTACCTCTCTCTGTCCCACTCTCTGTCCCACTCTCTGTCCCTTTCTCTGTCCCTCTCGCTGTCTCTATCTCTCTGTCCCTCTCTCTGTCCCTCTCTGTGTCACTCTCTCTGTCCCACTCTCTGTCCCTCTCTCTGTCCCTCTCTGTGTCCCTCTCTCTGTCCCTCTCTGTGTCACTCTCTCTGTCCCACTCTCTGTCCCTATCTCTGTCCCTCTCTCTGTCCCTCTCTGTGTCACTCTCTCTGTCCCACTCTCTGTCCCTCTCACTGTCACTCTCTCTGTCCCTCTCTCTGGCCCTCTCTCTGTGCCTCTCTCTGTCCCTCTCTGTGTCCCACTCTCTGTCCCTCTCTGTGTCCCTCTCTCTGTCCCTCTCTGTGTCCCTCTCTCTGTCCCCCACTCTGTCCCTCTCTGTGTCCCTTTCGCTGTCCCTCTCTCTGTCCCTCTCTGTGTCCCACTCTCTGTCCCTCTCTCTGTCCCTCTCTCTGTCCCTCTCTGTGTCCCAATCTCTGTCCCTCTCTCTGTCCCTCTCTCTGTCCCTCTCTCTGTCCCACTCTCTGTCCCACTCTCTGTCCCTCTCTCTGTCCCTCTCTCTGTCCCTCTCTCTGTCCCTCTCTCTGTCCCTCTCTGTGTCCCACTCTCTGTCCCTCTCTCTGTCCCTCTCTATGTCCCTCTCTCTGTGTCCCTCTCTGTGTCCCTCTGTGTCCCACTCTCTGTCCCTCTCTCTGTCCCTCTCTCTGTCCCTCTCTGTGTCCCACTCTCTGTCCCTCTCTCTGTCCCTCTGTGTCCCACTCTCTGTCCCTCTATCTGTCCCTCTCTGTGTCCCACTCTCTGACCCTCTCTCTGTCCCTCTCTGTGTCCCTCTCTCTGTCCCTCTCTGTGTCCCTCTCTGTTTCCCTCTCTCTGTCCCTCTCTCTGTACCTCTCTCTGTCCCACTCTCTGTCCCACTCTCTGTCCCTCTCTCTGTCCCTCTCTCTGTCCCACTCTCTGTCCCTCTCTCTGTCCCTCTCTGTGTCCCTCTCTCTGTCCCTCTCTGTGTCCCTCCCTCTGTCCCTCTCTCTGTCCCTCTCTCTGTCCCTCTCTGTGTCCCACTCTCTGTCCCTCTCTCTTTCCCTCTCTGTGTCCCACTCTCTGTCCCTCTCTCTGTCCCTCTCTCTGTCCCACTCTCTGTCCCTCTCTCTGTCCCTCTCTGTATCCCTCTCTCTGTCCCTCTCTGTGTCCCTCTCTGTGTCCCACTCTCTGTCCCACTCTCTGTCCCACTCTCTGTCCCTCTCTCTGTCCCTCTCTCTGTCCCACTCTCTGTCCCTCTCTCTGTCCCTCTCTGTGTCCCTCTCTCTGTCCCTCTCTGTGTCCCTCTCTGTGTCCCTCTCTCTGTCCCTCTCTCTGTCCCTCTCTCTGTCCCTCTCTGTGTCCCTCTCTCCGTCCCTCTCTGTGTCCCTCTCTCTGTCCCTCTCTCTATCCCTCTCTCTGTCCCTCTCTGTGTCCCACTCTCTGTCCCTCTCTCTGTCCCTCTCTGTGTCCCACTCTCTGTCCCTCTCTCTGTCCCTCTCTGTGTCCCTCTCTCTGTCCCTCTCTCTGTCCCTCTCTCTGTCCCTCTCTCTGTCCCTCTCTGTGTCCCACTCTCTGTCCCTCTCTGTGTCCCTCTCTGTGTCCCTCTCTCTGTCCCTCTCTCTGTCCCTCTCTCTGTCCCTCTCTCTGTCCCTCTCTGTGTCCCACTCTCTGTCCCTCTCTGTGTCCCTCTCTGTGTCCCACTCTCTGTCCCTCTCTCTGTCCCTCTCTCTGTCCCACTCTCTGTCCCTCTCTCTGTCCCTCTCTGTGTCCCTCTCTCTGTCCCTCTCTGTGTCCCTCTCTCTGTCCCTCTCTCTGTCCCACTCTCTGTCCCACTCTCTGTCCCTCTCTCTGTCCCTCTCTCTGTCCCACTCTCTGTCCCTCTCTCTGTCCCTCTCTGTGTCCCTCTCTCTATCCCTCTCTCTGTCCCTCTCTGTGTCACACTCTCTGTCCCTCTCTCTGTCCCTCTCTGTGTCCCACTCTCTGTCCCTCTCTCTGTCCCTCTCTGTGTCCCACTCTCTGTCCCTCTCTCTGTCCCTCTCTCTGTCCCACTCTCTGTCCCTCTCTCTGTCCCTCTCTCTGTCCCTCTCTGTGTTACTCTCTCTGTCCCTCTCTGTGTCCCCCTCTCTGTCCCACTCTCTGTCCCACTGTCTGTCCCTCTCTCTGTCCGTCTCTCTGTCCCCCTGTGTCCCACTCTCTGTCCCTCTATCTGTCCCTCTCTGTGTCCCACTCTCTGACCCTCTCTCTGTCCCTCTCTGTGTCCCTCTCTCTGTCCCACTCTGTGTCCCTCTCTCTGTCCCTCTATCTGTCCCTCTCTCTGTCCCTCTCTGTGTCCGACTCCATGTCCCTCTCTCTGTCCCTCTCTGTGTCCCACTCTCTGTCCCTCTCTCTGTCCCTCTCTCTGTCCCACTCTCTGTCCCTCTCTCTGTCCCTCTCTGTGTCCCTCTCTCTGTCCCTCTCTGTGTCCCTCTCTATGTCCCACTCTCTGTCCCACTCTCTGTCCCACTCTCTGTCCCTCTCTCTGTCCCACTCTCTTTCCCTCTCTCTGTCCCTCTCTGTGTCCCTCTCTCTGTCCCTCCCTGTGTCCCTCTCTCTGTCCCTCTCTCTGTCCCTCTCTCTGTCCTTCCCTCTGTCCCTCTCTGTGTCCCACTCTCTGTCCCTCTCTGTGTCCCACTCTCTGTCCCTCTCTCTGTCCCTCTCTGTGTCCCTCTCTGTCCCTCTCTGTGTCCCTCTCTGTGTCCCACTCTCTGTCCCTCTCTCTGTCCCTCTCTCTGTCCCTCTCTCTGTCCCTCTCTCTGTCCCTCTCTGTGTCCCACTCTCTGTCCCTCTCTCTGTCCCTCTCTCTGTCCCTCTCTCTGTCCCACTCTCTGTCCCTCTCTCTGTCCCTCTCTCTGTCCCTCTCGCTGTCTCTATCTCTCTGTCCCTCTCTGTGTCCCACTCTCTGTCCCACTCTCTGTCCCTCTTTCTGTCCCTCTCTCTGTCCCTCTCTCTGTACCTCTCTCTGTCCCACTCTCTGTCCCACTCTCTGTCCCTTTCTCTGTCCCTCTCGCTGTCTCTATCTCTCTGTCCCTCTCTCTGTCCCTCTCTGTGTCACTCTCTCTGTCCCACTCTCTGTCCCTCTCTCTGTCCCTCTCTGTGTCCCTCTCTCTGTCCCTCTCTGTGTCACTCTCTCTGTCCCACTCTCTGTCCCTATCTCTGTCCCTCTCTCTGTCCCTCTCTGTGTCACTCTCTCTGTCCCACTCTCTGTCCCTCTCACTGTCACTCTCTCTGTCCCTCTCTCTGGCCCTCTCTCTGTGCCTCTCTCTGTCCCTCTCTGTGTCCCACTCTCTGTCCCTCTCTGTGTCCCTCTCTCTGTCCCTCTCTGTGTCCCTCTCTCTGTCCCCCACTCTGTCCCTCTCTGTGTCCCTTTCGCTGTCCCTCTCTCTGTCCCTCTCTGTGTCCCACTCTCTGTCCCTCTCTCTGTCCCTCTCTCTGTCCCTCTCTGTGTCCCAATCTCTGTCCCTCTCTCTGTCCCTCTCTCTGTCCCTCTCTCTGTCCCACTCTCTGTCCCACTCTCTGTCCCTCTCTCTGTCCCTCTCTGTGTCCCTCTCTCTGTCCCTCTCTCTGTCCCTCTCTGTGTCCCACTCTCTGTCCCTCTCTCTGTCCCTCTCTATGTCCCTCTCTCTGTGTCCCTCTCTGTGTCCCTCTGTGTCCCACTCTCTGTCCCTCTCTCTGTCCCTCTCTCTGTCCCTCTCTGTGTCCCACTCTCTGTCCCTCTCTCTGTCCCTCTGTGTCCCACTCTCTGTCCCTCTATCTGTCCCTCTCTGTGTCCCACTCTCTGACCCTCTCTCTGTCCCTCTCTGTGTCCCTCTCTCTGTCCCTCTCTGTGTCCCTCTCTGTGTCCCTCTCTCTGTCCCTCTCTCTGTACCTCTCTCTGTCCCACTCTCTGTCCCACTCTCTGTCCCTCTCTCTGTCCCTCTCTCTGTCCCACTCTCTGTCCCTCTCTCTGTCCCTCTCTGTGTCCCTCTCTCTGTCCCTCTCTGTGTCCCTCCCTCTGTCCCTCTCTCTGTCCCTCTCTCTGTCCCTCTCTGTGTCCCACTCTCTGTCCCTCTCTCTGTCCCACTCTCTGTCCCTCTCTCTGTCCCTCTCTCTGTCCCTCTCTCTGTCCCTCTCTGTGTCCATCTCTGTGTCCCACTCTCTGTCCCACTCTCTGTCCCACTCTCTGTCCCTCTCTCTGTCCCTCTCTCTGTCCCACTCTCTTTCCTTCACTCTGTCCCTCTCTGTGTCCACCTCTCTGTCCCTCCCTGTGTCCCTCTCTCTGTCCCTCTCTCTGTCCCTCTCTCTGTCCCTCTCTGTGTCCCTCTCTCTGTCCCTCTCTGTGTCCCTCTCTCTGTCCCTCTCTCTGTCCCTCTCTCTGTCCCTCTCTGTGTCCCACTCTCTGTCCCTCTCTCTGTCCCTCTCTCTGTCCCTCTCTCTGTCCCTCTCTGTGTCCCTCTCTGTGTCCCTCTCTCTGTCCCTCTCTCTGTCCCTCTCTCTGTCCCACTCTCTGTCCCTCTCTCTGTCCCTCTCTCTGTCCCTCTCTCTGTCCCTCTCTCTGTCCCACTCTCTGTCCCTCTCTTTGTCCCTCTCTGTGTCCCTCTCTCTGTCCCTCTCTGTGTCCCTCTCTCTGTCCCTCACTCTGTCCCTCTCTGTGTCCCACTCTCTGTCCCACTCTCTGTCCCTCTCTCTTTCCCTCTCTCTGTCCCTCTCTCTGTCCCACTCTCTGTCCCTCTCTCTGTCCCTCTCTGTGTCCCACTCTCTGTCCCTCTCTGTGTCCCACTCTCTGTCCCTCTCTCTGTCACTCTCTGTGTCCCACTCTCTGTCCCTCTCTGTGTCCCACTCTCTGTCCCTCTCTCTGTCCCTCTCTCTGTCCCACTCTCTTTCCCTCCCTCTGTCCCTCTCTGTGTCCCTCTCTCTGTCCCTCTCTCTGTCCCTCTCTCTGTCTCTCTCTCTGTCCCTCTCTGTGTCCCTCTCTCTGTCCCTCTCTGTGTCCCCCTCTCTGTCCCTCTCTCTATCCCTCTCTCTGTCCCTCTCTGTGTCCCACTCTCTGTCCCTCTCTCTGTCCCTCTCTGTGTCCCACTCTCTGTCCCTCTCTCTGTCCCTCTCTGTGTCCCACTCTCTGTCCCTCTCTCTGTCCCTCTCTCTGTCCCACTCTCTGTCCCTCTCTCTGTCCCTCTCTCTGTCCCTCTCTGTGTTACTCTCTCTGTCCCTCTCTGTGTCCCCCTCTCTGTCCCACTCTCTGTCCCACTGTCTGTCCCTCTCTCTGTCCGTCTCTCTGTCCCCCTGTGTCCCACTCTCTGTCCCTCTATCTGTCCCTCTCTGTGTCCCACTCTCTGACCCTCTCTCTGTCCCTCTCTGTGTCCCTCTCTCTGTCCCTCTCTGTGTCCCTCTCTCTGTCCCTCTATCTGTCCCTCTCTCTGTCCCTCTCTGTGTCCGACTCCATGTCCCTCTCTCTGTCCCTCTCTGTGTCCCACTCTCTGTCCCTCTCTCTGTCCCTCTCTCTGTCCCACTCTCTGTCCCTCTCTCTGTCCCTCTCTGTGTCCCTCTCTCTGTCCCTCTCTGTGTCCCTCTCTATGTCCCACTCTCTGTCCCACTCTCTGTCCCACTCTCTGTCCCTCTCTCTGTCCCACTCTCTTTCCCTCTCTCTGTCCCTCTCTGTGTCCCTCTCTCTGTCCCTCCCTGTGTCCCTCTCTCTGTCCCTCTCTCTGTCCCTCTCTCTGTCCTTCCCTCTGTCCCTCTCTGTGTCCCACTCTCTGTCCCTCTCTGTGTCCCACTCTCTGTCCCTCTCTCTGTCCCTCTCTGTGTCCCTCTCTGTCCCTCTCTGTGTCCCTCTCTGTGTCCCACTCTCTGTCCCTCTCTCTGTCCCTCTCTCTGTCCCTCTCTCTGTCCCTCTCTCTGTCCCTCTCTGTGTCCCACTCTCTGTCCCTCTCTCTGTCCCTCTCTCTGTCCCTCTCTCTGTCCCACTCTCTGTCCCTCTCTCTGTCCCTCTCTCTGTCCCTCTCGCTGTCTCTATCTCTCTGTCCCTCTCTGTGTCCCACTCTCTGTCCCACTCTCTGTCCCTCTTTCTGTCCCTCTCTCTGTCCCTCTCTCTGTACCTCTCTCTGTCCCACTCTCTGTCCCACTCTCTGTCCCTTTCTCTGTCCCTCTCGCTGTCTCTATCTCTCTGTCCCTCTCTCTGTCCCTCTCTGTGTCACTCTCTCTGTCCCACTCTCTGTCCCTCTCTCTGTCCCTCTCTGTGTCCCTCTCTCTGTCCCTCTCTGTGTCACTCTCTCTGTCCCACTCTCTGTCCCTATCTCTGTCCCTCTCTCTGTCCCTCTCTGTGTCACTCTCTCTGTCCCACTCTCTGTCCCTCTCACTGTCACTCTCTCTGTCCCTCTCTCTGGCCCTCTCTCTGTGCCTCTCTCTGTCCCTCTCTGTGTCCCACTCTCTGTCCCTCTCTGTGTCCCTCTCTCTGTCCCTCTCTGTGTCCCTCTCTCTGTCCCCCACTCTGTCCCTCTCTGTGTCCCTTTCGCTGTCCCTCTCTCTGTCCCTCTCTGTGTCCCACTCTCTGTCCCTCTCTCTGTCCCTCTCTCTGTCCCTCTCTGTGTCCCAATCTCTGTCCCTCTCTCTGTCCCTCTCTCTGTCCCTCTCTCTGTCCCACTCTCTGTCCCACTCTCTGTCCCTCTCTCTGTCCCTCTCTGTGTCCCTCTCTCTGTCCCTCTCTCTGTCCCTCTCTGTGTCCCACTCTCTGTCCCTCTCTCTGTCCCTCTCTATGTCCCTCTCTCTGTGTCCCTCTCTGTGTCCCTCTGTGTCCCACTCTCTGTCCCTCTCTCTGTCCCTCTCTCTGTCCCTCTCTGTGTCCCACTCTCTGTCCCTCTCTCTGTCCCTCTGTGTCCCACTCTCTGTCCCTCTCTCTGTCCCTCTCTGTGTCCCACTCTCTGACCCTCTCTCTGTCCCTCTCTGTGTCCCTCTCTCTGTCCCTCTCTGTGTCCCTCTCTGTTTCCCTCTCTCTGTCCCTCTCTCTGTACCTCTCTCTGTCCCACTCTCTGTCCCACTCTCTGTCCCTCTCTCTGTCCCTCTCTCTGTCCCACTCTCTGTCCCTCTCTCTGTCCCTCTCTGTGTCCCTCTCTCTGTCCCTCTCTGTGTCCCTCCCTCTGTCCCTCTCTCTGTCCCTCTCTCTGTCCCTCTCTGTGTCCCACTCTCTGTCCCTCTCTCTTTCCCTCTCTGTGTCCCACTCTCTGTCCCTCTCTCTGTCCCTCTCTCTGTCCCACTCTCTGTCCCTCTCTCTGTCCCTCTCTGTGTCCCTCTCTCTGTCCCTCTCTGTGTCCCTCTCTGTGTCCCACTCTCTGTCCCACTCTCTGTCCCACTCTCTGTCCCTCTCTCTGTCCCTCTCTCTGTCCCACTCTCTGTCCCTCTCTCTGTCCCTCTCTGTGTCCCTCTCTCTGTCCCTCTCTGTGTCCCTCTCTGTGTCCCTCTCTCTGTCCCTCTCTCTGTCCCTCTCTCTGTCCCTCTCTGTGTCCCTCTCTCCGTCCCTCTCTGTGTCCCTCTCTCTGTCCCTCTCTCTATCCCTCTCTCTGTCCCTCTCTGTGTCCCACTCTCTGTCCCTCTCTCTGTCCCTCTCTGTGTCCCACTCTCTGTCCCTCTCTCTGTCCCTCTCTGTGTCCCTCTCTCTGTCCCTCTCTCTGTCCCTCTCTCTGTCCCTCTCTGTGTCCCACTCTCTGTCCCTCTCTGTGTCCCTCTCTGTGTCCCTCTCTCTGTCCCTCTCTCTGTCCCTCTCTCTGTCCCGCTCTCTGTCCCTCTCTGTGTCCCACTCTCTGTCCCTCTCTGTGTCCCTCTCTGTGTCCCACTCTCTGTCCCTCTCTCTGTCCCTCTCTCTGTCCCACTCTCTGTCCCTCTCTCTGTCCCTCTCTGTGTCCCTCTCTCTGTCCCTCTCTGTGTCCCTCTCTCTGTCCCTCTCTCTGTCCCACTCTCTGTCCCACTCTCTGTCCCTCTCTCTGTCCCTCTCTCTGTCCCACTCTCTGTCCCTCTCTCTGTCCCTCTCTGTGTCCCTCTCTCTATCCCTCTCTCTGTCCCTCTCTGTGTCACACTCTCTGTCCCTCTCTCTGTCCCTCTCTGTGTCCCACTCTCTGTCCCTCTCTCTGTCCCTCTCTGTGTCCCACTCTCTGTCCCTCTCTCTGTCCCTCTCTCTGTCCCACTCTCTGTCCCTCTCTCTGTCCCTCTCTCTGTCCCTCTCTGTGTTACTCTCTCTGTCCCTCTCTGTGTCCCCCTCTCTGTCCCACTCTCTGTCCCACTGTCTGTCCCTCTCTCTGTCCGTCTCTCTGTCCCCCTGTGTCCCACTCTCTGTCCCTCTATCTGTCCCTCTCTGTGTCCCACTCTCTGACCCTCTCTCTGTCCCTCTCTGTGTCCCTCTCTCTGTCCCACTCTGTGTCCCTCTCTCTGTCCCTCTATCTGTCCCTCTCTCTGTCCCTCTCTGTGTCCGACTCCATGTCCCTCTCTCTGTCCCTCTCTGTGTCCCACTCTCTGTCCCTCTCTCTGTCCCTCTCTCTGTCCCACTCTCTGTCCCTCTCTCTGTCCCTCTCTGTGTCCCTCTCTCTGTCCCTCTCTGTGTCCCTCTCTATGTCCCACTCTCTGTCCCACTCTCTGTCCCACTCTCTGTCCCTCTCTCTGTCCCACTCTCTTACCCTCTCTCTGTCCCTCTCTGTGTCCCTCTCTCTGTCCCTCCCTGTGTCCCTCTCTCTGTCCCTCTCTCTGTCCCTCTCTCTGTCCTTCCCTCTGTCCCTCTCTGTGTCCCACTCTCTGTCCCTCTCTGTGTCCCACTCTCTGTCCCTCTCTCTGTCCCTCTCTGTGTCCCTCTCTGTCCCTCTCTGTGTCCCTCTCTGTGTCCCACTCTCTGTCCCTCTCTCTGTCCCTCTCTCTGTCCCTCTCTCTGTCCCTCTCTCTGTCCCTCTCTGTGTCCCACTCTCTGTCCCTCTCTCTGTCCCTCTCTCTGTCCCTCTCTCTGTCCCACTCTCTGTCCCTCTCTCTGTCCCTCTCTCTGTCCCTCTCGCTGTCTCTATCTCTCTGTCCCTCTCTGTGTCCCACTCTCTGTCCCACTCTCTGTCCCTCTTTCTGTCCCTCTCTCTGTCCCTCTCTCTGTACCTCTCTCTGTCCCACTCTCTGTCCCACTCTCTGTCCCTTTCTCTGTCCCTCTCGCTGTCTCTATCTCTCTGTCCCTCTCTCTGTCCCTCTCTGTGTCACTCTCTCTGTCCCACTCTCTGTCCCTCTCTCTGTCCCTCTCTGTGTCCCTCTCTCTGTCCCTCTCTGTGTCACTCTCTCTGTCCCACTCTCTGTCCCTATCTCTGTCCCTCTCTCTGTCCCTCTCTGTGTCACTCTCTCTGTCCCACTCTCTGTCCCTCTCACTGTCACTCTCTCTGTCCCTCTCTCTGGCCCTCTCTCTGTGCCTCTCTCTGTCCCTCTCTGTGTCCCACTCTCTGTCCCTCTCTGTGTCCCTCTCTCTGTCCCTCTCTGTGTCCCTCTCTCTGTCCCCCACTCTGTCCCTCTCTGTGTCCCTTTCGCTGTCCCTCTCTCTGTCCCTCTCTGTGTCCCACTCTCTGTCCCTCTCTCTGTCCCTCTCTCTGTCCCTCTCTGTGGCCCAATCTCTGTCCCTCTCTCTGTCCCTCTCTCTGTCCCTCTCTCTGTCCCACTCTCTGTCCCACTCTCTGTCCCTCTCTCTGTCCCTCTCTGTGTCCCTCTCTCTGTCCCTCTCTCTATCCCTCTCTGTGTCCCACTCTCTGTCCCTCTCTCTGTCCCTCTCTATGTCCCTCTCTCTGTGTCCCTCTCTGTGTCCCTCTGTGTCCCACTCTCTGTCCCTCTCTCTGTCCCTCTCTCTGTCCCTCTCTGTGTCCCACTCTCTGTCCCTCTCTCTGTCCCTCTGTGTCCCACTCTCTGTCCCTCTATCTGTCCCTCTCTGTGTCCCACTCTCTGACCCTCTCTCTGTCCCTCTCTGTGTCCCTCTCTCTGTCCCTCTCTGTGTCCCTCTCTGTGTCCCTCTCTCTGTCCCTCTCTCTGTACCTCTCTCTGTCCCACTCTCTGTCCCACTCTCTGTCCCTCTCTCTGTCCCTCTCTCTGTCCCACTCTCTGTCCCTCTCTCTGTCCCTCTCTGTGTCCCTCTCTCTGTCCCTCTCTGTGTCCCTCCCTCTGTCCCTCTCTCTGTCCCTCTCTCTGTCCCTCTCTGTGTCCCACTCTCTGTCCCTCTCTCTTTCCCTCTCTGTGTCCCACTCTCTGTCCCTCTCTCTGTCCCTCTCTCTGTCCCACTCTCTGTCCCTCTCTCTGTCCCTCTCTGTGTCCCTCTCTCTGTCCCTCTCTGTGTCCCTCTCTGTGTCCCACTCTCTGTCCCACTCTCTGTCCCACTCTCTGTCCCTCTCTCTGTCCCTCTCTCTGTCCCACTCTCTGTCCCTCTCTCTGTCCCTCTCTGTGTCCCTCTCTCTGTCCCTCTCTGTGTCCCTCTCTGTGTCCCTCTCTCTGTCCCTCTCTCTGTCCCTCTCTCTGTCCCTCTCTGTGTCCCTCTCTCCGTCCCTCTCTGTGTCCCTCTCTCTGTCCCTCTCTCTATCCCTCTCTCTGTCCCTCTCTGTGTCCCACTCTCTGTCCCTCTCTCTGTCCCTCTCTGTGTCCCACTCTCTGTCCCTCTCTCTGTCCCTCTCTGTGTCCCTCTCTCTGTCCCTCTCTCTGTCCCTCTCTCTGTCCCTCTCTCTGTCCCTCTCTGTGTCCCACTCTCTGTCCCTCTCTGTGTCCCTCTCTGTGTCCCTCTCTCTGTCCCTCTCTCTGTCCCTCTCTCTGTCCCTCTCTCTGTCCCTCTCTGTGTCCCACTCTCTGTCCCTCTCTGTGTCCCTCTCTGTGTCCCACTCTCTGTCCCTCTCTCTGTCCCTCTCTCTGTCCCACTCTCTGTCCCTCTCTCTGTCCCTCTCTGTGTCCCTCTCTCTGTCCCTCTCTGTGTCCCTCTCTCTGTCCCTCTCTCTGTCCCACTCTCTGTCCCACTCTCTGTCCCTCTCTCTGTCCCTCTCTCTGTCCCACTCTCTGTCCCTCTCTCTGTCCCTCTCTGTGTCCCTCTCTCTGTCCCTCTCTGTGTCCCTCTCTCTGTCCCTCTCTCTGTCCCTCTCTGTGTCCCTCTCTGTGTCCCTCTCTGTGTCCCTCTCTGTGTCCCACTCTCTGTCCCACTCTCTGTCCCTCTCTCTGTCCCTCTCGCTGTCTCTATCTCTCTGTCCCTCTCTCTGTC
Organism: Mustelus asterias; assembly: GCF_964213995.1. Classification (NCBI taxonomy): domain Eukaryota; kingdom Metazoa; phylum Chordata; class Chondrichthyes; order Carcharhiniformes; family Triakidae; genus Mustelus; species Mustelus asterias. The sequence goes on along the minus strand of NW_027590353.1, from coordinate 22,931 downwards.
CTTCTGTGTCCCACTCTCTGTCCCACTCTCTGTCCCTCTCTCTGTCCCTCTCTGTGTCCCTCTCTCTGTCCCTCTCTCTGTCCCTCTCTATGTCCCTCTCTCTGTCCCTCTCTGTGTCCCACTCTCTGACCCTCTCTCCGTCCCTCTCTGTGTCCCTCTCTCTGTCCCTCTCTGTGTCCCTCTCTCTGACCCTCTCTCTGTCCCTCTCTCTGTCCCTCTCTGTGTCCCACTCTCTGTCCCTCTCTCTGTCCCTCTCTGTGTCCCACTCTCTGTCCCTCTGTCTGTCCCTCTCTCTGTCCCACTCTGTGTCCCTCTCTCTGTCCCTCTCTGTGTCCCTCTCTCTGTCCCTCTCTGTGTCCTTCTCTCTGTCCCTCTCTGTGTCCCTCTCTGTGTCCCACTCTCTGTCCCACTCTCTGTCCCACTCTCTGTCCCTCTCTCTGTCCCTCTCTCTGTCCCACTCTCTTTCCGTCCCTCTGTCCCTCTCTGTGTCCCTCTCTGTGTCCCTCCCTGTGTCCCTCTCTCTGTCCCTCTCTCTGTCCCTCTCTCTGTGCCTCTCTCTGTCCCTCTCTCTGTCCCTCTCTCTGTCCCACTCTCTGTCCCTCTCTCTGTCCCTCTCTCTGTCCCTCTATGTGTCACTCTCTCTGTTCCACTCTCTGTCCCTCTATGTGTCACTCTCTCTGTCCCTCTCTCTGTCCCTCTCTCTGTCCCTCTCTCTGTCCCACTCTCTGTCCCTCTCTCTGTCCCTCTCTGTGTCCCTCTCTCTGCCCCTCTCTGTGTCCCTCTATCTGACCCTCTCTCTGTCCCTCTCTCTGTCCCTCTCTGTGTCCCTCTCTGTGTCCCAATCTCTGTCCCACTCTCTGTCCCTCTCTCTGTCCCTCTCGCTGTCTCTATCTCTCTGTCCCTCTCTCTGTCCCTCTCTGTGTCCCTCTCTCTGTCCCTCTCTCTGTCCCTCTCTATGTCCCTCTCTCTGTCCCTCGCTCTGTCCCTCTCTCTGTCCCTCTCTGTGTCCCACTCTCTGTCCCTCTCTCTGTCCCTCTGTGTCCCACTCTCTGTCCCTCTATCTGTCCCTCTATCCGTCCCTCTCTGTGTCCCACTCTCTGACCCTCTCTTGTCCCTCTCTGTGTCCCTCTCTCTGTCCCTCTCTCTGTCCCTCTCTCTGTCCCTCTCTCTGTCCCTCTCTGTGTCCCACTCTCTGTCCCTCTCTCTGTCCCTCTCTCTGTCCCACTCTCTGTCCCTCTCTCTGTCCCTCTCTGTATCCCTCTCTCTGTCCCTCTCTCTTTCCCTCTCTCTGTCCCACTCTCTGTCCCTCTCTGTGTCCCTCTCTGTGTCCCTCTCTCTGTCCCTCTCTGTGTCCCTCTCTCTGTCCCTCTCTCTATCCCTCTCTCTGTCCCTCTCTGTGTCCCACTCTCTGTCCCTCTCTCTGTCCCTCTCTGTGTCCCACTCTCTGTCCCTCTCTCTGTCCCTCTCTGTATCCCTCTCTCTGTCCCTCTCTCTTTCCCTCTCTCTGTCCCACTCTCTGTCCCTCTCTGTGTCCCTCTCTGTGTCCCTCTCTCTGTCCCTCTCTCTGTCCCTCTCTCTGTCCCTCTCTCTGTCCCTCTCTGTGTCCCTCTCTGTGTCCCTCTCTCTGTCCCTCTCTCTGTCCCTCTCTCTGTCCCTCTCTCTGTCCCACTCTCTGTCCCTCTCTCTGTCCCTCTCTGTGTCCCTCTCTCTGTCCCTCTCTGTGTCCCTCCCTCTGTCCCTCTCTCTGTCCCTCTCTCTGTCCCTCTCTGTGTCCCACTCTCTGTCCCTCTCTCTTTCCCTCTCTGTGTCCCACTCTCTGTCCCTCTCTCTGTCCCTCTCTCTGTCCCACTCTCTGTCCCTCTCTCTGTCCCTCTCTGTGTCCCTCTCTCTGTCCCTCTCTGTGTCCCTCTCTGTGTCCCACTCTCTGTCCCACTCTCTGTCCCACTCTCTGTCCCTCTCTCTGTCCCTCTCTGTGTCCCACTCTCTGTCCCTCTCTCTGTCCCTCTCTGTGTCCCTCTCTCTGTCCCTCTCTGTGTCCCTCTCTGTGTCCCTCTCTCTGTCCCTCTCTCTGTCCCTCTCTCTGTCCCTCTCTGTGTCCCTCTCTCTGTCCCTCTCTGTGTCCCTCTCTCTGTCCCTCTCTCTATCCCTCTCTCTGTCCCTCTCTGTGTCCCACTCTCTGTCCCTCTCTCTGTCCCTCTCTGTGTCCCACTCTCTGTCCCTCTCTCTGTCCCTCTCTGTGTCCCACTCTCTGACCCTCTCTCTGTCCCTCTCTGTGTCCCTCTCTCTGTCCCACTCTGTGTCCCTCTCTCTGTCCCTCTATCTGTCCCTCTCTCTGTCCCTCTCTGTGTCCGACTCCATGTCCCTCTCTCTGTCCCTCTCTGTGTCCCACTCTCTGTCCCTCTCTCTGTCCCTCTCTCTGTCCCACTCTCTGTCCCTCTCTCTGTCCCTCTCTGTGTCCCTCTCTCTGTCCCTCTCTGTGTCCCTCTCTATGTCCCACTCTCTGTCCCACTCTCTGTCCCACTCTCTGTCCCTCTCTCTGTCCCACTCTCTTTCCCTCTCTCTGTCCCTCTCTGTGTCCCTCTCTCTGTCCCTCCCTGTGTCCCTCTCTCTGTCCCTCTCTCTGTCCCTCTCTCTGTCCTTCCCTCTGTCCCTCTCTGTGTCCCACTCTCTGTCCCTCTCTGTGTCCCACTCTCTGTCCCTCTCTCTGTCCCTCTCTGTGTCCCTCTCTGTCCCTCTCTGTGTCCCTCTCTGTGTCCCACTCTCTGTCCCTCTCTCTGTCCCTCTCTCTGTCCCTCTCTCTGTCCCTCTCTCTGTCCCTCTCTGTGTCCCACTCTCTGTCCCTCTCGCTGTCCCTCTCTCTGTCCCTCTCTCTGTCCCACTCTCTGTCCCTCTCTCTGTCCCTCTCTCTGTCCCTCTCGCTGTCTCTATCTCTCTGTCCCTCTCTGTGTCCCACTCTCTGTCCCACTCTCTGTCCCTCTTTCTGTCCCTCTCTCTGTCCCTCTCTCTGTACCTCTCTCTGTCCCACTCTCTGTCCCACTCTCTGTCCCTTTCTCTGTCCCTCTCGCTGTCTCTATCTCTCTGTCCCTCTCTCTGTCCCTCTCTGTGTCACTCTCTCTGTCCCACTCTCTGTCCCTCTCTCTGTCCCTCTCTGTGTCCCTCTCTCTGTCCCTCTCTGTGTCACTCTCTCTGTCCCACTCTCTGTCCCTATCTCTGTCCCTCTCTCTGTCCCTCTCTGTGTCACTCTCTCTGTCCCACTCTCTGTCCCTCTCACTGTCACTCTCTCTGTCCCTCTCTCTGGCCCTCTCTCTGTGCCTCTCTCTGTCCCTCTCTGTGTCCCACTCTCTGTCCCTCTCTGTGTCCCTCTCTCTGTCCCTCTCTGTGTCCCTCTCTCTGTCCCCCACTCTGTCCCTCTCTGTGTCCCTTTCGCTGTCCCTCTCTCTGTCCCTCTCTGTGTCCCACTCTCTGTCCCTCTCTCTGTCCCTCTCTCTGTCCCTCTCTGTGTCCCAATCTCTGTCCCTCTCTCTGTCCCTCTCTCTGTCCCTCTCTCTGTCCCACTCTCTGTCCCACTCTCTGTCCCTCTCTCTGTCCCTCTCTGTGTCCCTCTCTCTGTCCCTCTCTCTGTCCCTCTCTGTGTCCCACTCTCTGTCCCTCTCTCTGTCCCTCTCTATGTCCCTCTCTCTGTGTCCCTCTCTGTGTCCCTCTGTGTCCCACTCTCTGTCCCTCTCTCTGTCCCTCTCTCTGTCCCTCTCTGTGTCCCACTCTCTGTCCCTCTCTCTGTCCCTCTGTGTCCCACTCTCTGTCCCTCTATCTGTCCCTCTCTGTGTCCCACTCTCTGACCCTCTCTCTGTCCCTCTCTGTGTCCCTCTCTCTGTCCCTCTCTGTGTCCCTCTCTGTGTCCCTCTCTCTGTCCCTCTCTCTGTACCTCTCTCTGTCCCACTCTCTGTCCCACTCTCTGTCCCTCTCTCTGTCCCTCTCTCTGTCCCACTCTCTGTCCCTCTCTCTGTCCCTCTCTGTGTCCCTCTCTCTGTCCCTCTCTGTGTCCCTCCCTCTGTCCCTCTCTCTGTCCCTCTCTCTGTCCCTCTCTGTGTCCCACTCTCTGTCCCTCTCTCTTTCCCTCTCTGTGTCCCACTCTCTGTCCCTCTCTCTGTCCCTCTCTCTGTCCCACTCTCTGTCCCTCTCTCTGTCCCTCTCTGTGTCCCTCTCTCTGTCCCTCTCTGTGTCCCTCTCTGTGTCCCACTCTCTGTCCCACTCTCTGTCCCACACTCTGTCCCTCTCTCTGTCCCTCTCTCTGTCCCACTCTCTGTCCCTCTCTCTGTCCCTCTCTGTGTCCCTCTCTCTGTCCCTCTCTGTGTCCCTCTCTGTGTCCCTCTCTCTGTCCCTCTCTCTGTCCCTCTCTCTGTCCCTCTCTGTGTCCCTCTCTCCGTCCCTCTCTGTGTCCCTCTCTCTGTCCCTCTCTCTATCCCTCTCTCTGTCCCTCTCTGTGTCCCACTCTCTGTCCCTCTCTCTGTCCCTCTCTGTGTCCCACTCTCTGTCCCTCTCTCTGTCCCTCTCTGTGTCCCTCTCTCTGTCCCTCTCTCTGTCCCTCTCTCTGTCCCTCTCTCTGTCCCTCTCTGTGTCCCACTCTCTGTCCCTCTCTGTGTCCCTCTCTGTGCCCCTCTCTCTGTCCCTCTCTCTGTCCCTCTCTCTGTCCCTCTCTCTGTCCCTCTCTGTGTCCCACTCTCTGTCCCTCTCTGTGTCCCTCTCTGTGTCCCACTCTCTGTCCCTCTCTCTGTCCCTCTCTCTGTCCCACTCTCTGTCCCTCTCTCTGTCCCTCTCTGTGTCCCTCTCTCTGTCCCTCTCTGTGTCCCTCTCTCTGTCCCTCTCTCTGTCCCACTCTCTGTCCCACTCTCTGTCCCTCTCTCTGTCCCTCTCTCTGTCCCACTCTCTGTCCCTCTCTCTGTCCCTCTCTGTGTCCCTCTCTCTGTCCCTCTCTGTGTCCCTCTCTCTGTCCCTCTCTCTGTCCCTCTCTGTGTCCCTCTCTGTGTCCCTCTCTGTGTCCCTCTCTGTGTCCCACTCTCTGTCCCACTCTCTGTCCCTCTCTCTGTCCCTCTCGCTGTCTCTATCTCTCTGTCCCTCTCTCTGTCCTTCTGTGTCCCACTCTCTGTCCCACTCTCTGTCCCTCTCTCTGTCCCTCTCTGTGTCCCTCTCTCTGTCCCTCTCTCTGTCCCTCTCTATGTCCCTCTCTCTGTCCCTCTCTGTGTCCCACTCTCTGACCCTCTCTCTGTCCCTCTCTGTGTCCCTCTCTCTGTCCCTCTCTGTGTCCCTCTCTCTGACCCTCTCTCTGTCCCTCTCTCTGTCCCTCTCTGTGTCCCACTCTCTGTCCCTCTCTCTGTCCCTCTCTGTGTCCCACTCTCTGTCCCTCTGTCTGTCCCTCTCTCTGTCCCACTCTGTGTCCCTCTCTCTGTCCCTCTCTGTGTCCCTCTCTCTGTCCCTCTCTGTGTCCCTCTCTCTGTCCCTCTCTGTGTCCCTCTCTGTGTCCCACTCTCTGTCCCACTCTCTGTCCCACTCTCTGTCCCTCTCTCTGTCCCTCTCTCTGTCCCACTCTCTTTCCGTCCCTCTGTCCCTCTCTGTGTCCCTCTCTGTGTCCCTCCCTGTGTCCCTCTCTCTGTCCCTCTCTCTGTCCCTCTCTCTGTGCCTCTCTCTGTCCCTCTCTCTGTCCCTCTCTCTGTCCCACTCTCTGTCCCTCTCTCTGTCCCTCTCTCTGTCCCTCTATGTGTCACTCTCTCTGTTCCACTCTCTGTCCCTCTATGTGTCACTCTCTCTGTCCCTCTCTGTGTCCCTCTCTCTGTCCCTCTCTGTGTCCCTCTCTCTGTCCCCCACTCTGTCCCTCTCTGTGTCCCTTTCGCTGTCCCTCTCTCTGTCCCTCTCTGTGTCCCACTCTCTGTCCCTCTCTCTGTCCCTCTCTCTGTCCCTCTCTGTGTCCCAATCTCTGTCCCTCTCTCTGTCCCTCTCTGTGTCCCTCTCTCTGTCCCCCACTCTGTCCCTCTCTGTGTCCCTTTCGCTGTCCCTCTCTCTGTCCCTCTCTGTGTCCCACTCTCTGTCCCTCTCTCTGTCCCTCTCTCTGTCCCTCTCTGTGTCCCAATCTCTGTCCCTCTCTCTGTCCCTCTCTCTGTCCCTCTCTCTGTCCCACTCTCTGTCCCACTCTCTGTCCCTCTCTCTGTCCCTCTCTGTGTCCCTCTCTCTGTCCCTCTCTCTGTCCCTCTCTGTGTCCCACTCTCTGTCCCTCTCTCTGTCCCTCTCTATGTCCCTCTCTCTGTGTCCCTCTCTGTGTCCCTCTGTGTCCCACTCTCTGTCCCTCTCTCTGTCCCTCTCTCTGTCCCTCTCTGTGTCCCACTCTCTGTCCCTCTCTCTGTCCCTCTGTGTCCCACTCTCTGTCCCTCTATCTGTCCCTCTCTGTGTCCCACTCTCTGACCCTCTCTCTGTCCCTCTCTGTGTCCCTCTCTCTGTCCCTCTCTGTGTCCCTCTCTGTGTCCCTCTCTCTGTCCCTCTCTCTGTACCTCTCTCTGTCCCACTCTCTGTCCCACTCTCTGTCCCTCTCTCTGTCCCTCTCTCTGTCCCACTCTCTGTCCCTCTCTCTGTCCCTCTCTGTGTCCCTCTCTCTGTCCCTCTCTGTGTCCCTCCCTCTGTCCCTCTCTCTGTCCCTCTCTCTGTCCCTCTCTGTGTCCCACTCTCTGTCCCTCTCTCTTTCCCTCTCTGTGTCCCACTCTCTGTCCCTCTCTCTGTCCCTCTCTCTGTCCCACTCTCTGTCCCTCTCTCTGTCCCTCTCTGTGTCCCTCTCTCTGTCCCTCTCTGTGTCCCTCTCTGTGTCCCACTCTCTGTCCCACTCTCTGTCCCACTCTCTGTCCCTCTCTCTGTCCCTCTCTCTGTCCCACTCTCTGTCCCTCTCTCTGTCCCTCTCTGTGTCCCTCTCTCTGTCCCTCTCTGTGTCCCTCTCTGTGTCCCTCTCTCTGTCCCTCTCTCTGTCCCTCTCTCTGTCCCTCTCTGTGTCCCTCTCTCCGTCCCTCTCTGTGTCCCTCTCTCTGTCCCTCTCTCTATCCCTCTCTCTGTCCCTCTCTGTGTCCCACTCTCTGTCCCTCTCTCTGTCCCTCTCTGTGTCCCACTCTCTGTCCCTCTCTCTGTCCCTCTCTGTGTCCCTCTCTCTGTCCCTCTCTCTGTCCCTCTCTCTGTCCCTCTCTCTGTCCCTCTCTGTGTCCCACTCTCTGTCCCTCTCTGTGTCCCTCTCTGTGTCCCTCTCTCTGTCCCTCTCTCTGTCCCTCTCTCTGTCCCTCTCTCTGTCCCTCTCCGTGTCCCACTCTCTGTCCCTCTCTGTGTCCCTCTCTGTGTCCCACTCTCTGTCCCTCTCTCTGTCCCTCTCTCTGTCCCACTCTCTGTCCCTCTCTCTGTCCCTCTCTGTGTCCCTCTCTCTGTCCCTCTCTGTGTCCCTCTCTCTGTCCCTCTCTCTGTCCCACTCTCTGTCCCACTCTCTGTCCCTCTCTCTGTCCCTCTCTCTGTCCCACTCTCTGTCCCTCTCTCTGTCCCTCTCTGTGTCCCTCTCTCTGTCCCTCTCTGTGTCCCTCTCTCTGTCCCTCTCTCTGTCCCTCTCTGTGTCCCTCTCTGTGTCCCTCTCTGTGTCCCACTCTCTGTCCCACTCTCTGTCCCTCTCTCTGTCCCTCTCGCTGTCTCTATCTCTCTGTCCCTCTCTCTGTCCTTCTGTGTCCCACTCTCTGTCCCACTCTCTGTCCCTCTCTCTGTCCCTCTCTGTGTCCCTCTCTCTGTCCCTCTCTCTGTCCCTCTCTATGTCCCTCTCTCTGTCCCTCTCTGTGTCCCACTCTCTGACCCTCTCTCTGTCCCTCTCTGTGTCCCTCTCTCTGTCCCTCTCTGTGTCCCTCTCTCTGACCCTCTCTCTGTCCCTCTCTCTGTCCCTCTCTGTGTCCCACTCTCTGTCCCTCTCTCTGTCCCTCTCTGTGTCCCACTCTCTGTCCCTCTGTCTGTCCCTCTCTCTGTCCCACTCTGTGTCCCTCTCTCTGTCCCTCTCTGTGTCCCTCTCTCTGTCCCTCTCTGTGTCCCTCTCTCTGTCCCTCTCTGTGTCCCTCTCTGTGTCCCACTCTCTGTCCCACTCTCTGTCCCACTCTCTGTCCCTCTCTCTGTCCCTCTCTCTGTCCCACTCTCTTTCCGTCCCTCTGTCCCTCTCTGTGTCCCTCTCTGTGTCCCTCCCTGTGTCCCTCTCTCTGTCCCTCTCTCTGTCCCTCTCTCTGTGCCTCTCTCTGTCCCTCTCTCTGTCCCTCTCTCTGTCCCACTCTCTGTCCCTCTCTCTGTCCCTCTCTCTGTCCCTCTATGTGTCACTCTCTCTGTTCCACTCTCTGTCCCTCTATGTGTCACTCTCTCTGTCCCTCTCTCTGTCCCTCTCTCTGTCCCTCTCTCTGTCCCACTCTCTGTCCCTCTCTCTGTCCCTCTCTGTGTCCCTCTCTCTGCCCCTCTCTGTGTCCCTCTATCTGACCCTCTCTCTGTCCCTCTCTCTGTCCCTCTCTGTGTCCCTCTCTGTGTCCCAATCTCTGTCCCACTCTCTGTCCCTCTCTCTGTCCCTCTCGCTGTCTCTATCTCTCTGTCCCTCTCTCTGTCCCTCTCTGTGTCCCTCTCTCTGTCCCTCTCTCTGTCCCTCTCTATGTCCCTCTCTCTGTCCCTCGCTCTGTCCCTCTCTCTGTCCCTCTCTGTGTCCCACTCTCTGTCCCTCTCTCTGTCCCTCTGTGTCCCACTCTCTGTCCCTCTATCTGTCCCTCTATCCGTCCCTCTCTGTGTCCCACTCTCTGACCCTCTCTTGTCCCTCTCTGTGTCCCTCTCTCTGTCCCTCTCTCTGTCCCTCTCTCTGTCCCTCTCTCTGTCCCTCTCTGTGTCCCACTCTCTGTCCCTCTCTCTGTCCCTCTCTCTGTCCCACTCTCTGTCCCTCTCTCTGTCCCTCTCTGTATCCCTCTCTCTGTCCCTCTCTCTTTCCCTCTCTCTGTCCCACTCTCTGTCCCTCTCTGTGTCCCTCTCTGTGTCCCTCTCTCTGTCCCTCTCTGTGTCCCTCTCTCTGTCCCTCTCTCTATCCCTCTCTCTGTCCCTCTCTGTGTCCCACTCTCTGTCCCTCTCTCTGTCCCTCTCTGTGTCCCACTCTCTGTCCCTCTCTCTGTCCCTCTCTGTATCCCTCTCTCTGTCCCTCTCTCTTTCCCTCTCTCTGTCCCACTCTCTGTCCCTCTCTGTGTCCCTCTCTGTGTCCCTCTCTCTGTCCCTCTCTCTGTCCCTCTCTCTGTCCCTCTCTGTGTCCCTCTCTGTGTCCCTCTCTCTGTCCCTCTCTCTGTCCCTCTCTCTGTCCCTCTCTCTCTCCCACTCTCTGTCCCTCTCTCTGTCCCTCTCTGTGTCCCTCTCTCTGTCCCTCTCTGTGTCCCTCCCTCTGTCCCTCTCTCTGTCCCTCTCTCTGTCCCTCTCTGTGTCCCACTCTCTGTCCCTCTCTCTTTCCCTCTCTGTGTCCCACTCTCTGTCCCTCTCTCTGTCCCTCTCTCTGTCCCACTCTCTGTCCCTCTCTCTGTCCCTCTCTGTGTCCCTCTCTCTGTCCCTCTCTGTGTCCCTCTCTGTGTCCCACTCTCTGTCCCACTCTCTGTCCCACTCTCTGTCCCTCTCTCTGTCCCTCTCTGTGTCCCACTCTCTATCCCTCTCTCTGTCCCTCTCTGTGTCCCTCTCTCTGTCCCTCTCTGTGTCCCTCTCTGTGTCCCTCTCTCTGTCCCACTCTCTGTCCCTCTCTCTGTCCCTCTCTGTGTCCCTCTCTCTGTCCCTCTCTGTGTCCCTCTCTCTGTCCCTCTCTCTATCCCTCTCTCTGTCCCTCTCTGTGTCCCACTCTCTGTCCCTCTCTCTGTCCCTATCTGTGTCCCACTCTCTGTCCCTCTCTCTGTCCCTCTCTGTGTCCCTCTCTCTGTCCCTCTCTCTGTCCCTCTCTCTGTCCCTCTCTCTGTCCCACTCTCTGTCCCACTCTCTGTCCCTCTCTCTGTCCCTCTCTCTGTCCCACTCTCTGTCCCTCTCTCTGTCCCTCTCTGTGTCCCTCTCTCTGTCCCTCTCTGTGTCCCTCTCTGTGTCCCTCTCTCTGTCCCTCTCTCTGTCCCTCTCTCTGTCCCTCTCTGTGTCCCTCTCTCTGTCCCTCTCTGTGTCCCTCTCTCTGTCCCTCTCTCTATCCCTCTCTCTGTCCCTCTCTGTGTCCCACTCTCTGTCCCTCTCTCTGTCCCTCTCTGTGTCCCACTCTCTGTCCCTCTCTCTGTCCCTCTCTGTGTCCCTCTCTCTGTCCCTCTCTCTGTCCCTCTCTCTGTCCCTCTCTCTGTCCCTCTCTGTGTCCCACTCTCTGTCCCTCTCTGTGTCCCTCTCTGTGTCCCTCTCTCTGTCCCTCTCTCTGTCCCTCTCTCTGTCCCTCTCTCTGTCCCTCTCTGTGTCCCACTCTCTGTCCCTCTCTGTGTCCCTCTCTGTGTCCCACTCTCTGTCCCTCTCTCTGTCCCTCTCTCTGTCCCACTCTCTGTCCCTCTCTCTGTCCCTCTCTGTGTCCCTCTCTCTGTCCCTCTCTGTGTCCCTCTCTCTGTCCCTCTCTCTGTCCCACTCTCTGTCCCACTGTCTGTCCCTCTCTCTGTCCCTCTCTCTGTCCCACTCTCTGTCCCTCTCTCTGTCCCTCTCTGTGTCCCTCTCTCTGTCCCTCTCTGTGTCCCTCTCTCTGTCCCTCTCTCTGTCCCTCTCTGTGTCCCTCTCTGTGTCCCACTCTCTGTCCCACTCTCTGTCCCTCTCTCTGTCCCTCTCGCTGTCTCTATCTCTCTGTCCCTCTCTCTGTCCTTCTGTGTCCCACTCTCTGTCCCACTCTCTGTCCCTCTCTCTGTCCCTCTCTGTGTCCCTCTCTCTGTCCCTCTCTCTGTCCCTCTCTATGTCCCTCTCTCTGTCCCTCTCTGTGTCCCACTCTCTGACCCTCTCTCTGTCCCTCTCTGTGTCCCTCTCTCTGTCCCTCTCTGTGTCCCTCTCTCTGTCCCTCTCTCTGTCCCTCTCTCTGTCCCTCTCTGTGTCCCACTCTCTGTCCCTCTCTCTGTTCCTCTCTGTGTCCCTCTCTGTGTACCTCTCTCTGTCCCTCTCTCTGTCCCTCTCTGTGTCCCTCTCTCTGTCCCACTCTCTGTCCCACTCTCTGTCCCACTCTCTGTCCCTCTCTCTGTCCCTCTCTCTGTCCCACTCTCTTTCCGTCCCTCTGTCCCTCTCTGTGTCCCTCTCTCTGTCCCTCCCTGTGTCCCTCTCTCTGTCCCTCTCTCTGTCCCTCCCTCTGTCCCTCTCTGTGTCCCTCTCTCTGTCCCTCTCTCTGTCCCACTCTCTGTCCCTCTCTCTGTCCCTCTCTCTGTCCCTCTATGTGTCACTCTCTCTGTCCCACTCTCTGTCCCTCTCTCTGTCACTCTCTCTGTCCCTCTCTCTGTCCCTCTCTCTGTCCCTCTCTGTCCCACTCTCTGTCCCTCTCTCTGTCCCTCTCTGTGTCCCTCTCTCTGTCCCTCTCTGTGTCCCTCTATATGTCCCTCTCTCTGTCCCTCTCTCTGTCCCTCTCTGTGTCCCTCTCTGTGTCCCACTCTCTGTTACACTCTCTGTCCCTCTCTCTGTCCCTCTCGCTGTCTCTATCTCTCTGTCCCTCCCTCTGTCCCTCTCTGTGTCCCTCTCTCTGTCCCTTTCTCTGTCCCTCTCTATGTCCCTCTCTCTGTCCCTCGCTCTGTCCCTCTCTCTGTCCCTCTCTGTGTCCCACTCTCTGTCCCTCTCTCTGTCCCTCTGTGTCCCACTCTCTGTCCCTCTATCTGTCCCTCTATCTGTCCCTCTCTGTGTCCCACTCTCTGACCCTCTCTTGTCCCTCTCTCTGTCCCTCTCTCTGTCCCTCTCTCTGTCCCTCTCTCTGTCCCTCTCTCTGTCCCTCTCTGTGTCCCACTCTCTGTCCCTCTCTCTGTCCCTCTCTGTGTCCCACTCTCTGTCCCTCTCTCTGTCCCTCTCTCTGTCCCACTCTCTGTCCCTCTCTCTGTCCCTCTCTGTATCCCTCTCTCTGTCCCTCTCTCTTTCCCTCTCTCTGTCCCACTCTCTGTCCCTCTCTGTGTCCCTCTCTGTGTCCCTCTCTCTGTCCCTCTCTGTGTCCCTCTCTCTGTCCCTCTCTCTATCCCTCACTCTGTCCCTCTCTGTGTCCCACTCTCTGTCCCTCTCTCAGTCCCTCTCTGTGTCCCACTCTCTGTCCCTCTCTCTGTCCCTCTCTGTATCCCTCTCTCTGTCCCTCTCTCTTTCCCTCTCTCTGTCCCACTCTCTGTCCCTCTCTGTGTCCCTCTCTGTGTCCCTCTCTCTGTCCCTCTCTCTGTCCCTCTCTCTGTCCCTCTCTCTGTCCCTCTCTGTGTCCCTCTCTCTGTCCCTCTCTCTGTCCCTCTCTCTGTCCCTCTCTCTGTCCCACTCTCTGTCCCTCTCTCTGTCCCTCTCTGTGTCCCTCTCTCTGTCCCTCTCTGTGTCCCTCCCTCTGTCCCTCCCTCTGTCCCTCTCTCTGTCCCTCTCTGTGTCCCACTCTCTGTCCCTCTCTCTTTCCCTCTCTGTGTCCCACTCTCTGTCCCTCTCTCTGTCCCTCTCTCTGTCCCACTCTCTGTCCCTCTCTCTGTCCCTCTCTGTGTCCCTCTCTCTGTCCCTCTCTGTGTCCCTCTCTGTGTCCCACTCTCTGTCTATCTCTCTGTCCCACTCTCTGTCCCTCTCTCTGTCCCTCTCTCTGTCCCACTCTCTGTCCCTCTCTCTGTCCCTCTCTGTGTCCCTCTCTCTGTCCCTCTCTGTGTCCCTCTCTGTGTCCCTCTCTCTGTCCCTCTCTCTGTCCCTCTCTCTGTCCCTCTCTGTGTCCCTCTCTCTGTCCCTCTCTGTGTCCCTCTCTCTGTCCCTCTCTCTATCCCTCTCTCTGTCCCTCTCTGTTTCCCACTCTCTGTCCCTCTCTCTGTCCCTCTCTGTGTCCCACTCTCTGTCCCTCTCTCTGTCCCTCTCTGTGTCCCTCTCTCTGTCCCTCTCTCTGTCCCTCTCTCTGTCCCACTCTCTGTCCCACTCTCTGTCCCTCTCTGTGTCCCTCTCTGTGTCCCTCTCTCTGTCCCTCTCTCTGTCCCTCTCTCTGTCCCTCTCTGTGTCCCACTCTCTGTCCCTCTCTCTGTCCCTCTCTGTGTCCCTCTCTGTGTCCCTCTCTCTGTCCCTCTCTCTGTCCCTCTCTGTGTCCCTCTCTCTGTCCCACTCTCTGTCCCACTCTCTGTCCCACTCTCTGTCCCTCTCTCTGTCCCTCTCTCTGTCCCACTCTCTTTCCGTCCCTCTGTCCCTCTCTGTGTCCCTCTCTCTGTCCCTCCCTGTGTCCCTCTCTCTGTCCCTCTCTCTGTCCCTCCCTCTGTCCCTCTCTGTGTCCCTCTCTCTGTCCCTCTCTCTGTCCCACTCTCTGTCCCTCTCTCTGTCCCTCTCTCTGTCCCTCTATGTGTCACTCTCTCTGTCCCACTCTCTGTCCCTCTCTCTGTCACTCTCTCTGTCCCTCTCTCTGTCCCTCTCTCTGTCCCTCTCTGTCCCACTCTCTGTCCCTCTCTCTGTCCCTCTCTGTGTCCCTCTCTCTGTCCCTCTCTGTGTCCCTCTATCTGTCCCTCTCTCTGTCCCTCTCTCTGTCCCTCTCTGTGTCCCTCTCTGTGTCCCACTCTCTGTCCCACTCTCTGTCCCTCTCTCTGTCCCTCTCGCTGTCTCTATCTCTCTGTCCCTCTCTCTGTCCCTCTCTGTGTCCCTCTCTCTGTCCCTTTCTCTGTCCCTCTCTATGTCCCTCTCTCTGTCCCTCGCTCTGTCCCTCTCTCTGTCCCTCTCTGTGTCCCACTCTCTGTCCCTCTCTCTGTCCCTCTGTGTCCCACTCTCTGTCCCTCTCTCTGTCCCTCTATCTGTCCCTCTCTGTGTCCCACTCTCTGACCCTCTCTTGTCCCTCTCTGTGTCCCTCTCTCTGTCCCTCTCTCTGTCCCTCTCTCTGTCCCTCTCTCTGTCCCTCTCTGTGTCCCACTCTCTGTCCCTCTCTCTGTCCCTCTCTATGTCCCACTCTCTGTCCCTCTCTCTGTCCCTCTCTCTGTCCCACTCTCTGTCCCTCTCTCTGTCCCTCTCTGTATCCCTCTCTCTGTCCCTCTCTCTTTCCCTCTCTCTGTCCCACTCACTGTCCCTCTCTGTGTCCCTCTCTGTGTCCCTCTCTCTGTCCCTCTCTGTGTCCCTCTCTCTGTCCCTCTCTCTATCCCTCTCTCTGTCCCTCTCTGTGTCCCACTCTCTGTCCCTCTCTCAGTCCCTCTCTGTGTCCCACTCTCTGTCCCTCTCTCTGTCCCTCTCTGTATCCCTCTCTCTGTCCGTCTCTCTTTCCCTCTCTCTGTCCCACTCTCTGTCCCTCTCTGTGTCCCTCTCTGTGTCCCTCTCTCTGTCCCTCTCTCTGTCCCTCTCTCTGTCCCTCTCTCTGTCCCTCTCTGTGTCCCTCTCTCTGTCCCTCTCTCTGTCCCTCTCTCTGTCCCTCTCTCTGTCCCTCTCTCTGTCCCACTCTCTGTCCCTCCCTCTGTCCCTCTCTCTGTCCCTCTCTCTGTCCCTCTCTGTGTCCCACTCTCTGTCCCTCTCTCTTTCCCTCTCTGTGTCCCACTCTCTGTCCCTCTCTCTGTCCCTCTCTCTGTCCCACTCTCTGTCCCTCTCTCTGTCCCTCTCTGTGTCCCTCTCTCTGTCCCTCTCTGTGTCCCTCTCTGTGTCCCACTCTCTGTCCCACTCTCTGTCCCACTCTCTGTCCCTCTCTCTGTCCCTCTCTCTGTCCCACTCTCTGTCCCTCTCTCTGTCCCTCTCTGTGTCCCTCTCTCTGTCCCTCTCTGTGTCCCTCTCTGTGTCCCTCTCTCTGTCCCTCTCTCTGTCCCTCTCTCTGTCCCTCTCTGTGTCCCTCTCTCTGTCCCTCTCTGTGTCCCTCTCTCTGTCCCTCTCTCTATCCCTCTCTCTGTCCCTCTCTGTGTCCCACTCTCTGTCCCTCTCTCTGTCCCTCTCTGTGTCCCACTCTCTGTCCCTCTCTCTGTCCCTCTCTGTGTCCCTCTCTCTGTCCCTCTCTCTGTCCCTCTCTCTGTCCCTCTCTCTGTCCCACTCTCTGTCCCACTCTCTGTCCCTCTCTGTGTCCCTCTCTGTGTCCCTCTCTCTGTCCCTCTCTCTGTCCCTCTCTCTGTCCCTCTCTCTGTCCCTCTCTGTGTCCCACTCTCTGTCCCTCTCTGTGTCCCTCTCTCTGTCCCTCTCTCTGTCCCTCTCTCTGTCCCTCTCTGTGTCCCTCTCTGTGTCCCTCTCTCTGTCCCTCTCTCTGTCCCTCTCTCTGTCCCTCTCTCTGTCCCTCTCTGTGTCCCTCTCTCTGTCCCTCTCTCTGTCCCTCTCTCTGTCCCTCTCTCTGTCCCACTCTCTGTCCCTCTCTCTGTCCCTCTCTGTGTCCCTCTCTCTGTCCCTCTCTGTGTCCCTCCCTCTGTCCCTCCCTCTGTCCCTCTCTCTGTCCCTCTCTGTGTCCCACTCTCTGTCCCTCTCTCTTTCCCTCTCTGTGTCCCACTCTCTGTCCCTCTCTCTGTCCCTCTCTCTGTCCCACTCTCTGTCCCTCTCTCTGTCCCTCTCTGTGTCCCTCTCTCTGTCCCTCTCTGTGTCCCTCTCTGTGTCCCACTCTCTGTCTATCTCTCTGTCCCACTCTCTGTCCCTCTCTCTGTCCCTCTCTCTGTCCCACTCTCTGTCCCTCTCTCTGTCCCTCTCTGTGTCCCTCTCTCTGTCCCTCTCTGTGTCCCTCTCTGTGTCCCTCTCTCTGTCCCTCTCTCTGTCCCTCTCTCTGTCCCTCTCTGTGTCCCTCTCTCTGTCCCTCTCTGTGTCCCTCTCTCTGTCCCTCTCTCTATCCCTCTCTCTGTCCCTCTCTGTTTCCCACTCTCTGTCCCTCTCTCTGTCCCTCTCTGTGTCCCACTCTCTGTCCCTCTCTCTGTCCCTCTCTGTGTCCCTCTCTCTGTCCCTCTCTCTGTCCCTCTCTCTGTCCCTCTCTCTGTCCCACTCTCTGTCCCACTCTCTGTCCCTCTCTGTGTCCCTCTCTGTGTCCCTCTCTCTGTCCCTCTCTCTGTCCCTCTCTCTGTCCCTCTCTGTGTCCCACTCTCTGTCCCTCTCTCTGTCCCTCTCTGTGTCCCTCTCTGTATCCCTCTCTCTGTCCCTCTCTCTGTCCCTCTCTGTGTCCCTCTCTCTGTCCCACTCTCTGTCCCACTCTCTGTCCCACTCTCTGTCCCTCTCTCTGTCCCTCTCTCTGTCCCACTCTCTTTCCGTCCCTCTGTCCCTCTCTGTGTCCCTCTCTCTGTCCCTCCCTGTGTCCCTCTCTCTGTCCCTCTCTCTGTCCCTCCCTCTGTCCCTCTCTGTGTCCCTCTCTCTGTCCCTCTCTCTGTCCCACTCTCTGTCCCTCTCTCTGTCCCTCTCTCTGTCCCTCTATGTGTCACTCTCTCTGTCCCACTCTCTGTCCCTCTCTCTGTCACTCTCTCTGTCCCTCTCTCTGTCCCTCTCTCTGTCCCTCTCTGTCCCACTCTCTGTCCCTCTCTCTGTCCCTCTCTGTGTCCCTCTCTCTGTCCCTCTCTGTGTCCCTCTATCTGTCCCTCTCTCTGTCCCTCTCTCTGTCCCTCTCTGTGTCCCTCTCTGTGTCCCACTCTCTGTCCCACTCTCTGTCCCTCTCTCTGTCCCTCTCGCTGTCTCTATCTCTCTGTCCCTCTCTCTGTCCCTCTCTGTGTCCCTCTCTCTGTCCCTTTCTCTGTCCCTCTCTCTGTCCCTCTCTCTGTCCCTCTCTCTGTCCCTCTCTGTGTCCCACTCTCTGTCCCTCTCTCTGTCCCTCTCTGTGTCCCTCTCTGTGTCCCTCGCTCTGTCCCTCTCTCTGTCCCTCTCTGTGTCCCACTCTCTGTCCCTCTCTCTGTCCCTCTGTGTCCCACTCTCTGTCCCTCTCTCTGTCCCTCTATCTGTCCCTCTCTGTGTCCCACTCTCTGACCCTCTCTTGTCCCTCTCTGTGTCCCTCTCTCTGTCCCTCTCTCTGTCCCTCTCTCTGTCCCTCTCTCTGTCCCTCTCTGTGTCCCACTCTCTGTCCCTCTCTCTGTCCCTCTCTGTGTCCCACTCTCTGTCCCTCTCTCTGTCCCTCTCTCTGTCCCACTCTCTGTCCCTCTCTCTGTCCCTCTCTGTATCCCTCTCTCTGTCCCTCTCTCTTTCCCTCTCTCTGTCCCACTCACTGTCCCTCTCTGTGTCCCTCTCTGTGTCCCTCTCTCTGTCCCTCTCTGTGTCCCTCTCTCTGTCCCTCTCTCTATCCCTCTCTCTGTCCCTCTCTGTGTCCCACTCTCTGTCCCTCTCTCAGTCCCTCTCTGTGTCCCACTCTCTGTCCCTCTCTCTGTCCCTCTCTGTATCCCTCTCTCTGTCCCTCTCTCTTTCCCTCTCTCTGTCCCACTCTCTGTCCCTCTCTGTGTCCCTCTCTGTGTCCCTCTCTCTGTCCCTCTCTCTGTCCCTCTCTCTGTCCCTCTCTCTGTCCCTCTCTGTGTCCCTCTCTCTGTCCCTCTCTCTGTCCCTCTCTCTGTCCCTCTCTCTGTCCCTCTCTCTGTCCCACTCTCTGTCCCTCCCTCTGTCCCTCTCTCTGTCCCTCTCTCTGTCCCTCTCTGTGTCCCACTCTCTGTCCCTCTCTCTTTCCCTCTCTGTGTCCCACTCTCTGTCCCTCTCTCTGTCCCTCTCTCTGTCCCACTCTCTGTCCCTCTCTCTGTCCCTCTCTGTGTCCCTCTCTCTGTCCCTCTCTGTGTCCCTCTCTGTGTCCCACTCTCTGTCCCACTCTCTGTCCCACTCTCTGTCCCTCTCTCTGTCCCTCTCTCTGTCCCACTCTCTGTCCCTCTCTCTGTCCCTCTCTGTGTCCCTCTCTCTGTCCCTCTCTGTGTCCCTCTCTGTGTCCCTCTCTCTGTCCCTCTCTCTGTCCCTCTCTCTGTCCCTCTCTGTGTCCCTCTCTCTGTCCCTCTCTGTGTCCCTCTCTCTGTCCCTCTCTCTATCCCTCTCTCTGTCCCTCTCTGTGTCCCACTCTCTGTCCCTCTCTCTGTCCCTCTCTGTGTCCCACTCTCTGTCCCTCTCTCTGTCCCTCTCTGTGTCCCTCTCTCTGTCCCTCTCTCTGTCCCTCTCTCTGTCCCTCTCTCTGTCCCACTCTCTGTCCCACTCTCTGTCCCTCTCTGTGTCCCTCTCTGTGTCCCTCTCTCTGTCCCTCTCTCTGTCCCTCTCTCTGTCCCTCTCTCTGTCCCTCTCTGTGTCCCACTCTCTGTCCCTCTCTGTGTCCCACTCTCTGTCCCTCTCTCTGTCCCTCTCTCTGTCCCACTCTCTGTCCCTCTCTCTGTCCCTCTCTGTGTCCCTCTCTCTGTCCCTCTCTGTGTCCCTCTCTCTGTCCCTCTCTCTGTCCCACTCTCTGTCCCACTGTCTGTCCCTCTCTCTGTCCCTCTCTCTGTCCCACTCTCTGTCCCTCTCTCTGTCCCTCTCTGTGTCCCTCTCTCTGTCCCTCTCTGTGTCCCTCTCTCTGTCCCTCTCTCTGTCCCTCTCTCTGTCCCTCTCTGTGTCCCTCTCTGTGTCCCTCTCTGTGTCCCACTCTCTGTCCCACTCTCTGTCCCTCTCTCTGTCCCTCTCGCTGTCTCTATCTCTCTGTCCCTCTCTCTGTCCTTCTGTGTCCCACTCTCTGTCCCACTCTCTGTCCCTCTCTCTGTCCCTCTCTGTGTCCCTCTCTCTGTCCCTCTCTCTGTCCCACTCTCTGACCCTCTCTCTGTCCCTCTCTGTGTCCCTCTCTCTGTCCCTCTCTGTGTCCCTCTCTCTGTCCCTCTCTCTGTCCCTCTCTCTGTCCCTCTCTGTGTCCCACTCTCTGTCCCTCTCTCTGTCCCTCTCTGTGTCCCACTCTCTGTCCCTCTGTCTGTCCCTCTCTCTGTCCCACTCTGTGTCCCTCTCTCTGTCCCTCTCTGTGTCCCACTCTCTGTCCCTCTCTGTGTCCCTCTCTCTGTCCCTCTCTGTGTCCCTCTCTGTGTCCCACTCTCTGTCCCACTCTCTGTCCCACTCTCTGTCCCTCTCTCTGTCCCTCTCTCTGTCCCACTCTCTTTCCGTCCCTCTGTCCCTCTCTGTGTCCCTCTCTCTTTCCCTCCCTGTGTCCCTCTCTCTGTCCCTCTCTCTGTCCCTCTCTCTGTCCCTCTCTGTGTCCCTCTCTCTGTCCCTCTCTCTGTCCCACTCTCTGTCCCTCTCTCTGTCCCTCTCTCTGTCCCTCTATGTGTCACTCTCTCTGTCCCACTCTCTGTCCCTCTCTCTGTCCCTCTCTCTGTCCCTCTCTCTGTCCCTCTCTCTGTCCCTCTCTGTGTCCCACTCTCTGTCCCTCTCTGTGTCCCACTCTCTGTCCCTCTCTCTGTCCCTCTCTGTGTCCCTCTCTGTCCCTCTCTGTGTCCCTCTCTGTGTCCCACTCTCTGTCCCTCTCTCTGTCCCTCTCTCTGTCCCTCTCTCTGTCCCTCTCTCTGTCCCTCTCTGTGTCCCACTCTCTGTCCCTCTCTCTGTCCCTCTCTCTGTCCCTCTCTCTGTCCCACTCTCTGTCCCTCTCTCTGTCCCTCTCTCTGTCCCTCTCGCTGTCTCTATCTCTCTGTCCCTCTCTGTGTCCCACTCTCTGTCCCACTCTCTGTCCCTCTTTCTGTCCCTCTCTCTGTCCCTCTCTCTGTACCTCTCTCTGTCCCACTCTCTGTCCCACTCTCTGTCCCTTTCTCTGTCCCTCTCGCTGTCTCTATCTCTCTGTCCCTCTCTCTGTCCCTCTCTGTGTCACACTCTCTGTCCCACTCTCTGTCCCTCTCTCTGTCCCTCTCTGTGTCCCTCTCTCTGTCCCTCTCTGTGTCACTCTCTCTGTCCCACTCTCTGTCCCTATCTCTGTCCCTCTCTCTGTCCCCCTCTGTGTCACTCTCTCTGTCCCACTCTCTGTCCCTCTCACTGTCACTCTCTCTGTCCCTCTCTCTGTCCCTCTCTCTGTGCCTCTCTCTGTCCCTCTCTGTGTCCCACTCTCTGTCCCTCTCTGTGTCCCTCTCTCTGTCCCTCTCTGTGTCCCTCTCTCTGTCCCTCACTCTGTCCCTCTCTGTGTCCCTTTCTCTGTCCCTCTCTCTGTCCCTCTCTGTGTCCCACTCTCTGTCCCTCTCTCTGTCCCTCTCTCTGTCCCTCTCTGTGTCCCAATCTCTGTCCCTCTCTCTGTCCCTCTCTCTGTCCCTCTCTCTGTCCCACTCTCTGTCCCACTCTCTGTCCCTCTCTCTGTCCCTCTCTGTGTCCCTCTCTCTGTCCCTCTCTCTGTCCCTCTCTGTGTCCCACTCTCTGTCCCTCTCTCTGTCCCTCTCTCTGTCCCTCTCTCTGTGCCTCTATCTGTCCCTCTCTGTGTCCCACTCTCTGTCCCTCTCTGTGTCCCTCTCTCTGTCCCTCTCTGTGTCCCTCTCTCTGTCCCTCACTCTGTCCCTCTCTGTGTCCCTTTCTCTGTCCCTCTCTCTGTCCCTCTCTGTGTCCCACTCTCTGTCCCTCTCTCTGTCCCTCTCTCTGTCCCTCTCTGTGTCCCAATCTCTGTCCCTCTCTCTGTCCCTCTCTCTGTCCCTCTCTCTGTCCCACTCTCTGTCCCACTCTCTGTCCCTCTCTCTCTCCCTCTCTGTGTCCCTCTCTCTGTCCCTCTCTCTGTCCCTCTCTCTGTCCCTCTCTGTGTCCCACTCTCTGTCCCTCTCTCTGTCCCTCTCTATGTCCCTCTCTCTGTGTCCCTCTCTGTGTCCCTCTGTGTCCCACTCTCTGTCCCTCTCTCTGTCCCTCTCTCTGTCCCTCTCTGTGTCCCACTCTCTGTCCCTCTCTCTGTCCCTCTGTGTCCCACTCTCTGTCCCTCTATCTGTCCCTCTCTGTGTCCCACTCTCTGACCCTCTCTCTGTCCCTCTCTGTGTCCCTCTCTCTGTCCCTCTCTGTGTCCCTCTCTGTGTCCCTCTCTCTGTCCCTCTCTCTGTACCTCTCTCTGTCCCACTCTCTGTCCCACTCTCTGTCCCTCTCTCTGTCCCTCTCTCTGTCCCACTCTCTGTCCCTCTCTCTGTCCCTCTCTGTGTCCCTCTCTCTGTCCCTCTCTATGTCCCTCCCTCTGTCCAATGATTCTTTCAATGTCTTCGGGAGTTATCTTGCCAACTTAATCATAATGTGGCTACGTGCTCACCTCAATGTTGTTAAGCAATTTCTCTTGATCCACAATCGTTTCCAAAGTTTCGTCGCATGCCATTCGAAATGTTCTCGCCAAAAAGGTGATATTGCGGCCAAGTGCCTATCCAGTTGAGTTAAGGATTTTGAGTAAATGCACATTCGCTTCCAATGTTTCTCGCATCGTAATTGAGTATTATTCGCCACTCAAGCGTGAAGGCGGCAAAGTGCTAATCTCGATGAGTTGAGCAATCTACATTAGTTTCCAATGATTCTTCAAATCTCATGGAGAGATTTCTCCTAAGTTACTGATATTGTGGTGAAGACCTCATCTCGATTTATTAAGCGTTTTCACTAAATCCACAATCATGTCCAAAGTTTCTCTGCATGCCATTAGATATGATTTCTCCAAGAAATGTGATATTGCGGCCAAGTGCCTATCCCGTTGAGTTAAGGATTTTGCGTAAATCCACATTAGCTGCCAATGTTTCTCGCATAGTAATTGTAAATTTTTCAACGCAAGCGATATGGCGGCAAATTGCTAATCTCGATCAGTTGAGCAATTTGAGTAAATCTACAGTAGTTTCCAATGATTCTTCAAATGTCATGCAGTGTTTTCTGCCAAGTTATTGATATTGTGGCGAAGTCCTCATCTCGATTCATTAAGCGTTTTCAATAAATCGTTTCCAGAGTTTCTCTGCATGCCATTGGATATGTTTTCGCCAAGAAAGGTGATATTGCGGCCAAGTGCCAATCCCGTTGAGTAAAGGATTTTGAGTAAATCCACATTAGCTTCTAATGTTTCTCGCATAGTAATTGAATATTATTCGCCACTCAAGCGATATGGCGGCAAAGTGCTAATATCGATGAGTTGAGCTATTTGTGTAAATCTACAGTAGTTTCCAATGATTCTTTCAATGTCATCGGGAGTTTTCTTACCAACGTATTCATAATGTGGCTCCGTCCTCACCTCGATGTGTTAAGCAACTTTTCTCCATCCACAATCGTTTCCAAAGTTTCTCTGCATGCCATTCGAAATGTTTTCTCCAAGAAAGGTGATATTGCGGCCAAGTGCCTATCCCGTTGAGTTAAGGATTTTGATTAAATCAAACTGCCAATATTTCTCGCATAGTAATTGTAAATATTTCAACACTCGAGCGATATGGCGGCAAAGTGCTAATTTCGATGAGTTGAGCAATTTGAGTAAATCTACATTAGTTTCCAATGATTCTTCAAATGTCATGCAGTGTTTTCTGCCAAGTTATTGATATTGTGGCGAAGTCCTCATTTCGATTTATTAAGCGTTTTCAATAAATCGTTTCCAAAGTTTCTATGCATGCCATTAGATATGTTTTCGCCAAGAAAGGTGATATTGCGGACAAGTGCCTGTCCAGTTGAGGTAAGCATTTTGAGTAAATCCACATTAGCTTCCAATGTTTCTCGCGTAGTAATTGACTATTATTCGCCACTCAAGCGATATGGCGGGAAAGTGCTAATATCGATGAGGTGAGCTATTTGTGTAAATCTACAGTAGTTTCCAATGATTCTTTCAATGTCATCGGGAGTTTTCATACCAACCTGTTCATAATGTGGCTACGTCCTCACCTCGAAGTGTTAAGCAATTTCTCTAGATCCACAATCGTTTCCAAAGTTTTTCTGCATGCCATTCGAAATGTTTTCGCCAACAAAGGTGA